>NW_028230447.1:16969991-17569991 GCF_043228905.1 Azolla caroliniana
CGTATCCTCAGTGTTTACGTTACTTCGATGACCTGTCTTTACTCCATGCAAAGTGCACCCTTTGACCAGAATTTTAATGCAAAACAAGTTAAGTTTATTATAAAGCGTAGAAATTGCAAAGGATTGATTGTAACACATGAGAAATGGGGAATATCTCTTTATCACCTTTAATCCATTCTGAGGTGTGTAAATTTGAATTTGCTGCTTTGATTAGTTCTTTTAGCTCTTGATTAACCTGGAGACAAAACATGGGCCAAAACGACAATGTTTTACTTGATTTTGAGACAGCCATCTATCCATAAACAATGAGATGGTAAAACATGTTTTGATAAGAATCTTCACTAGAAGGTGAAACTAATATTAGAGGAGTTTTCTGGTTTTTTGTTTTCTTTACCCAAATTTGAAACATTCATTGTCAACCATAGAAAGGTTCCTAATAAATGAAATCATACTTTCCCAAATCCAAAAAGATATGGCTTAACATATGTACACAATCAAAGTTTACCAAAAACAAAATTCAAATTCGATGATATATTTTTATTCTCATAGCAGAACCTCCTCATTACAAAAAATTAAACGTGCACAATATCACTCAAATTTAGATCAAAACAATCCATATTTCATTTTGATATCTACTTCTCTGGAAAAGTATTTCCGTTTTGGGTTCACAGTTTGTTTTACCTCTTCTGTGTGTTGGTGTGTGATGAGATGCCCGCCAGGAAGCTCAACCATTCGAGCGACTGGATGTAAGTGTCGGGTGATGGTTCGAGCATGCTTTACTGATGCGATAACATCACCCCTATACAAACAAATATAATCAATCACTTGTTAGAGAGGCAAAATACCCTACTAATGTTCTCGGTTGAAACCCTCGGTTTTTTAAAATCTTTGAATCTAGGAAAAACTATTCTAATTTCACATTTCAACCTTCCTATTTCAGCAAATTAAAGAATATCTACATATATATAGTTTTTGCCAATATTTAGAGCTTATCATTTATTTTTCTATTAAATGTTTATTTATTTTTGCGTCTTTCTTGAATTAGGTTCTCAAGAATTATCCTTCGTTAAGAGGGTGCATCTCTAAAACAAACATATCAACCAAACACCTGCCATGAATGACTGAGACCAAAATAGATGACTTTCGGATTCTTTCATATTCCTGGGATGTCATCTTATGTGTCCAGCATGCATTTAGCTGGCCTTTCTCCCCATGGCTCGGCTGCACGCCACTGGTAGAAATGTTCTTCACATACTCCTGATTCACACACACACACACACAAACAAACAAACAAATAGCGACAACACATTATAATTATTTAAGGTAGATGTGAATTCAATACTTCAAGTCAGCACATAAATGTAAAGCAAGAGAAAAAGGACATTAAATAATTCAAAAAACATCGTCTAAAACCACTTCTTTTAAATGTTTAAATAAAACGGAATGATTTAAGCTCAGATTTTTACATATTTGATGAGGTTTAATTTCAGAATTTACAAAAGAAATGGAGCAATTTAAGCTCACATTGTACAGCATAAATGGATTGATTCAATTCCAGATTTTATAAAATAAATGGAATGATGGAAGTCCATATTTAGGAACTACTTTTATATACAAATTTGTTTGCTACATGCATGAATATGAAATTTTTTACCTTGAAAAGGTACTCCCTTCTTGATTCCTCTCCCACTAAATCATCAAGGTAATCCTGAATCATTCATATCCAAAAATACTTCTGAAATAGCATGAAAGGAGCTTAAACAAAGATAATAAAAAATGCATGATGTGAATAGATACAAGAGAGTACATTTCCGAAGAAAAGATACAAAGTCTCTCAGAGAAGTAAAATACCTCAGTATAATGGGTGTCAAGATCAACCAGTGCCCTTTGTTCTGGAGACTTTGCTTTCCAAAAGCGATACGCTATTGAGAGTAATTTCATGTTCAGCTGGTTGACATTGCACAAATGTTATAGAGTAATGAATTAAGTGCTAACTTCTAAGATACGAAACCATAACAGGACCATCTAGTCAGTTTGCTCTAAATTTATGCTAGAGAAACAAGAGATTTAAATTCTAATGTAAATTAGCTTGTATCATATACAAATTATTCCAAGTCCTAATATCTTTTAGGATTCTGGGGGTATGGTTCATAAGTAAATTTGGACACTTAAAAAGCATACAATTGCATCCTATAAAGCATCAAAAAGCTTTTTTGTTACAGATCTCAAGATATTCCTTATCTTGTTTATTTATTTCTGGTCCTAAAACAATACCCCTAATATTTTGCATATTAAGTAGGATGGCCCCTGGTTTTCAATGTTTAGCTGACTAATTAATTGAATGAATGCTGATTAAACCAACTAGATTGCCATTACGTCCAAGTAAGAATGATTAAACCTAACTAAGTTTAAGGGTATTTTGAACATTTTAGAAAACCAGGAGGCATCGTGATAAATATGCAAAAATGTTAGGCGTACTACACTGGATCAATTAAGTACTATTGGACGAACATAATCTAACCTTGGGTACACTCTGGTAACCACCACCGGTTGCACTCAAGAGCGCCAAAGAAGCAACACGGTCAGGTGATATTGCTGCCAGCTTGGAGGATACCATGGCTCCTATTATATGCATTTGTCTCATTTAAAAAACCTGAAAATTGGATAAAGAAAAAACAGAACACAGAGAGAGAGAGAGTTTTTGAGCCTCCAAGGAAGACTAAATACGATCTATGGGGGAGACTGAGATCATGCGGATATTCGAACATGGGTTCTCTCATTTTATACTTTTCATCCTATAGCCTGAACCATTAAACCAACAGACCAGATAGAGAGAGAGAGAGAGAGAGAGAGAGAGAGAGAGAGAGAGAGAGAGAGAGAGAGAGAGAGAGAGAGAATAGTCTAACAATTCATTACCACTTAAGACTTACATAAGCTTATTACCTAGCGAATGACCAAAAACATGTGCCTTTTCCCATTTCAAGTGATCCATTAAAGCAATTGCATCCATAGCCATGATTTCTGTCCTGCATTTTATAGCCTTAAGTTCATTGCATGAGCTAGAAACAATAAATTAAATTATCATAATGGCAAACACACCAAAATATCCACGACTTCTCAAAATTTTATTGGAATATCAATAAGCATTAAAAAATGACCTGAATATCCCTCGGAAGTAGTGAAGTATGTGCTTCAGTGGGATATTCTGGCAATTTCTTAAAACTTAAGATACTTTGGCATTTTACCCTTCATTAAAATGTCATTCTAGTCTACAATGTTGGCAATTTGATAAAACGTGAGAGCTATGTTGGAAAGTATGGATTCGCCCAAGACAATATGATTCAATCATGCACCCACTTGGAAAAGAAAGGCAAGAAGCTTTTGAATAAGCATATAAATTTTAATAAAATCGAGGATAGGTGAAAAGAATAGAGAAATTATACGTGTATTTAGACTTGCTTTCGGGTGCTGAGCTCTTCCCAACCCCACGACTATCAAATGCGCAGATTTGTATTCCAGAAAGAGACATATTGGCGTTGTCTTTTACTGAAGAAGGTTCATCCTCTTCATAATCTTGACTGGGGATAGCTAGCTCTCTAATTTGATGATTCCACGCTTCAAGAGTTGCAGCGAATCCTTTAAATCCCAGTGACATAATGCAAATAAGTAGAAGTACTTAAACCACTTTAATTAGCATTGATCATCAAAGAAAAAAAACAAATGCTAATCACTTATTTCTTCCTGAAATTGGAACAAAGCAAAAATACATGATAAAACAACTGCTGTTCATTCTTATCTCCATAAAATTGAACAAACGGAAAGTGAAAAACAAATGTTGATCATTTCTGTCTCCATAAAATTTAAACAAAAGCAAAAGAATAAAGATAAAACAAATGCTAGTCATTTATCTCCTGGAAATTGAAGTAAAAGAAAGTGAAAAAAAAGGCTAAAAATTTGTTGTTCCCTGAAAGCAAAAATATCCATGATAAACAAAAAGAAACATTATTAACTTATTTCTTTATGAAATTACACCGAAAACGACTCATAAGATCAAACAAATGCTAACCACTTATTTCTCAAAAAGGGCCATGAAAAAATGAAAAAAAAAACAGGAAAAACCAAATTCAATTCTCCATAGAACCAGAAGAAAATGCATGAAACATAAAAGCTATCACTTATTTTTGCATATGTAAGTAACACAGTCTATGAAAGGCTGAATAGACATATGTGACCAAAACATTTTATACAAACACATAAAACTTGAATAATTGTCTCTCATCATAAATATAACAGATAATATGTAAACTAACCACAAGATAAATTTAAGGTGTTTCTTCAGTATGTCCCCTTTGACCATTCTAGATCATATCGATTACAATAGTGTGACCTCTGTCTCCTTTTAAAGCAATGATGGCTTTTATCCCTATTAGATAATGAGTTTGTGGATGAGATCACCGAGTCCACATTCATTTTGCGTGAAAATGTGTAATGCCTCTCCCAATGTGACTCCTCTAGGGCGTGTTCTATTGTGTGTAGACCTCTAGGCAACTGACATGGGTGGAATCATGGCTATAAATAAGTTAGTGATGGTTCTCTTTACGGCTGTGTTGGCCTGTCTCTCCTCTTTTTAGAAGGTTAATCCCATTGATTCTTGAGATTTTCTTTTGATAGCATTTGTAGTTAAAGCAAGCATAATTGGTCCTCAGAGTCAGTGGCTCTTTGTAATGGTTCAAAGCCTTATTAAAGAGGCATGTTCCTCCTCCTGTCAGAGCTCCTTCAAGTTCAAGCAAGCATTATCAGTCCTCAAAGTTTCGTGAAATTCTGTAATGGCCAAAGCCTTCCTAAAGAGGCATATTCTCCTGCCAAACCTCGCTGTGGCTCTTCCCAAAACTGAATTGGCAAGAACAAGACACCATCCAAGTGTGGTTGCAATTCAATGCCTATGGCCAGGTGATTGGAGTCTTGGAAAAACATGAAATGATAAGATGTGGATGTTCCTTCCTAGTGCACCTGGTGTTCTTCACTACAAAATACAAGAGGGAAGCCACCTGTGCACCCAAAAAAATAGAATTGTGGAAAGCACAAGATGACGATGAAGATAACTACATTCTGGAAACAAACGAGAAGCCGATGTCTAATATGTAAACCTCTAGTGCTACAGAAAAAGAACAGGCTAAAAGTCTTATTTTAAATGTCCTCTCGATTCTCTCTTGCTGCTTTTCGATAAAGCTAAAAACTGCTGTTTGATGAGCCTGTGTCGTATTAGGTAGTTGGTTGGGTGAAGGCTGACCAAGCCGCAAATGTTTAGCTGGTCTTTTTTGACGATCAGCCACACTGGAACTGAGACACAGCCCAGACTCCATAGGGAGGCAGCAGTGGGGAATATCAGACCATGGGTGAAAGCCCGATCCAGCAATATGGCGCGAGTGGGTGAAAAACGTTGCATTAGCGAGGAAGGGCAATGCCACTTGTAAAGCTCTTTCATCGAGGTCGATTATGACAAGAGTTGAAGAAGACGCCCTAGCTAATTCCATGCCAGCAGACGTGGTAAGACGGGGGCGGGGGGCAAGTGTTATTCAGAATGACTGGGCGTAGAGGGCACATAGGCAGTGAATCAGGTTGAAAGTCAAACACACCAGCTCAACTGGTGGAATGTTTTCAAAACCAATTTACTCGAGTGGGACAGAGGGGAGTGGAATTTCGTGTGTAGGGATAAAATCCGGAGAATATATGAAGGAATGCTGAAGTAGCAGAGGCAGCTTTCTGGTGCTCGCCATATGCAGGTAGACTTGCACATACAGTTCCGTTGGGGGGATATGGCCAGCAAGGGACCAATGCCTACCCGACTAAGCGCATGGAAAAATTAATTGAGTATAAAACATATTTCTAAGCTTTACTTCATTCTGATTGTTTGGAGGGCGACCGTGAAAAGTCACTGAATGAAGTTCTCCTGTGGGCACTGCAAAAACCCACGGCAGAGCGGATATTACTAATCGACGTATAGGATATGATGATGGCAACAGCATGTCATAAAAGGAGATAACTGGGAATAGCCAACTCTTAGCATATCTCCAACTACACACCATTTGTAGAGACAAAGGCACCGACAAGAGATATCAAGCTCAACAATACTATAGAATAAGGGGGATAGAGTAAACCCAAATAGGAAGCTTTTACCAATGGGCAATCTAATGTGAAAGGAACACACCAAAATTATAAAAAGCTATAAAACCCACCCTTTGGTGACTTTTGTAGCTCTTCTCCAATCTTGGGGTTTTCCCTTTCTATATGTGTATTAGGAACTTTCACTCTATCCCCTTAATCTTCTATTAGAGCTAAGAGTGATTAGGGTGAGTGGCAGTTGAACGAGGGGTACCTGTGCATTGAGGATCTAAAGCGAGTGCACCGGCGATAAAGGAAACTGGGATTCAATATGGGCATGGCAAACATCTGAAGTGTAACCACACACACTCCACACGACCTTTGCCGCTTCCCCAAAACCAAGTCCAATCCTCTCCCTCTCCCGCTCCCTTACTCCAAAAGGGATTCACCACTTTGGATCACATATTGACACTCCAAGACCTTATTAATGAAGGAAGAGGCCATAAAAGGACAATCCATTGTTGCTTTGAGGATTTCTGCAAAGCCTTTGAAATTGCACCATGTGCTCAACGCTGCTGCAGCTAGAAGCCCTTGGTGTTCCAATAGATATGCAATGGGGAATCTATGCATTATAAGAATCAGTGCCAAGAAAAGTTTGTGCACAATAAATAGTCGAAGATTGTGGCTGGCACAATACGAGTGAATCAAAGATGCACACTATCAAGAGAAGTGGTACTTAATTACATAGAGATTGGGCGGTTCACAAGCACAATTGGCAAGGACAACCATACCAACATTACTATATGTTGATGGCATGATATTGATCTCTGATGCTCCAGAGGAACCATAAAGACATCTAGATGGTTTAATGTCAAATTTTATAGACAAAGATTCTTCGGTTATTGTTGATCAAACTAAGGTTAAGTCATTTTATAGCACGGGTAACAAGAATAGAACCAGAATTCTTCTTGGGAGAAGAAAGATCCTCATAAGCACATACACAGTCTGTAATTCATCCAGTGAATAGGTCCCCAATTGCATGTCCATAGCATCAAAATCGTAAAATTGAGAGACCCTTAGTTTGATCCTTACCCTGTGCTTAGCCCCATTCCGTAGATTGTATGTAGTCTCTCATTGATGTGAATAAAATATTTATGCATTAGTACATCGATCTCTTCTAGCATCTCAACATAGATTTAACCCCGGGAGCTGTGCCAAAAGCCTTACAGAATTCTGAGAGCAACAGTATGCCTTCCTTTCATGTGTTCATCCCTCTTCAATGATGGCTCTAAGTGTAGAGTATATGGGTCCAGTTATCCTTTACCAAAACCTGCTTCTTTTGCCCCAACGGCCCTCCTCCATGATGTCTTAAGTATAGGTTCTGGGATCCATAGTGATATTAATCATTTTGGGTCTGTAATGTTCCATATCCATGCATTTTCGGCTCAATGCTTTACTGCATGCTCTTAAACATAGATCCATTACACAATGGCCAAACATGGTGCCACCTGATCAATCCTGATTGTTCTGTAGTTGCTCGGTACCATGGGGTTCCCATTCTTTTAATAGAAGCACTGAACCCATGAATAATCTCCTAACAAACTAGATGCAAACAGAATCATAACATGAAAATTAGAGATAAAGAGAAAAAGAAACATACCCATGATAAGCAGCACTTTGGTGTCCCCTTGCCCAAATGTCTCATAGTAGATGGACACATTTTCACTAGTTTCACAATGGGGCATTCTGAAATGTCTTCTTCCTGCTCTTTCTATCTTTCTATCTTTCTTTCAACTAGTGGGCTATCAAGTAATTGAACCTGTGATCTGCAAAGAGAAAAAGAAAAAGAAGCATAGATTAACTCTTTAGATGGATGCATGGATAGATAGAATAATCAATAGATAGATAAGTATTATCTTGAAAATATTTTCAGAGAGTTAGCTACAATTTTAAAATAGGTCTCTGAAGATTGGTACCAAGCTTTCGAGACAGATGAGGATCCCTCTCCTGTCCAGATGGAAGGCTTCATCAGAAATTTGGCCAGGAATCTCTCTTTCTATTGATTCATCAATCTGAAAGCATACAATACAGGCAGTGAAACAAGTGGTGTTAGAGAGTCACATATAAGATCCTTTATGGTCACACTCACACACACACACCAAACTACACAAACTATGGCTTGAATGGGCCCTACTTTGTTGTCGGTGCAGTTGCCGCCATTGCCAGTTGCTAGGGGGGGTTTCCGAAAGGAGATGTTGCCATTGCCAAGGGAGGGTTCCGAAAGGATCTACCACCGTTGCCCAAGGGCCAGGTTCCGAAAGGACCTGCCTTATGCCATAATAAGGGTGCGGGCACCTGCCTTACACGGGTGCCCGCACCCAAAACCCTACCCCTTGTAGTTCCATGAGGATCAATCAATCATGCATAGATGCGGGGTGACCAACATCCATATGCGCCCAACCATCCTATATAAACATGTGCTTTAGTCATCGATGAACCATTATGGTTCAATGCTAATCTTCGACATATTCTTGTAATCTTGTTCTTCCTGTCCACGTAATTACATTCTCTTCTATCATGTTAACTTAATCTTGGGCACGACCTTCACAAGTTGGATCAAAATACCCTCTCCTTCTTTTTTCAAGAGTTTCTCAAACTTTATCCTTGCAATGGAGACTGTTTGTAAGCAAGAGTATATGCATGTTATGATAACATGTGGCAATGATAACGTTATGGGCATTATGGAAATGTTGATGCAACCGACTTTATGATGCGGCAGATCAACGTCTCTCAAATGTCTTGTTTGAGATATGGGAGAACTTGCTGGCAGTAGTCCGTGGCCAGTATGACAATATGTATGGTTCCCTAGAGACTGTAAACAAGAGAAGGAAGAAGCTTCTTCACTTATGGAAAAAGTTGCCCCTTGTTAAGGATTAGGTAATTAATTAAGGAATAATTATTACCTAATTATGTGATTAAGTTAAGCGGAAGATTAAGTGAGATGTGTGGTATGTGTGTGAGAGGAAGAGAGAGAGAGAGAGAGAGAGAGAGAGAGAGAGAGAGAGAGAGAGAGAGAGAGATACACTTACGAAGAACACAAGATGGGGGATGAGTAAATATATTAACTTAGCATTATCATCATCTATCATCAAATACAAAAATACCTTCAATGTGGTATATATAGGTTTCATGTGCAAGGGTGCACATGTGCTAGGAGAATATAGGTACAACATGTAAGTCCTATATTAAATGAGCATGGAGTGGTGGATCTACAATGTATCCCACTCAAGTACAAAATCCTATTTAAGGCTTTATGGTCAACACACTAACTAGATTCTATCTAGGTAACTACTTAGTTACATGTGTTGACTAACTAACTAAACTAAGTTGAGCTTGATCTCTCAACACGCCCCCTCAAGCTCAAGTGTGAGGCGTTTGACATCCGGCGTTGTTTGGCTTCCGATGTCGGCTTTCCTCGCCGTGGCAATCTCGGTTCCTCCCCCTCAAGCTGGTGACGAAGGCTTGTAGTGTGTGGGTGAAGGTCGACTACTTCCACCCATCGTGGGTTACGAGCTACTTCAGTGGAGCTCTTGGGCTCTTGTTCGGCCGCTACCTTCATCGCGAAGGCGTAATGATGGGCCATATACTCGTTGTAGCCAAGCTGAGTGATGGGATTCTTCTCTCTAGAAGAGCATCGAAGTTTTTCGCTCGCTGATGTGAGTGCCTTCTTTACTCCGGTTGTACGCATGATGGGTACACCGAACTCACTGTCTAGTGAGGGAACTGATCCATCCGAATCATTGTCGTCGGGGTAATCGACTTCGTTTTCGGGCATCTTGCCCTTGCCCTTGTCCAATTTCGGACTTGCCCGCGACATGCTTGGGTCACGTGAAGATTCTTGTGGGCCACTAAGCTCGGTCGTAACCGGACTTTCTTCGTTCATATGCGCGAGTTGATCTTCGGCTTCTACCTCTTGTTCGGCGTAATCCGCATCGAGCGTAGTCGGAGTCGAAGAGGTCTTTGGTGCGTACCAGGATGCGTACTCGTTGAAGACTACGTCTCGACTTACGCGAACTTCTCGTGTCGACGGGTTGTAGCACTTGTACGCCTTCTTCTCGGACGAGTATCCTACAAGGATACATCTCTCCGACTTTGCGTCGGGCTTCTGTCGTTGTTTGTTCGGGATGCGTACATTCGCAATGCTTTCAAATACTTTGAGAGGCGACAACTACCAGAGGCTTCAAGATTTACAATCGAAACAAGTTGTGTTCGGATTACCAAAGTTTAGTGGCCGGAAGGCCCAAATATGTGAAGCATGCCAACTCGGGAAGCAACATCGGCTTCCATTCCCCACGTCAACTACCGGAGGTTTCAAGATTTGCAATCGAAACAAGTTGTGTTCGGATTGCCAAAGTTTAGTGGCCGGAAGGCCCAAACACGTCAACTACCGGAGGCTTCAAGATCTGCAATCGAAACAAGTTGTGTTCGGATTGCCAAAGTTTAGTGGCCGGAAGGCCCAAATATGTGAAGCATGCCAACTTGGGAAGCAACACCGGCTTCCATTCCCCACCGAACGAAACCATAGCTGTAACAAGCTCGATCTAATCTATTCGGATGTATGGGGACCGACACAGAACGTTAGTCTTGGCGGGAGTCGGTATTTCTTCTCCTTCATCGATGACTACAGTCGGCACACGTGGGTCTACCTCATCGAGAAGAAAAGCGAAGTCTTCGACTGTGTGCGGAACCTTCAAAGCTTAGTCGAAAGGGAAACAGAGAGGAAGATAAAGTGTTTGCAGTTGGATGGTGGAAAAGAATACTTTTCTGGCCAATTCAACAATTATCGGCAGCAAAAAGGAAATTCGGAGAGAATTCAGCTGTCGATATACACTGGAACAAAACGGTGGGGCCGAAAGAAAGAATCGGTCGATTGTCGACGCGGCAAGGGTAATGCTGGAGGAGAAGAGCATGCCCAAATTCTACTGGGTTGAGGCAGTTTGGACGGCCGTCTACATCGAAAACCGGGTCGGGGACGAAGTGTTAGCACATGAGCTGTATTTCGGGTGGAAGCCGAATTTGAGACACATTCGGATATTCGGTAGCATAGCATATGCACAATTTGAGACACATTCGGATATTCGGTAGCATAACATATGTGCATGTACCAGATGAGAAGTGGAGGAAGCTGGATTTGATATCGGAGAAGTGCATACTTGTCTGCTACTCGCATGAAGAATGAATTTGAGACGATCTAGTTATAAATATATTATATGAAAGAGATATAAAAAACCTCGTGAATCCCACGAGTTTAATGTATTTTATTAGATTAATCAATGTTAAGATAAGAATATGAATTTGGATTGAAAGAGAAGGATATAAAAAACCTCGTGAATCCCACGAGTTTAATGTATTTTATTAGATTAATCAATGTTAAGATAAGAATATGAATTTGGATTGAAAGAGAAGGATATAAAAAACCTCGTGAATCCCACGAGTTTAATGTATTTTATTAGATTAATCAATGTTAAGATAAGAATATGAATTTGGATTGAAAGAGAAGGATATAGAAACCTCATGAATCCCACGAGTTTAATGTATTTTATTAGATTAATCAATGTTAAGATAAGAATATGAATTTGGATTGAAAGAGAAGGATATAGAAACCTCATGAATCCCACGAGTTTAATGTATTTTATTAGATTAATCAATGTTAAGATAAGAATATGAATTTGGATTGAAAGAGAAGGATATAGAAACCTCGTGAATCCCACGAGTATAGTTTATTTCGTGAATCCCACGAATATAGTTTATTAATTAGTGTTTTTAGAAATATATCCAATTTCCAAAGTTTTCACACCCTTATTACATTGTGCTTCCCATCCTTATATAGTGATGAGAGAGTCTTAGCAATCCATGCTTTTTCACTAACTATAGACTCCATGCTTTCTCTATCTATAGACTATATGCTTTCTCTAACATGTTTTTTCTAAAAGTGATCATGCTTTTTCTAACCTCATGCGTTTTTATCAACTATAGTGTTCATGCACGATAGATGTGCAAGTGTAGCTTTTTTTTATCATGCGTTTATCTTCTAACTAATGTTTTTTCCTAGACCCTAAACCCTAAACCCTAAACCCTGTCGTGAAGATTTCTGGCTATAGTGTGAAACCGGGGTGGAATGGGCAAGTCGATGGTGTGCAACATGTGCACACGTATACTAGGAAATGGTGTATAGAAATAAGAGGGGAAATTTTATCCCACATTGTAAGATCCCTCCCTCTTTGGGCTATAAAAGGGAGGGAGGGGTCACTTATGAAAGGGTTGCCTATTTTGAGTGAGAGAGGCATACCACTTAGGTCGAGGGTTTCCTATTCAGGTTTAGGGTTTCGGTTAGGGTTTCTTCTTGGGTTTCCTTTAGGGTTTTACTATACTTCTCTACTTGCTTATCCGATTAGGGTTTTCTTGTAGTCATTGGGTGCGGCCTATGCGGCCATGGTTGTAATGCGTGTGGTGTTCTTCTTAATACAAACCATTTGTGTATCTTGCCTCCATCATTTTTCTCGTTCAATGTTAATGTTTTATTCCTTCTCCTCTTGAGCTAAGCTTCCATTTCTTGTCTTACTCTTTCTCTTCTACTCCCTAGTCTAAGACACTCGTGGTCCCGCCTCGGATCCTACACGCGCTTGCAGAATATCGTGACATCTTTGGTGAACCCGACGTGAAGAGGCGGCAAGGGAGGACAGAGATGGAAGACGAGGACTTCGACTTCACGGAGATGATGGCCAAGATCATGATGCATGCCGGACGGAAGATGGCGAAGCGAGATGGAGCTCAACAAGCCGTCGAAAGGGTGGTCAATCGAGTCGGCCGATTCAATGGGGACAATGTCTTGAGATTCTTAGAAGCATACAATGCTGAGATGACAAAGGAGGGCGTGGATGGAGCAATGAGGCTAGAGTTTTTTTATCGAGTGGCAGCCGTGTCGATGCACAAAGAGGTCAAGGAGCTTTGTGAAGCTCATGAGTCGTGGGAGTCCTTTGAGGGAACTCTATTGGAGGCGTATGGGCACGCGGAACCGGAAGGGCGAGATTGGCATGAGTTCGATTGGTGGGTGGCGTCGGCGAGGCGTCATCGGAGCGCGATGGAGGCATTCCGAGAGTTCGAGCATCGTTTCTCTCAACTCTCGAAGTGGGATCGGAGATTGGTGGGGGCGGACAAAGTCCTCCTATTTTTGAAGATAGTCCATCAAGAGGAGAGAATGGACATCTTATTCGAGCTTCAAGATGATTATGGAACACATGGTCTCACCGAGGAGTGGTCCGAAGTGGAATGGGTATGTTGGCGACACGATAAGAGGCAGTCGGCCACAATAAGGCCTGTGAGTGGCGGAGAAGAGAGGGCGGTGAGTGACTACGCACTACCGCCGGATGAGAGCTCAAGGCATGATGGGTTGGAGGAGTACAACCTAGAGGTGTTACTACGAGAGGCATGTGAGATCGTGAAGTCGAAGATTGAAGTCGAAGAGGGCTTTATTGCAGAGTCGGGCCCAAGCGGATCGGAGGATGCAGAGGAAGAAGCCTCCCTATGCATGGACGATGGGGCCTATGCGGAGGCCGGAAGAGCGTGCAACAGCGACGACGTGGGAGAGGGTGTGGAACAAGAGACCCTCTCATCTTGCAGTGAAGTGACGGCCATGGATGAGGCCGGTGACTACGAAGTGGGGAGCGCCACTTCGAGAGTGGGCGGAGGATTCGGGACACGGTGGCCCAAAACATCTGAAAAAGTAACGTGCGGAAGCAAGTATGAAGACCGAACAGAAGGAAGGAAACTCAGGTTTAATGGAGAGCTTGAGCTTAAGCAGTATACGGGGGAAAGACTGAGAGAGTGAGATAGAGAAGACACAAGAATTATATTAAAAAACAATCAATCTCTATTCACCACGCTATACAGATGTGTGTTCAATGAACGCTTTTATACAAGTCCTAGAAGGACTGACTGAAGTACTGACAGTACTTCAATGCTCATTAAGAGCTCCTACACTAACTCCCAAATATATTCCTCACGGAATATCTTTCCTAACGGCCTCCCGGTTTACGCACCGATCCGGCCCTACCTACGCACCGGTTTACACATTCGGCCTAACCGATCGGTCCCAACCGATCCGGTCCTTGACTTCTTCAGCCGATCCGGCCGATGTTGAGCTTGTCTCTCAACACTCCCCCTCAAGCTCAACTTGAGGCTCTTCGGGATCTTTGGGCTCACAGCTCTGGTTCCTCCTGGCTTCATGCCTCGCTCGTGCTCCATGACCTGTTCGACTCCGCGCGTTTTGACCCTTTTGGTCGGCTTGTCTGCTCATGTGGCCCTTATCAGCTCTTCTGCTGTTGCGGTGTTGACGCTTCTCCTGCTGCCTTTTCTTCCGCTTGGGCCTCGGTTGATTCAGCGTATCTGAATCAAACATCCGAACCGACTCGGCTACCTCCGATCGGTTTTCGCTCTCGTCCGGGTTGGCTGTCTCCAACTTGTCTTCGGTCTTTTGCTCGATGGTGTCATCTTCCCCATGCGTGGTTGGCTTCGTCTCTCTCCTTCGGCTGCTCCCCTTCTGTCCGCTTCCGGACTTTTCCGCATCAACCGACTCGGTGTCGCGGTCTCCACTCCTTTCCTACAGCCTTGCTTGGCCGTTCGGGACTATTCTCCCCCTCAAGTTTGGCACGTCGAGGTGACGCAATCCGAGCGCACTTGAGAATTGCCGCAACTTGTCCAGACCAAGAGGCTTGGTGAAGATGTCGGCAGTCTACCGATCCGTTGGAACGTACTGAAGTTCGACTTCACCGGAAAGGACACGCTCACAGACGAAATGGTAGTGCACCTCAATGTGCTTGGTCCGTGCGTGGAAAACAGGGTTTTTCGCGAGCTGGATGCTGCTGAGGTTGTCGCAGTAGATCGTCGTCGGATCTTACACCTCCTCTTGCAGGTCCCTAAGTAGCCGCTTCAACCATATGGCTTCGCATGTCGCGACGGCCGCTCCTCGGTACTCAGCTTCGGTGCTCGACAGTGCAACTATCGGCTGCTTCTTACTGCTCCACGCGATCGCGGCACTCCCGAGGGAGAATGCGTATCCGGACGTGGATCGGCGATCGGCGGCGTTGCCAGCCCGATCAGCATCGGTGTAGCCGACTAACTGCGCGGCTGCACCGGTCCGATATAGCAGTCCCCGGTCCTTAGTGCCATTGACATACCGAAGTATGCGTTGCGCACACAGAAGGTGCTCCTCGGTAGGTCGCGCCATGAACTGACTGATCACTCTGACCGGATAACTGAGGTCGGGTCGGGTGATGGTCAAGTATATGAGGCTTCCGACAATTTGTCGGAACCTCATCGGGTTGCATACCTTTCCCGTATCGGGACGAAGCTTGACGGTTCTGTCCAGAGGAATCGAGACGGACTTACAATCGGCCATCCCGAATTTGAAGAGCATACTCAGCACGTAATGACGTTGGCTGATCAATATGCCTTCGAGGGTACGGATCACTTCGATCCCGAGGAAGTAATGAAGGTCCCCCAGATCCTTCATGTTGAACGATGCCGCAAGCTGGAGCTTCACACGGTCGATTTCACCTAGGTCGGCGCCGGTGATGACCAAGTCATCAACATATAGTAGAATACTAACTGGTCCGAGTCGACCTTTCCGGATGAACAGGGAAGAGTCCGATTTTGACGTGATGAAGCCCATCCGACGCAGTTGTTGCGTGATCTTCGCGTTCCAGGCACGCAGGGCTTGCTTCAGTCCGTAAAGGGACTTCTTCAGACGGCATACTGACGAGGAGTTCGTTCCAAAGTGAAATCCGGGGGGCTGTACCATGTACACCTGTTCCTCAAGGTCACCTTGCAAGAACGCATTCTTTACATCCATCTAATGTAAGTGCCACCCCTTCACTGCAGCTACTGCGAGCAAAACACGAACGGTCGTCATTTTCGCGACCGACGCAAACGTCTCATCGTAGTCGATGCCGTGTTTCTGCGCGTAGCCCTTTGCCACTAGCCGAGCCTTGTACCGGTTGACCTTGTACACCCACCTACACCCGATTGGTTTTACCCCTCTTGGTGCGTCAACCAGGTCCCAGGTCTCGTTCTCCGCCAATGCGTGCATCTCTTCCTCCATCGCGGCACGCCAATTCGCGTCTTTAGCCGCTTCTGCGTAGCTCCCCGGCTCACGCACTTCCGCTACACGGGTCATGTATGCATAATGATGCGCCATGTACTCGTTGTATCCGAACCGCAAAACAAGATTCTTCTGGCAGGTAGATCGGCGTAATCTCACATTAACCGATGTCGAGGCCTTCTCGGTCGACGCAGACTTCACCTTTTAAGACCCGTCACGGGTTCCCTCGGAGTCGGACTCACGTCGGTTTGACTCGTTCTTATCCGTGCCGGATTCCAACACCTTCTTCTTCCCTTTCTCTTTGCGCGTAAGTCGTCTCCTCGGCTTCCTGCGCGGGGAATGCACGGCCGAGTCTCCACTACTCGCCGGCTCTTCATCGGACTGATCGTACCGACTCAGTCGTCCAATCAGTCCACTTAGACGGAGTGAAATCAGACTCTCTTCGCGGGTCTCGATTTCGGGCTCATCCGGAGGCATCTCAGCCTCGTTGACCTCATCGTCAGAACTCGGATTGGAGTCAGGGTTCGGAGTCGGGGGCTGGTACCAGGACGCGGACTCGTCAAACACAACATCGCGGCTAACACACGCTTGTTTGGTGCGAGGGTTATAGCACTTATAACCCTTCTGCTCGTCCGAGTAACCGACCAAGATGCATTTCTCGGCCTTTGCGTCAAACTTTCTCCTTTTCTCCTTCGGTACATGCACATACGCAATGCTACCGAACACCCTCAAGTGTCGCAAGTTCGGCTTCATTCCGAAATATAGCTCATGCGCCGACACTTTGTCTCTGATCCGGTTTTGGATGTATACCGCGGTCCTTACCGCCTCGGCCCAGTAGAACTTGGGCAAGCTCTTCTCCTCCAGCATTGCCCATGCCGCTTCCACAACTGACCGATTCCTCCTCTCGGCCATGTCGTGACTCTTGAGTAGGAAGCAGAGAGAGAGCGATGGCGATAGAGATAACGATAACGATAGAGATGGCGAGAGCGGTAGAGATAGCGATAGTGATAGCAAAAGAGAGTGAAAGAGGGAGAGAGTGCGAGAGAGAGAAAAGTATAAGTGAGAGATAAGAAATGGGAATGCGATTATATTATGAGAAAGAAGATTACAAGGAGTAGGCTAAGGGCTAAAGACTGGTGTTGAACCGAATGAGTTGTGATGAGTGTATGGACTCTTATTTATAGGCCCTTATGGAGTATTCTAGAATGTTCTAGAATATTTTAGATATTTATGAATAATAATAATAATAAATATAATCATGAAATATTCAAGAACATTCTAGAATAATCTAGAATGTTCTAAATATCTCGTAATAACTAAACATATAATTATTATGATTACATCTCACATATGTTATTACAATGGTTAAAGTACAATATGTAAACCAAGAGGTTATGGGTTCGATTCCTGGTTCGCCAAGATGAATGTCATGATAAGCCAAGATGTATGTCTTCATGACATTATCCCCCCTTTTCGATGAAGAGTTGCACGAGTCGGAAGAAAAGAGTTCAGACTTGGTTTATGAGGATATTGGTTGTGAAATGCAACAACCATGTCGGAGGCATTGGCAAGATGTTCGGCAGGCTCCCATGTTCGATCATTAGGTGTATAGCCTAACCAATCAACCAAGTAGTATAGTTTGTTGCGAATGATCTTGGAGTCGAGGATAGCGGCAACCTCATATTCAGAGCCATTGGAAACGTCAATTGGAGGTGGGGGAGGTGTAACACGACCCGGAATAGAGCTCGTTGTGTAGGGCTCCAAAAGTGAAACATGGAAGACCGGGTGAAGACGCATATGAGGAGGAAGATCAAGACGAAATGTCACATCATTGATCTTACCACTTATGACATATGGGCCAAAACGTTGATAATCCAATTTGTAGCAAGGTCGGGTCGTTTTAATGCTACCTTGTAAGAGCCATACACGATCGCCTACTTGAAATGTAGTCGATGAATCACGCCGATGACGGTCAGCAATCTTCTTTTGAGTGTTTTGGGCTTCACATAAATGATGCAAAAGCATATCCTGAACTTCTTGGAGTCGAGTGAGCCGATCTTCAGCAGCTGGGTTTTTTGGGAGTTCAGGATGTTCAAGCATCGTCCAACGAGGATGGTACCCAATGTTTGCAAAAAATGGGGAATATCCAGTAGAAGAATGCTCGGAGTTGTTATAAGCAAATTCTGCCAAAGGTAGTAAATCCACCCAATCATCTTGTTGATAGTTGACAAAACAACGTAGATATTGCTCGACTGTTTGGTTGGTGCGCTCACTCTGCCCATTAGTCTCTGGATGGTAGCCGGAAGAGAGTTTACAAGAAGTATGTAAGAGTTTGAACATGTGCCACCAAAATTTCGAGATGAATTGGGGACCCCGATCACTGATAATATCATCCGGAAGACCATGATGGCGAAACACCTCCCGCATGAGTAAATCAGCTGTCTCTTGACTAGTAATGGTCTTTGTGCATGGAAGGAAATGTGCCATCTTCGTAAAACGATCGACAACCGTGAGAATCGAATCAAATCCCTTGGAAGGTGGAAGATCCGTAATAAAGTCCAAGGAAATAGATTTCCATGGGCTCTCCGGAATAGGCATTGGCTGTAATAAGCCATATGGATGATGTCGAGGCTTTTTTGATCGGCAACATGTATCACAGCTACGAACATAATCCGTAACAAAATGGCGAAGCCGTGACCACCAATATCGGCGAGAAATCAACTCAAAAGTCTTGTGGATGCCGAAGTGTCCCGCCATTGGTGTGTCATGACATTGTTGCATGACTTTGAGTCGAGAAGGACCGTCAGGCACATACAAGAGAGTTTGTCGAAAAAGTAACCCATCATGCCAACTAAACTGGGTGTAGTCTAGACGAGGATTTTGAGTTTGGGAGCTAGATGCACGATTTGGGATAATATGGCTCAAAACCTCTTGGGCGAACGCATCAGTCGCAATCTGCTCATGAATGGAATCAAGAAGCCTTGAATCTCCCAGTGTGTTGATGGTATGCATTGCCATTATTCGTAGACGATCAGGACCTAAGAGGATTTGCTTTTGGCTTTCAAATGCGGCCTCTCCAGGTTGAAGTTCCATATACGAACGTCTAGATAAAGCATCTGCTTTTCCTTGTTGCATCCCAGGGCGATATAGAATTACAAAATCGAAACGAGTTAAGAACTGCGCCCAACGAGCTTGTCGTCGATTCAAGACTCGAGCACTTTGAAAGTATGTTAGATTTTTATGATCATTGTAGACAATAATCTGCTGAGAAGAACCCTCCAGAAAATGACGCCATTGTTGAAAAGAATCCACAATGGCAAGAAGCTCTTTGTCGTGAATCTCATAGTTGATTTCTGCGGCTTCAAATTTTCGTGAGTGAAAAGCCACCGGGTGCAGTTCACCATCATCACCAATTTGGGATAGTACACTTCCGAGTGCGAAATCCGATGCATCAGCTTCAAGTATAAAGCGCCTCATTGGATCGACATGGATTAAGATTGGTGCGGATGTAAATGCTTGCTTTAAACCCTCAAATGCAGAGTTCGCATCTATACTCCATACAAATGATCGATTCTTGTGCGTCAGTTGAGTGAGGGGCAACACAATTTTTGAATAATCTTTGATGAACTTGCGATAAAAGTTTGCGAACCCCAAAAAACATTGCACATCTCGCACGGACTGTGGTGTTTGCCAATCCAAAATTGTTTGAACCTTTGATGGATCCATAGAGATGCCATTTGAAGAGACTATGTACCCCAAAAACTCCACTTGACGTTGGTCGAAACTACACTTCTCCAATTTTGCATAGAGACCATACTCTCGTAGCCGTTGCAAAACTTGGCGAACATGTATATCATGTTCTTCTTGAGTTTTTGAGTAGATCAAGATATCATCCAGGTAAACAATGATGAAGATATCGAGGAAGTCTCGAAAAATATCATTCGCCATATGTTGGAAGACTGCTGGTGCATTCGTGAGGCCAAAAGGCATCACTGTGTACTCAAAATGACCATAGCGAGTGCGGAACGCCGTCTTCCATTCATCCCCAGGACGAATTCGAACAAGGTTGTAGGCACCTCGAAGATCTAACTTCGTGAAATACTTTGCTTCACTGAGGCGTTCTAGAAGGCTTGAGATCAATGGGAGAGCATATCGGTTTCTAACGGTCACTTTATTCAAGCCTCGATAATCCACGACCATACGAAGCGTACCATCTTTCTTCTTAACGAAAAAGATGGGTGCACCAGCAGGAGATTTTGAATGTTGGATAAAACCATTTGCCAAGTTCTCATTGATATATTCTCGAAGAACCTCTAACTCCGTGGGCGAAAGATTATAAATTGGTCCCCATGGAGGCTCTTTTCCTGGCTGCAAATCAATTGGGCAATCATATGGTCGATGCTCTGGTAGTCTATTAGCCTTCACCTTATCGAACACATCGGAGAATTCTATGTACTTCTTTGGTAGTTGGACCCCCAATTCTTGTGAGCTAGATGAGGGAGTTGCTAAAACCGCAAATACCATCATGTCTTCCTTTCTTCCATCCTCTCGTAATTGATGTATAGAGATTGTTGAAATTGTGGGGGATCCTAGATCCTTAGTTGGAGCTTCAAGAGACTTGGATTGTACGGTGACCTCTTCAATAGTTCTTTTTCTCCAATCAATGGTTGGGTTATGTAACTCAAACCAAGGAAGACCAAGAACTAGAGAGTGCTCCGGACTACTAATGATGTTAAATGAGATGACACTAGCCAAATTACCTAGGACTACACGAATTGGTTCAGACTCTTCGACTATATCTCCTGATGCTATAGGGCGACCATCGATGACTCCTACAGCTACTGGGTTTGGGAGTTTTTTCAAGATGATGTTTTGAGTCAATGCAAACTCGCGATCCATGAAACAAGAATTGGCTCCGGAATCTAGGAGGGCAGAGGCTAGGGCGCGATGACCTGTAGATGTGCTAAGCTCGACTTGTGCAGAAAAAACTCTACTAACTTGATTTGATGAAATGGAACCACAACTAGGTACTGACTCTACATAACTAGGATGGTCCAACCAAATGGCTCCTATTTTGGCCGGACTTATTCGTTTAACACATCCTCTAATTGGCTCAAGACATCAAATCTATTCTCATGGCATGGGCTATTAGGCTTAGTACTTAAGTTATTAGAAGTGATAGTAGAACTTGATGTAGGGTTGTCATGTGCACTTACTTGGTAAACTTGACGCCTGGGTTTATGTGGACAATTCACAGCTATATGTCCTGGACCACCACAGTAGAGGCATAGGCGATGCGCCCGACGTCGTTGTTTCTCAGCATCTGATAAGGGCCCTCGACGTTGTGTCGACTCTATTTCCATCGGAGTGGGACCATCCCTCGTAACGGGTCTAGAACCTTGTGGTGGTGTGGCGACTATAGAAGCGTATGTCTGTTCCGGTTGGCGGCGTAACATTTGTTGACGTTCAGAACGTCGCTCAAATAGGCGATTATCACATCGCACAGCTCGGCTAATAGCTTCAGTAAGAGACTTTGGATCTTCATGGAAAGTAAGAAGAAGATCTTTGACATCGTTACGCAAACCCTGACGGAATTGATCCATTAAGGCTGCCTCATCCCAAGGGATGTCGCATGCCAAGAGACGGAAATCTGCGGCATAAGCTGAAGCGGGACGATCTCCTTGTCGGAGTCTTCGAATCTTGTTTATTGCAGTCCTAGTGCTATCCGTATCTCCAAAACTAGCTTGAAACTCCTTAACGAATGCCTCGAAATCCTCCAGTAATGGTGATTTCTTCTCAAGAAGTGGTGCAAACCATGCTAACGCTGTACCGCTTAGCAAGGTTCCTATTAATCCCACACGGGCAGCATCAGTTGGATACCGATTGGGATGTAACTGAATCACCAAACGAACTTGATTCAGGAAACCTCGAAAGAGAGATCTGGTACCATCAAACTTGGCAGGGAGGCTAATCTTTGGTTCCCTTGGGGAGTTTTGAACCCCCGCCGCTTGTTCTCGTAATGTTAATATAGTAGCCTCAAGTTGATGAACCCGTTGTGATAACTCCTCATATTGATGAGCTTTCTCAGTACTGACTTGTTGAAGATCCCCGAGTAGCCTTTGATTTTCTTGCTCTAATGCCACAAACTTAGTGGTGAGCATATCGAGCTCCGAAAGGACACGCATATACTCTTGCTTGCTGACCGACTCCATAACCGCGGGGGAAAAAGAAAGAAGGATAAAGAAGAAAGCTTGCTAGGGTTATTGGAGAAAGGGAAAAGAAATATTCGGTTCAAACTGTCGTGACTCTTGAGTAGGAAGCAGAGAGAGAGCGATGGCGATAGAGATAACGATAACGATAGAGATGGCGAGAGCGGTAGAGATAGCGATAGTGATAGCAAAAGAGAGTGAAAGAGGGAGAGAGTGCGAGAGAGAGAAAAGTATAAGTGAGAGATAAGAAATGGGAATGCGATTATATTATGAGAAAGAAGATTACAAGGAGTAGGCTAAGGGCTAAAGACTGGTGTTGAACCGAATGAGTTGTGATGAGTGTATGGACTCTTATTTATAGGCCCTTATGGAGTATTCTAGAATGTTCTAGAATATTTTAGATATTTATGAATAATAATAATAATAAATATAATCATGAAATATTCAAGAACATTCTAGAATAATCTAGAATGTTCTAAATATCTCGTAATAACTAAACATATAATTATTATGATTACATCTCACATATGTTATTACAATGGTTAAAGTACAATATGTAAACCAAGAGGTTATGGGTTCGATTCCTGGTTCGCCAAGATGAATGTCATGATAAGCCAAGATGTATGTCTTCATGACAGGCCACGCCATTCTGCTCCGGCATGTATCTACAACTGAATTCGCGCCGAATTCCCATTTGTTGTAGATAACTGTTGAATTGACCAGAAAAGTACTCTTTCCCGCCATCCGACCGCAGGCACTTGATCTTTCGTCCCGTTTCTGTTTCCATGAACCCTTTGAGGTCCCGGAAACAGTCGAAGACTTCGCTCTTCCTCTCAATGAGGTAGATCCAAGTGTGCTGCGTGTGGTCGTCGATGAAGGAGACGAAATATCGGCTCCCGCCAAGACTAACGTTTTGTGCTGGCCCCCATACATCGGAGTGTATAAGGTCGAGCTTGTTCCGGCTCTGGTTTCGTTTGTTGGGGAAAGGAAGTCGATGTTGCTTCCCGAGCTGGCAGGCTTCACAAATTTGTGCCTTTCGGCCACTAAATTTGGGCAATCCGAACACTACCTGTTTCGATTGCAGATCTTGAAGCCGCTGGTAGTTGACGTGGCCTATCCGCTTGTGCCACAAGTCGATGTCCGACTCGGATTTTTGTCCCTTCGCGAACATTGCGGTGCCGCCGTCAGTGGAATCGAGGATGAACATCCTCCCGTCTCTGCGCCCTTGCGCAATCGCATGGCCTTCTTCCTCAATGAAGCATCCGAGGTATGTAAACCGAACCTCCATCCCTTGGTCGACGATTTGTCCGACCGAGACCAAGTTCTTCGTGA
This sequence comes from Azolla caroliniana, assembly GCF_043228905.1. Lineage (NCBI taxonomy): Eukaryota > Viridiplantae > Streptophyta > Polypodiopsida > Salviniales > Salviniaceae > Azolla > Azolla caroliniana. The sequence continues at coordinate 16,993,794 of NW_028230447.1, forward strand.
TTGTCGGAACGTGCAACACGTTCATGAGTTTCCCTTTCTGCCCGACATGGCTAAGGGGAACTTCTCCGACATTCGCGATCGGATGCGGAGTGTCGTCTCCAGTTGCGACTACTCCAGGTTGTATCGGTTTTTCAAGGTACGAGAACCACTCCTTATGGCTCGTCATGTGGTTTGACGCGCCGGAGTCTATGTACCACACCTCGTCCGACCTCGGGGTGGTCCGTTTCATTGAGTTTGCTTCGTGTCTCGTCACGAAGGCAGACCCTTCTCTGGCTCTCCCGGAGTCTTCGGCGTAGTGCGATTGCTGCCGATTTCCCTTGTCGGTATGTCCGGAGCCGTTTACGGAACCGGTTCTCTCCGAATCGGCGCGCTTCTTCCAGCACCTACTTTCCCTGTGGCCTTTCTTGCCATAGTACCAGCACTCCGCGATGGCCTTCCCTTGCCGGTTCTCATCGCTTCGACTCCCCCTGTTTCCGAAGGGTCCGGAGTTGCTGTCGGCATCACTTCGGTGCCTTCTTCCTTGATCTCGTCGGCCGCCTCCATTGCGCGCCGACTCGCCTCGTCCTCCACGTCCACGGGGCCTATCTCCCTCCGTGTACAACATTCTGCTGTCGGTGTGCGTGCTTGTAGACGCACCCGCGTGGTTCTCCTCTACTAGGAGCATTGACTGTAAGTCGAAAAAGGACGGCATATTCTCCCGGGTACACACAGCCGTTCGGAACGCTCCGAACTTCGATGCTAAACCTCCGAGACAGATTTGGACCATCTCGCTCTCCTCGATGTTCACCTCTATGGAGACGAGGGAGTCGCAGATATCCTTGATCTTCGAGGTATAGTCCGCCACCGACAAGTCGCGTTGTCGTAGGTTGCTCAACTCCTGTCGGAGCTGAAGCTTCCTGGCTGTGGTGCTCACGGTAAAAATCTTCTTCAGATTTTCCCACGCACCCTTCGGTGTCTTTGCATCCCGAACATAGCTCAATAGCTGTTCGCCCACACACGACGCGAAGCAGTACAATACCCTGCTCGCCGATTGCTCCCACGACGGGAAGTCTCTGTGTGTCGATTTGGGTGTTGTGTCATTAACTCCTTCGACATAACTCCAGTAGCCGTGCCCGAGCAGGTACTGGTGCATCTTGTAGGACCAAGACGCGTAGTTGGTTCTGTCGAGCTTCTCTGTTGGAAGCGAGCTCGCCATGCCTCTATCCATCGTTCTTCTTGTTCTTCTTCGTCAAGCTGTGTCGGCTGTAGAGAGGTTCTCAACCCTCGCGCTCTGATACCATGAAAAAGTAACGTGCGGAAGCAAGTATGAAGACCGAACAAAAGGAAGGAAACTCAGGTTTAATGGAGAGCTTGAGCTTACGCAGTATATGCGGGAGAGACAGAGAGAGTGAGATAGAGAAGACACAAGAACTATATTAAAAAACAATCAATCTCTATTCACCACGCTATACATATGTGTGTTCAATGAACGCTTTTATACAAGTCCTAGAAGGACTGACTGAAGTACTGATAGTACTTCAATGCTCATTAAGAGCTCCTACACTAACTCCCAAATATATTCCTCACGGAATATCTTTCCTAACGGCCTCCCGGTTTACGCACCGATCCGGCCCTACCTACGCACCGGTCTGCGTACCGGTTTACACATTCGTCCTAACCGATCGGTCCCAACCGATCCGGTCCTTGGCTTCTTCAGCCGATCCAGCCGATGTTGAGCTTGTCTCTCAACAACATCAAGCGGGGAGGAGACGAGCGATGGTGTCAGGACCTTACCCACACCGACTCCGGCGTCCGGCCCGAGAGCCGGTGTGAGACCTAAAGTGACGAACGATGGCGGCGGCAAGGCGGGCAACCAAGACAACGACAAGGAGATCGAGGAAGAGGAGGCAGCAAGCGTAATCGAGGTTTGCACGATCGGAGACGGGGTAGCCCCGGACAACGACGTCCGGATGGAGGTGGCTACGGACATAACGAGCGGCGGTGCCAGGACCTTACCCACACCGGTTCTAGAGACTCCGACATCCGGCCTGAGAGCCGGTGTGAGACCTAGAGTGACGGACGGTGGCAACGGCAAGGCGGGTGACCGAAACAAAGAAGAGGAGACGAGCCCTGGAACGGGCATATATGAAAGGACCGAAGGGGAGGCCGAGAGCGGCAACAAGGAGAGAGTTGGGAACCGACCCAACCGGAAGGCGAACCGGGAAAAGAATGAAGCATGGGCCGGTCAACCGGGCCCGAACCAAAGAAGAGCCGACAAGACCGGAGGCGTTCCGCCGAACCCTTACCGGCCAGTTACGATTATGGAAGGAAGCCGACCAAACCGGAACATGATCAGTCGGGACCGAACCGGGCAAGGACCAAGCCGGCATGATTGGAGATCGGGCAGGACGAGTCACAACACATGGTGGGAGCTAGTGAGCGCGAGAAGGGGCCCAAGCGGCCATGACGACTATGGTTCCGTGGAAGACCGGAAATGGGCAAGACCCTCCCCACTTATTCTAGAGACTTTGGCGGTTGTGGATCAACATAAAACCGGGAGAGACGGCTGGTGGCGGCGAGGAGTCAGAGACTAGGGCGAACGAGGTTACCGGAACGGGTACCCAGTGTGTAAAGACGGACGAGCACGCCCAAGAGGGCCAAACGGAGATGGAAGGGTCTACGACGACAAAGGAAGAAGAGGCCGACATAGAGGTCGGGACCACGACGAGTAAAGAGCGTGAAGCGGAGCATGCACTACGGCTGGAGAAGGGCCGAGAAGCAATCATGCACTCGGAAGAGCGGCAACAAGTGACCTGCAATGACATAGAGGATTTTTATTTTAGAATAGAGTTTTATGTTCTGCTTCCATTGAACCTGTGTTTTCTCAAGCTTCCATTGAACTTGTGTTTTCTATTCTCGGTTGCTTCCCAACTAAACCGGTTTTGTCAAGCTTCCGCACACTAACTTTTATAGTATAGCTATTTATGGGTGTTCTCCAAATATCATGAGTACTCCTTCGTATGTTTGGGTGTGTCCTCTTGCTTTGGGGTTTATGGGTGTCTCTTCCTATACACGTTTCTTATTCACCATTGACAATTGAATGTCATCTCTATTTTGACTCCCAATTATTTAGCATGTTTATGGTTGAGTAGGTGTTATACAAGTTTGAGTGTATCTATCTTATGATAAACACAACCAAAATGAATATTTCTCAGTACTAATATGTATAATTTGTTTGGGTTCTCACAAACTGTTGAGAGATCAAGCTCAACTTAGTTTAGTTAGTTAGTCAACCATGTAACTTTGTAGTTACCTAGATAGAATCTAGTTAGAAGTGTTGACTATAACGCCTTAAATAGGACCTTGTACTTAAGTGGGATATTCTAGATCCTCCACTCCTAAGTACATTTAATATACGACTTGCACTTTTGTACCTATATTATCCTCACACATGTGCACCGTTGCACATGAGATCTATATATACCTCATTGTAGGTATTTTTGTATTTGATGATGATAATGCTAATTTAATATAGTTACTCATCCCCCATCTTGTGTTGTTCATAAGTGTATCTCTCTCTCTCTCTCTCTCTCTCTCTCTTCCTCTCACACATACAAATCACTTAAACTTCCGCTTATCAACTAATCACATAATTAGGTACTAATTAACCCTTGCTTAATTACTTACCTAATTCTTAACACAAACATATAGCTTCGGTATTATATCCTACAAGATTTATTACAGATAAATTTGAATCAACTGTAATCACTAATGTATATATATCACTTCCTCCTTTAGCATATACACCTCTACGGGATAGATAAAATAGCATAAGAACTTTCAAACTCCAGCTTACAAAAAAACAAAATCTAGTTTAATAATATTGTTCCAATCATTAACTTGTGTAAGATGAGACCGCCATTGTGATATTCTTAAATTTAAATACATTGTGGAAGTGGTGATCATCAACTTTAAATATTTTCCTAAAAACTACATGCTCTCTATTTAGAGACTTGTTACAAATTAATAATTTAGCGAATTCTATATAGGTGCTAATTAACCCTTGCTTAATTACTTACCTAATTCTTAACACAAACATATAGCTTCGGTATTATATCCTACAAGATTTATTACAGATAAATTTGAATCAACTGTAATCACTAATGTATATATATCACTTCCTCCTTTAGCATATACACCTCTACGGGATAGATAAAATAGCATAAGAACTTTCAAACTCCAGCTTACAAAAAAACAAAATCTAGTTTAATAATATTGTTCCAATCATTAACTTGTGTAAGATGAGACCGCCATTGTGATATTCTTAAATTTAAATACATTGTGGAAGTGGTGATCATCAACTTTAAATATTTTCCTAAAAACTACATGCTCTCTATTTAGAGACTTGTTACAAATTAATAATTTAGCGAATTCTATATAGGTGGTTGATCATGTGATACTGGTGCACCCAATATTTCACAATAGCCTAAATTTGTACTATTACAAAAGGAATCTAAAAGTGGAATGCACAATCCTTCCACTTATGAACGCGAACGTGTTCTATATAAATTGTGGAACATCAAAAGGAAAAGGAGAACGAATATGTATGCATATTGTGAAATGCTCTCAAGTATTCCCTCCCTTTCCATTACGTTCCAAGTTACATTTTATAGACTACTCTTAGTATGGAGGGTGTTCTCCTGCTCCAATTAGCTCTTCTAATTATGGGGGCTTGGTAGGGGCCTAATTTGGGTGTGGTCCATGTGACCGCCACAGTTCCCCCTTGGAAAAAAAAGTTATTGTGTGGTCGGATCGCGACGGGGCGTGGACGACGGTTCTAGGTGGGGGGATGACGTGGGCATGGGCGTGGGTGTGGGTGTGGGCGTGGGCATGAATGTGGGTGGGGGCAATGGTAGCTGGTGGAAGGGCTTCATGGAGACTGGTGGGTAAAGGTAGAGTGGTTGTTGGAGGCGCGGCGGAGCAGATATGTAGTGTTGCGTATCGGCTTTTGAACTTCGAAGGACCGATCCGTCGGTGCATGAGCGACTCGTTGAGGCTGCGATGACGGATGGGGAAATAGACAAGGACTTTGTCGCCGACGTGGTATTGATGGTCGGCGCGGCCTGCATCGTGTTGTCGTTTTTGGCGTAGCTGTGCTTGGTGCAGGTTGCTCGTGATGGCTTTGTGGAGGAGGGGCTGGAGTTGTTGCAAGTGGGACCACCAAGACACTGTGTAAGAGTGGAGTTGGGTGATTGGTTGTAGGATTGCCACTTCGGGGGGTAAGCGCGGGTCCCTTCCATAAAGGGCTCGAAATGGGCTAATGCAGGTGGAGGCTTGCACAGTTGTGTTGTAGGCATGCATAACGAAGGGCAAGATCCAATCCCAGGTCGAGTGCAGTGGATCGATGTAGGCCGAGATTTGTTGTTTTAAGGTTCGATTGAGGCGCTCTGTCAATCCATTCGTCTGCGGATGGTAGGGTGACGTGAATAATTGTTGGATTCCTAATTGTGTAGAAACGAGGCGTAGGAGCTCGCTATTGAACTGGGGTCCTTGATCAGACAAGATTTGGGGTGGGCAACCGTGGGGGAAGATGATTTTCTCCAAAGTTTGGAGGCGATGGTCATAGCCTTCGCATCTGGGATAGCGGCTGTCTCAGCCCAACGCGTCAAGTACTCGGTCATGACGAGGATGAATTTGTTCCCTTCTTGTGACTCGGGAAAGGGGCCCATAATGTCCTATCCAACGATTTCAAATGGAGCTTGAACTTGTATCGGATGTAAGAGGCCTTGAGCCACTTGAGGTGATTTGATGGCTTGACATAAGTTGCATGCTTTGATGTAGGAGGCGACCTCGTGGCGTAGCCCCAACCAACAGAATTTGCAACGAATTTTGTCTAGCACCTTATGAAAACCCAAGTGGCCGGACAACGGGTGAATGTGGAAGAAACGAAGGTAAGACAGGTGTAGTTGCTCAGGCACGTAGACCGGGGTTCCTTGCCTACTTGGCAAAAAGGCAGGACATTATCCTGGATCATGAATTGCTTGGTGAGGGATGATGTGGGCTCGGCTCGTAGGCGGTGGCAGATGTCTTGGATTTTTTTGTCGTGTTGTTGCATGTTGGCCATTTGGGACGAGGATATGGGGAAATTGATTGTGTCAGAGGCGATCTGGTTCGCCTGAAAGGATATGCGGGATAATCCATCGGCGACAATGTTCTGGGGACCATGGCGATAGTGCAGAGTGAATGTGTAATCCTGTAGCACCGAAGCCCAACGAAGTAAATGATTGGGTGGATGACCCTTCTTTATGAGGGAGAGCAATGGCTGATGGTCGGTTTCGACTGATGTATTTGATCCGTGTAGGTATGGGTGAAAATGATGGAATGCCCAGACGATGGCGAGCAACTCTTTTTCGGTTGTCGAGTAATTTTGTTTGGCTTTGGTAAGTGACCGACTTATGTAGGCAATCGGGCGGAGTTGGTCGTTGTCGTCGGATTGGAGCAGGACCATACCAAGGCCGACATTGGAGGCATCCGTCTGCAGATGGAAAGGCTTCGTGAAATTAGGGTGGGCCAAGAGGTCAGAGGCTTGGAGTGCTCGCTTGAGCTACAGGAAGCTGGATTCACAGGCTTCGGTCCATAGGAAGGGTGCGTCTTTTTGCAGGAGCGCGCGTAGTGGGGTTGACAGGTCGGCTAGCCGTGGGATGAAGCGGAGAGAGAACGTGAGGAGGCCGAGGAAGCGTTGAAGCTGCTTAACTGTGGTGGGGCGTGGGAATTTTTGGATTGCTTCCGTCTTCTCTGGGTCCATATGTACTCCGTTGGAGGAGATGACGTACCCGAGGAAGCGGAGGCGCATACTACCCCATCGACACTTCTTCCATTGCAGCTACAATCGATAGCATTGAACACAAGTTAGGACCTCTTGAAGGACTTGAAGGTGTTCCACCTAAGTGCTTGTATGTATCAGAATATCGTCTAGATAGACGATGACGACACGGCGGGTGATGAGATCATCGAAGATGGCGTTAGCCATTCGCTGGAATGTGCTCCAAGCATCGGATAGGCCGAAGGGCATCCGTGTGAATTGAAAAATGCCTTTCCTAGTGCGGAATGCAGTTTTGTGGGCATCTTTAGGATCCATAGGGATCTGCCAATATCCCGAGGCCAGATCGAGGGAGGTGAAGTACTTTGATTTGCCGAGCTGGTGAGGAGGTCGTCGATACGAGGGAGAGGATATCAGTCATGGGTGGTGACATGGTTTAGTTGTTGGAAGTCGACACAAAAACGGTAAGAGCCATCCCCTTTCTTTACCATGTGTGGCTCCGAGATCCACTCGCTCTTGGAAGGTGTGATAATCCCCTGTTGTAGCATAGCATAGTTTTAACGGCGTTGTCGATGCGCTCGTGGTCGAGAGGCGAGCGACATCGGGGAGCTGTGCTGATGGGGCAGGAATTACCTGTAGGAATCGTGTGGTGGATCAAAAAACGGACCGAGGGAGGTTTTGTAGGTGGTGTAGATAGCCAGGGAAAGGTGGCTAGGAGCCGTCGGATGTCGTGGATACGCTCTGTCAGTGATACCAGGTACTGTCTATTGCTGATGTGGGTGGTATCTCGAGGAGTAGTGAAGAGCGCGATCGGAAGGTGATTGGGGAGGATGAGCTATTGTGAGGAGAAATCGAGACAGGTTCAACTATGGAGGAACGAATCACAACCCAGGGTGATTGGGAACAACTGGCGCAGGAGGACGTAGAAACGATGTTGGATTTGGGCGGAACTGATGGTGAGCATGCACATGACTTGCGTATATGAGTGGTACAACCGTTGTTGGTTGTACAACTCTCCACTGTCGGTACCAGACACTCAGTCGAACGTGGGCCCGGACCCCATTTCGTCCCACAACCCTCCCGAAGTTAACCAAGTCGAATACAACCCATTTTTGGTGTTACCCGAAGACCCGGACTTCGACACCATGTTGTACCCGTATCCACATTATACGGATGGCCCCGATGCTGAATCACACATCCGCTTTTTTCTGTTAACTTGGCAAGCCAACCATTCGACACAACGTTTTACCATTGCTGAGGTTGACACATCGAAAATCGCGAAGTTCACACTATCCCTAGATGGACCTGTGGCACGGTGGTATTCTCGCCATGATCTTGGGGAATTTGCAACGTTTCAGGACGTCCGTAATCGATTCCTCAAACTTTTCCACCACAAGATACCTAAGCGCAAACTGCTCCACCAGTTCTACGCTATTGCACAGAAACCGCATGAAATGGTTTCCCAGTTTACGATCCGCTTCTAGGATCTCTATCGGCAACTCGCCCAAGATGTGTCTGCCAATCATTTAAAAGACACATTCCTCGCAGGACTATGGGAACCTCTATGCACGAATCTCGCCTTGGCTGACTTCTCGTAGCAGACAATCGAGCAGGTGGTTGCTTGCATCCTTGCTATGGACAAAAACCAACATAGTACCTCTTTTTCGATGGGGTCACTCCAAAATGCTTGTCGACCCACATAGAAACCCAATTTCGCCAGGCTCTCCAATGTACGACATGCTCAAATTCCGGGCACTCGGCCGTGGATTGCCCTCTTCATCCACACTGGTCGATCTGCCACTCCCGAGAGCATACAGTAGACCACTGCGAATATAATATGCTCAACCGCCACTCTCATATGCCAAATCGAGCCCCGCCACGATCGTCCTCGACAGGATGATCGTGATCATCCACCATCTCGGAATCAGGATGCCGAGCAGCCTTGATACAAGGATTGTCATCGACGTGAAGATTGCTACTGACACGTGGAGGATCATTATCGCCGGGATAATAGATACCGGCCCAAGGAAGAGAGTTACCAGCTAGACGGTCGGCCTCAGGACGACCGTTACCAATATAGAGAGGACCGCGATCACCCAGTAGAGGACTACTATTATGACTACGATCGGGGCGACTATTATGAACAATGATATCAAAGGCACAATCGGCGGCCTCACCCAAATAATTGAGTTCATCGGCAATCGGGAAATAATAGACGACCTCTAGATAATTGCATTGTCGCGATATTCCGTGAGCGCGTGTAGGATCCGAGGCGGGACCACAGGGGTCTTGGACTAGGGAGTAGAGGAGAAGGAATAAGACCCAAAAATGGAAGATTAGCTCAAGATGAGAAGAGGAAGAATGGCACATAAACATAGAGTAGAATAAATGGAGGCAAGATACACCCACAAGACAAGAAACATCAACATGCTATATTAAGAGTTCACAAAGATTACAAGCCAGGCCACATAGGCCACACCCCAAAACGACTACAAGAAAACCCTAACCGGATAAATAAGCAAAGAAGCATAGAAACCCTAAAGAAACCCAAGAAGAAAACCCTAAAACCGAATAGAACCCCTCGACCTAAGTGGTATACCTCTCTCAATCAAAATAGGCAACCCTTTCACAAGGGTCACAAGGGACCCCTTATTCTATACACCATTTCCTACTGTACATGTGCACATGTTGCACACCACCGACTTGCCTTTCACAAGAGACGTTGCAATGTGGGATAAATACTTCCTCTTATTCTATACACCATTTCGTACTATACATGTGCACATGTTGCACACCATCGACTTGCCTATTCCACCCCGGTTTCACACTATAGCTGAAAATCTTCACGACAGTGTCGAGACCCACCACGCTCCGATCATCGTCGACCGCCCCCTCACACCGAGCCTCGGGATGATCACCACCACGCGTAACAACACACCGCATAACCGCAGGAAGAACACTCCCGACTTCACCCAACAACTCAATTCGAGCAAGGGGAATCAAGCAACTCGGCTCCAGTTACCTACTTTAATTGTAATCAACCGAGGCATTATGTCACGCATTGTCCGGCCAATGATCGCGGCAAAGTGTCATGATATGGCAAGACTCGAACCCATGACCTTATGTTACATGGGTCGAGCTCTTCACCATTAGACTATATGTTGTAATACAAAAAATATTATTTTCATTTAAGTTTTACTATAGAAAATTGATGTATATTCCAGATTTCTCTGGAACATTCTAGAAACTTCAAGAGTACTCTTGAGAACACTATAAAAGGTGGCACAAGGCATTATTTCAAACCAAATCGGTTCAACGCCAGTCTTAAGCCTCCGAGCTACTATTGTATATTCTCTTAACATAATATATATATTTTGTTATCATCATTCTCTCTCTCTCTCTCTCTCTCTCTCTCTCTCTCTCTCTCTCTCACTCACTCTTTCCTTCTCTCGAGAGTTCTACACTTTCCTGAGTACTAATCCTCATCTTTTAATACTAATTCCTTCTCTGTCTTAGTATTGTTCCTGACAATACTTCTCTATCTTAGTATTGTTCCTGACAGTTTGAACCAATTTCGTCTCCTTCTCTTCCTTTATGTTCTTACTTCTCCCTCCCTTCATACTAATCTCTTATTCCTCTTTTCTCTCATACTATGACCACTGTTAGCGCTCAAGAATATCAATTCGTTTTCTCGGAGTTGCAATGCTTGAAAGAGAAGTTTCTCGCATTGGAACAAGAAAATCAACGATTGTTGGGGGAGCTTCAACAAATCTCCTTAGAGAAGCAGCAGACACAACAACAACATGGAGAACTAGCGTTATGCGTGCAACAACTCGAAGCAACCATAGTCGTGATGCAACAACAAGGACCCAGTACACAAGGGGTTCATAAAGAACCCAAGATCGGCCTTCCCATGAAATTTGATGGAATGGGATCGCAGTTTAGAGGATTCCTTAATCAGGTACGATTAGTCATTCAAATGCATCCTTCCCAATATCCCACCGATGCATCACGAGTGGGTTTAGTAGGCACGTTGTTAAGTGGCTCAACTTTAGGATGGTTCGCTCCATTGTTAGAAAAGGAATCTCCTTTACTAAACAATTTTGAAGAGTTTTTAAGTGAGTTTAAAGCTTGTTTTGGAGATATTGATCACATATGGACAACAATCAATAAAATCCGACGATTATGTTAAGGTGATCGTCCAGCCTCCGCATACGTTGCAGATTTCCGCTTACTCGCCTTCAATATCCCCTGGGATGACCAAGCACTTATGGAGAAATTTCGTTATGGTCTACGTAACGATGTTGAGGATTCACTCTTGACGTTCCCCGAAGAACCAAAGTCATTGAAAGAAGCAATCAGTCGCACGATGAGATGCGACAACCGTCTTTTCGAACCATGTTTGTAACGTTAGTTCTAGATGCCAAGGGCAAGATCAAAGCCCACCTATGCCTCAGTGGTAGCAAAACCTTTTCCAAGGGAGTCATATAATGCATCTCCAGTGAATACTCCAACTCCGATGGAAATTGACACTACATGTCATCGGGGACCATTATTGGAAGAAGAAAAGCAGTGACACCGAGCAAATCGACTATGTCTTTATTGTGGTGGACCAGGGCATATTGCATTGAACTATCCCCATAGGCCAAGAAGATAGGTGAACCAAATAGTTGCTAGTTCTAATTGTACTAAACCCGAGTCTATTTCAGTATGAATATCTGATAGTCCTAATAGTACTAATAGCCCAAATCTATCGAACAAATTTGATGTCCTTAGTCAGTTAGAAGAAGAGTTAAACGACTAAATCCAGCCAAAATAGGAACCATTTGGTTGGACAACCCTAGATCTGTGCAACCCATTAGTGGTTCCATTCCCTCTAAGCAAGTTAGCAATGTGTTCTTAGCCCAAGTAACAGTTAGTACTAAAAGTACCTCTCCAATACATGTCTCATCCGGCTCTCCGTAGCTGGGTACTACTCATCCGGTTCACACCGGGCCTGTATCATCCGGCTCTCCATAGCCGGGTACTCCTCATCCGGTTCACACCGGGCCTGTATCATCCGGCTCTCCGTAGCTGGGTACTCCTCATACTGTTTGTTCGTCGACACTGTTCTTCTCCCTTCCCATCTGGAGGGACCTGTCTCCCAACAGTCAGCTAGATGATGGAGGCTACACAGGTAGCATCCGGAATGGTGTCATGAAGTTCAGCAAAGGGAGCCTGATTGTGGCTCGGGCTCAGAAGGTAAACACACTGTACTTGATGAATGCCCGGTTATGTCTGAAAGAAGTGAACGTGGAATCCGACACTACCAGTGAGCTGTGGCACAAGAGGTTGTGTCATATGAGCGAGAAGGGTATGAAGAGGCTTGCAGACGACAACCTCATTCCAGTGAAGAACGTGCACTTAGAGAAGTGCATTGATTGTCTGGCCGGTAAGCAGAACCGGACCTCCTTCCGACCAAGGCCACCGATGAGACGTAATGCACCACTGGAGTTGGTGCATACGGATGTGTGTCAAGTAGACACGAAGTCACATGCCAGAGTGCAGTACTTCGTGACGTTCATAGATGACCACAGCCAGAAGCTGTGGGCCACACCGTTGAAGACGAAGGATCAGGTGTTATCCGTCTTCAAAGAGCTCCACGCGAGAGTGGAAAGAGAAACCGGCCGGAAGCTGAAGGCGGTTCGAGCAGATAACGGAGGAGAATATCGGGGGCAGTTCGAGGAGTACTGCCGCTCGAAGGGAATCCGGCTCGAATTTACCATGCCAAAGACGCCGGAACTAAACGGACTGGCCGAGAGGATGAACCGGACCATAATGGAGAGGGTTCGGAGTATGCTAGCACATGCAAAACTACCCAAGAAGTTTTGGGCTGAGGCATTGTCGACGGCGACATATGTGATTAATAGATCACCCTCAGTACCCTTGGACGGAGACACGCCACAGAGAGTGTGGACCGGTAAGGAAGTATCCTACCGACATCTGAAGGTGTTCGGGTGTCTCGCGTACGTGCATGTAGCTAAGGACCGGAGAGGAAAGTTAGATCCAAAGACCCGGCCATGCATATTCCTCGGTTACGGTGACGATGAGTTCGGCTACCGAGTGTGGGACCCGGTCGACAAGAAGGTATTCCGGAGTCGAGATATTATCTTCATGGAGGACAAGACGCTCGCCGACTGGGAGTCGGAGAAGAAGATAATGAACTCCGAGTGGACCGGTAAGGATCGACTCTACGATGAGCAGACCCAACCGGCAAGAGACCGGTTAGCACTTGAAGAACCAGCCGGATACGGTGAGGATTCCGAACCGGCAGAAGAAGAAGTAGAGGAAGCTGAGACCGGAACCGGCCTAGACCCCGAATCGGATTCGGATGAAGAGCAAATGGAGGAGCCGGTTAACGAAGCCCGAAGTCGTAGATATCCTCTCAGAGAGAGAAGGGGCCCCCAGAGATTTCCGGATGCAGAGCATGTGCTGCTGACCGATGAGGGGGAGCCGGAAAGCTTTGAAGAAGCGAAGGAAGACACCCACAGCCAAAAATGGTTAAGTGTCATGCAGGATGAGATGGATTCCCTGCATGAGAACCATACATATGAATTGGTGGAGTTGCCGAAAGGAAAGCGGGCACTCCGAAACAAGTGGGTGTACAAGTTGAAACCGGGAGATGCCGGCAACCCCCCGAGATACAAAGCCAGGATCGTGGTGAAGGGGTTCCAGCAGAAGAAGGGCGTGGACTTCAACGAGATATTTGCCCCGGTAGTAAAGATGACCTCCATCCGGACGGTGCTGAGTATAGCAGTAAGCATGGACCTCGAGGTAGAGCAGCTGGACTTGAAGACGGCATTCCTTCACGGCGACCTCGAAGAGGAGATCTGCATGCAGCAATCGGAAGGATTCGTGGAGAAAGGGAAGGAGCACTTGGTATGCCGGTTGAAGAAGAGCCTGTACGGACTGAAGCAGGCACCCCGACAGTGGTACCGGAAGTTCGACTCCTTCATGACCGATCAAGGGTACCACAAGACGCAGGCCGATCACTGTGTGTTTGTGAAGAAGTTTGAAGGAGGAGACTTCCCGATACTCCTTCTGTACGTGGATGACATGTTGATCGTCGGACGGGACCAAGTCAAAATACGGATGCTGAAGAAGGCTCTCAACCGGACCTTCTCAATGAAAGACTTGGGTCTGGCAAGACAGATGTTGGGGATGCACATCATCCGGAACCAGTCAGCGAAGCAATTATGGCTGTCACAGGAGAAGTATGTGACAAAGGTGCTTCACCGGTTCAACATGTCAGAAGCGAAGCCGGTCGGATCAACACTTCCGGCAAACTGCAAGCTATCCGGCAAGCAAAGCCCGAAGACAAAAGCAGAGAAGGCGGAAATGATGAAGATCCCATATGCCTCTACCGTCGGGAGCTTGATGTACGCAATGGTGTGTACCCGACCGGATATAGGATACGTAGTCGGGGTGGTGAGCCAGTTTATGAGCAATCCCGGCAAGGAGCACTGGAACGCGGTCAAATGGATACTCCGGTATTTGAAGGGCACTTCAAATATGTGTCTCCGATTCGGCTCCAGAAAACCTCAACTGGACGGTTTCACCGATTCGAACATGTCGGTTGATGTGGATACCAGCCGGTCTACATCCGGGTATGTAATGACATATGCAGGGGGAGCTGTTTCGTGGCAGTCGAGGCTGCAGAAGACGGTTGCATTGTCAACCACGGAGGCAGAGTACAGGGCAGCTGTGGAAGCCGGCAAGGAAATTTTATCGATGAAGGACTTCATCGGAGAGCTCGGTATACGGCAAGAGGAATACCGACTCTATTGCGACAGTCAAAGTGCCATCCACCTTGCTAAGAATGCGGCCTACCATTCTCGGACGAAGCATATCCAACGGAGGTATCACTGGATCCGGGAAAGAGTAGATGACCAGGAGTTCGCACTGACGAAGATCCACACGACCGAGAACGGGTCAGATATGCTGACCAAAGTGCTGACACCCGACAAGCTGGATGCATGCCGGAAGAGAATCGGACTGGTAAGACACCCCATGCCGGAGTGAAGGGGGAGTTTGTTGGGAGACAGGTCCCTCCGGATGGGAAGGGAGAAGAACAGTGCTGACGAACAAACGGTATGAGGAGTACCCGGCTACGGAGAGCCGGATGATACAGACCCGGTGAGGACCGGATGAGGAGTACCCGGCTACGGAGAGCCGGATGAGGAGTACCCGGCTACGGGGAGCCGGATGATACAAACCCGGTGAGGACCAGATGAGGAGTACCCGGCTACGGAGAGCCGGATGATACAGGCCCAGTGTGAACCGGATGAGGAGTACCCAGCTACGGAGAGCCGGATGGTGCAGGCCCGGTGTGAACCGGATGAGGAGTACCCGGCTACGGAGAGCCAGATGGTGCAGAACCGGTGAGAACCGGAGGAAGAGACATATTCATAAATATGTTTCTGAGGGCCCATCGAGGCTATATTTGTAAATAGCCAAAAAGTCATATTAGTATAAATATGACTTAGGGCAAACTTTTAGTTGTTGTTGTCATTTTTCTGTTTTGCACGAGATCAGTGTTCGTAACTATACAGAGAGAGAGAGAGAGAGAGAGAGAGAAAGAGGTCATTGCCTCTGTTGTAACCGCCGCCTGTGGCGAAGATTTGTGAGCACTAGGTCGGTGCCTCAGTGAACTCACAGTTGTATATTTCTACATAGTGACAGTTTGCAGCCTGTGGGCTGCCGTGGTTTTTCCCCTAGTTTGGGGTTTTCCACGTAAACTTCCTGTGTATTCTCTCCTTCTTTGTGTCTCGTTTTATTTCCCGTGTTTTTGTGTATCATTCTAAGCTCGGTTGTGGCCGAGCGTCGCGCATAAGGAACGTTGGGTTCCCGACACAATATGCACGTGGCTGAGCCAATGGGAGTCTCATTTTGAGCTCTATCCCACACCAGTTAGTACGAAGATTGCATATGTCAGCCGAGAACTAGGGGGTAAGGCCGCCGCCTGGTAGCGTGGGCTCCGAACTTTGGGGAAACTGCGTGAGACTTGGACAGATTTTGTCACAGTTTTTAAGGGCCAATTTCTGCAACCTCCCTCTCGAACCGAGGCAGCTCAAGCTTTAATGAACCTCTCTAGCAGGAAATTTTCTTCACTAGAAGACTATGTACACCATGCTAGAACCCAAATCCAAAAATCGGGTCTAGAAGGGGACAATTGGTTAATAGCTTGTTTTGTCAATGGCGTCCCCAATTCGGACTATCATTGGATAGTGCACGATAAGGATCCAAAATCCTTCGAAGAGACTGTTGAAATAGTTCTTCGCTATCAACGCACTTCGAAGAAAGACCACAACAAACCCAACGAAGCGCTCGGGACTAAGCAGTCACAATTCGCTAGGAAACACAAGATACCCAACGAATTCATGGATCGCGATTGTAAGCGACAACATCCTTTTTGTGTATTTTGCAAAAAGAAGGGTCATACAAAAGAGCAATGTTGAAAGCTCCAACGGAAAGAACACAACAACAAAGCTAAAGCTGCAGACCATAAAGGTCAAATTCCTAAGGTCCTTCAGGTCTATATACATCATTTAAGTAATTGTCAATGTTCTTTCCCTCACTTTGTATTGGGTCCCAATGATTTACTACGTGCAAATGGGTATATCAATGGATCTCCCATACAATTTTTGTTTGATTCGGGAATCTCACACAACTTTGTGAATGATCGTTTGGTTTAGATATGGGGAATGCAACCCACCATAAGTGATCACACCTATACGGTGTACTTGGCTGATGGAAGAGTACAATACATCAACGGGGCGATTCATTCATTAGGAATTTCTATTGATACTTATATAGAGGAAGTAGACTTCCATGTAATGAATCTTTGTACCACTGATGTAATACTGGGTTATCCCTGGTTCTATAATAAAAACTCTTCTTTATCTATTGATTGGGTTCATCATTCAATAACATTTGTACTGAACGATTGTACTCATTTTATTCAATGTGTAAAAAAAAAAAATCCTTTCAATTGTTTCCTCTCCATCAATATCTGAGTTGTCTTGTTCTACTCTATTTTATTGTGTACTTGGTCCGGACATTCACGTTTACAATATCGATAATGTCTCGGTTCAATTAATATATTTTGAACAACAACAACTTGATGAAATCTTAAATAATTTTCGTGATGTTTTTCCAAGTTGGTTTCCCTCCTAAACGTAATATAGACCATCGTATAGATATTGTACCTAGCGTTGCACCAATAAGTATACCTCCTTATCACTTAAGTTGATCCGAAGAGGATGAGGTACCTAAGCAACTCAAGGACTATTTACGAATGGGTTATATACGTTAAAGTAAATCTCCATGGGGTGCACTAGTTCTCTTGGTTAAAAAGAAAGAGGGCACATGGCGTATGTGTATTAATTACCGACGCTTGAATAAAGTGACGATCAAGAATTTGTATCCATTGCCCCCGGCTAACGATCTAATGGACCATCTCCAAGGAGCTCGGTATTTTACAAAACTTGATCTCCGTACCGGCTACCATCAAATTCGTATAAGTGAGGACGATGTTCCTAAAAAGGCATTTCGTACCTGCTATGGCCATTATGAGTTTTTGGTTATGCCTTTTGGTTTGACCAATGCTCCGGCTACATTTCAACAAGAAATGAATGACATTTTCTGAGAACAACTTGGAAAATTTGTAGTTATTTTCTTGGATGATATTTTAGTTTATAGCCATACATTACAAGAACATGATAAACATGTCCGCTTTGTTTTACAAACATTGCATGACAAACATTTTTATGCGAAGATCTGAAAATGTGAGTTCTTCAAGAAATCAATTACTTATCTTGTACATCTCATAACCGAACGAGGAGTTGAAATTGATCTTTCTTGCATCAAGAAAATCAAACTTTGGCCCACTCTTCGGAATATTCGAGAAGTTCGATGATTCTTTGGTTTTGTCGAGTTTTTGCGAAAATCCCTTTGTAATTACTCCCAATTGACAACGTCGTTTACTGATCTTCTAAAAGGTCAAACGCGTAAGTCTACAAAACCTATTGTCTAGAATGCTACACTAGACCTCGCCTTTAAGGAACTCAAGGACCTGGTGTGCAAGGCTCCTTCACTTCTTTTACCTGATCCTTCAAAAGCTTTTGAGGTTGAAACCGATGCAAGAGATTATGCTATAGGTGTTGTCTTATATCAAGATGGTAAACCAATAGCATTCGACATTAAGAAACTTGATTCTGCTCAATGTTGGTATACCGTTCAAGATAATGAGTTATTTGCAGTTATACATGCGCTCAAAACATGGCGCCATTATCTTTATGGAAATCGCTTTGTGGTAACTACGGACCACGAGTCCTTGGAATATTTTTGTGACCAACAAGACCTGAAAGTTAGTAAGGCATGATGGGCTGATCTCATCCAGGACTTTGATTTTTCCATACAATATCGTAAAGGTTCCATGAACACTGTCGCTGATGCTCTAAGTCGCATCCGTGAAGTTAACATGCTTAGCTTCACTGAAATAACATTAGATCTTTATGATCACCTTCGAGGAAAGTATCCTGATGACAATTATTTTGCAAAATACTGGGCAAGGGTTGAGTCTTGAACAGACACCACCACATCCTCGAAGGAATACTTCCACATTGCTAACGGTCTGCTCTACCGTAATGGGAAGGTTTGTGTTCCAGATTTGCCTTAGGTCAAAAAGAGAATTCTTTTGGAAGGCCATGATGCACCCTCAGCAGGGCACCCTGGAATACATCGTACACTCGTTCTCATCTCCACTCAATTCTATTGGCCTAAGATGCGCCCTGACATACATAGTTATGTGACTAAATGTCACCAATGTCAGGTTAACAAAGCCGAGCAACTTAAAGTTGCAGGACATTTACATCCCTTGGACATTCCCAATAATAAGTGGGAAAATATATCCATGGATTTTATTGTTAGCCTTCCACCCAAAAAGGCCATGATGTAATCTGGGTTGTGGTTGATAGACTAACTAAAATGGCCAGATTTATAGCTACTAAAACCACGGTAACAACTCCGGAATTGGCTTACCAATTTGTTGACAAGTTATTTCGTTTTTATGGGTTACCGATGGATATCGTGAGTGATCGAAATCCAAAGTTTACTGGTGACTTCTGAACGCAAGTCTTCAAGAAGTTAGAAATATATTGAGCATGAGCTCCACGGATCATCCTCAATCCGATGGACAGACAGAACGAGTAAATCAAATTATTGAGGAATGCTTCAAGCATACGTTGGTGCAAAAGCAACAAAATGGGAACGTTATCTCCCAATTTTGGAGTTTGCTTATAATAGCTCCAAGCATACGTCAACGGGATATAGACCTTTTATGTTGATGTATGGTTTTCAGCCATAGCCCCGATTGATGTTAATATACATCATGATGAGTCGTGAAGAACGCAAAACTTTCTTCGGGATATGCAATATATGTTGCATATTGCATGAGATAATATAAAAACAGCTCAAGATAGAGCGTGTTTTTATGCAGATCATCATAGGCAACCCATGTATTCAACCCTAGACAGAAGGTATTTTTACGTGTACCTCACTCACAATTGTAAGACATTGTCTAAGGGTAAGTGCGCTAAGTTAGCGCACGGTTTTGTGGACCTTTTCAAGTCCTCAAATGCATTGGGTCATCAGCCTATCATCTCGCTCTTCCCGATGGTGTTGAAATTCATCCAGTTTTTCATGTGAGTCGTCTAAAAGAACTTCTAGGTTCTGGCGACAATACAGTTACAACTGAAACTCTAGTTACTTCTGAAGAATTATCTTCTAAACCACATGTACCTGAAAGAATTCTCGATGTTAAAACAAAAAAATTACGTACTAAGGAAATATGAGAATTTAAAATAAAATGGATGGATAAATCAATAAAACGTGCCACATGGGAACGCGAAAATACTCTCAGAACTAACTTCCCTAACTTTCCATTGCAAGAGTGCAATATTTTAAAGAGGGGGAGTATGTTACGGGCATGACCATATAATATCCCGTGGTGAGAATCTACCGTAGTATTCTATACACGTGGATAAGTGTGAGGGTTAAACGAGAGTGTAAAGAAGGGGAGGATTACTTTTAATCCTCAGGATTGAGACAACCCATTATGCCAAGTGTGAACTTGCCTGAGGGCCTTGGGTATCGTTATAAATAAGAGGCCTAGCTACCCTCATTTCATCATCGTTTGACTACGTCGAGACTCTGTTCTTATGGTGGGTCAACTCTTGTAGTGAGCCCACCAACACCAGGTACGACTCGACGCCACGATGATGGTATGGGACGCCGATCGAGGCTCAAGTCCGTTTCGATCCCTTCACTCGGGGGTGGTCGGGTGGATCGGCACCCTTCTTTCTCTCTCTCCTCTCTATCTAGATCTATCGTTTATCCTTATCCTTTGCTTACATTAGTACATATCTCTAATACATGTCGTGGCATCGATCTTGTCCGGTTTCTTGTCCCCGAACTGTACCGGCAGCCAGAGATCTTTGATCACGAGCATGTCCCTCATCTTCAACTTCCACACCGGGTAGTAGGAGCCGGTGAGCTTGAACATGTCGCGGAATGATTCTTCCATTTCCTTTGTTCACGTTGATACAGTTTGTGCGGAAAATAGCGATGGGCCACAACCGAGTCTTAAACAACGAATGGCAAAAAAAACAAACAAACAACTAGATGACACATGATGTTTACGTGGAAAACCCTAAATGGGAAAAACTAGGGAAGCCCATAGACTCCAACTATCACTATAAGGGCAAGAATACAATGTGAGGCTCAGAGGCAATGACCTCGAGCTCTATGTCTTCGCCAAACAGCAGTTACAACAAAAAACTCATTCTCTCTCTCTCTCTCCCTCTCTCTCTCTCTCTCTCTCTCTCTCTCTCTCTCTATACAACGATGATACAACAACAACGTCGTCGCTATAAAGTGATTACCCTAAGTCATATTTATACTTATATAACTTTACGTCTATTTACAAATATAGCCTCGATGGGCTCACCATGAAACATATTTACACATATGTCCTTTGATCCGGTTTGCACTGGATCCATCCGGATTCACTCGATCCGGTTTCCGTGTCTCATCCGGAACCCTTCCGGATTTGGTTCCTTCATCCGGCTCGTCCGATCCGGCTCGTCCGGTTCTCATCTGGATCCCATCCGGAGGGACCGAATTCCCAACAAGATCGTCGGTCCATTCCGGTTCTTCGTTTTCTCTTGGTAGCGCGATTGTTGCGTGGAGCAGCAAAAAGCAGTTGACATTGGCTCTATCGAGCATTGAGGTTGCCGACATCTTCACCGAGGCACTCGGAATTGACAAGTCAGCATTTTTCGAAGATGCTTGGGCTACAACATCTTGACATGCTACACTTGAGGGGGAGAACCGAAAAAACTGGGAAAACATGTAATGGCACCAGACAAAGAGCTAGAGAGAAGGAAACAACCAAAACAAGGGGAGACAAGAAGAAAAAGGAAGTCGAGTTGACTGAAGAAGTCGGCACATCCGAACAAGTCAGAACAAGCGGTGTCAGCGGCAGATTCAAAAAGGACAGAGCTAATCGGAAGAAGAAGGCCAAGACTCAGACATGGTCCGATGTTGTGAAGGGCCTAAAGACCGAGGTCGAGTTGGAGATAGCCAACTCAGACAAGGGAGGGAACAAATCGGAGGTACCTGATTCGGTTCAACGATTTGATTCAGAGAAGCCGGATCTGTTGAAGGCCAAGGACTAGAATGTCGCGAAGTCGACAACGACACGGAGGAGTCGATGGAGACATGAAGGGTTTGGACCCCAAGTTTTACCAGCACCAAATCAATTTGGCAACGAACGTGAAACCAGTTCAACAGCGACGCTACCATGTGAACCCGAATTACACGGCACGCGTAAAGGAGGAAATTGATAAACTTTTAAAAATGGGGTTCATTAGGCCGGTAAAGCACGGCACACGGCTTACTCCGATCGTAGTTGTGCCGAAAAAAAATTGCAAAATCAGGGTTTGCGTCGACTATCGTAAATTGAATGCAATTACGATCACAGACATATTTCCCTTGCCGTTTACAGATAGTGTACTTGATGCCGTGGCAGGCCACAAGATGTACAGCTTCCTAGATGGGTTTAGCAGGTACAATCAAATACACATGCACCCAGACGACTAGGAGAAAACCGCCTTCGTAACAGATTGGGGAATCGTCATGGCCATCATCATGATGTTCGGGTTGAAGACCACCCTAGCAACGATCCAATGCATCATCGATGAAATTTTTGGTGAGTTCATTCCCGAGTTCATGCAAGTGTTTCTCGATGACTTTGCAGTTTATGGAATGCGAGCGGATCATTTAGGGCATTTATGACTATGCTTGGAGCGATGTCGTTCAACACAACCCGAGTTCATGCAAGTGTTTCTCGATGACTTTGCAGTTTATGGAATGCGAGCGGATCATTTAGGGCATTTATGACTATGCTTGGAGCGATGTCGTTCAACACAACCCGAGTTCATGCAAGTGTTTCTCGATGACTTTGCAGTTTATGGAATGCGAGCGGATCATTTAGGGCATTTATGACTATGCTTGGAGCGATGTCGTTCAACACAACTCGGCCTCAATCCAGCCAAATGCGTGTTCGGGGTCACGAGGGGAGCCCTTCTCGGGCACATAGTGAGCAAAGACGATATCGCGGTGGATCCCAGAAAAATCAAAGCCATCGTGGAGGCTCCAGCCCCATGTAACGCCAAAGCTCTGAGTTGTTTCTTGGGGCAGATTCGTTGGCACAGCCGCATGCTCCACTACCTGGCGGACTTCACTACGCCATTACACGCAGCGGTGCACCGCACTCCTTTCAAGTGGACAACAATCGAAGATAAGGCATACTTGGCGCTAAAAGTAATGCTTACGCAGGCACCAGTCGTACAACCTCCGGTCTAGACGAAATCATTTCACATGTTCGTGGATGCATCCGACATAGCCATCGGTAGCGCACTCATGCCGCTAACCGAGCCGAACTGGTATTGGCCAGTGTACTACTCTAGCCGCAAATTAACGGACGTCGAACGTAATTACTCCATGATAGAGTGTGAAGCATTAGGAATGATATATAGCGTTAACAAATTTCGGCATTACCTACTAGGCTGAAAGTTCACCTTTCGCGTTGATCTCGCGGCACTACTTTATCTCGTCTCAAAACAGTCGTTGACCAAGAAATTGACCCAGTGGATGTTGTTGTTGCAGGATTTTGAGTTTGAAATATAGCACCAGCCAGGGACCCAGCATGCAGTGGCAGATTATCTAAGCCAAATCTAAAATGGCGAAGAACTGGTTGAAGGGCACGACGACTTTCCGGATACCGAAATCCTGCGTATTTCGGCGAGTGATGCCGAAGAAGGCATGCACTCCCTAGACAAATGGTTGGAGGAAATGACCTATTTCTTAAGTACAGGGTTGCCACCTCCACGCTTGCGTACAAATGAAAAGAAATGTATGGCAATCCGAAGCCGGAACTTTTGCCTGCTCGAAGGAATATTGTACCATAAGGAAAGCGACGGCATCTGGCGAAGGTGTGTACGCCAGGACAAAAAGAGAGTGGTATTAAGAGAAACTCACTGAATTGCAGGGGGTCACTACGCAGGGGAGGCAACCGCACAAAAGATATATGGCAATGGGGACTCTTGTGGCCGACGACACAAAAGGACGCCCACACATATTGTAAAGAATGCGACCTATGTCAGCGAATGGGCCAACCAACAGAGGTAGCACGGATGCCCCATCAACTAGTGCTACCACTGGAGCCATTCCAGAAATGGGGTCTTGATTTCGTCGAACCATTTACTCCAACCGCGGCACGAATGGGTAATAAGTACATCCTAGTGGCTACAGACTATTGTACGAAATGGGTCGAAGCAAAAGCAATTACAAGATAACACAGCGGCATCCACGGCAAGATTCTTATACGAGCACATCTGGTGCTGTTTTGGCTGCCCTATAGAGCTAATCAGCAACCAAGGAAGACATTTCCTCAACACAGTAATTCACAAGCTCACCGACACTTACATCGTAGTTTACAAGAAAAGCACGCTGTATTATCCACAAGCCAATAGACTCGCGGAATCGACGAACAAAACACTCTAGAACATCCTAAAGAAAATCGTCAAAGACAACCGCATAGATTGGGACACTAAGTTGCACAGCGCCCTATGGGCGTACTACACTAGTTTCAAGACCAGTATCCAATCGCCTCCATTTCGGCTAGCGTTCGGACTAGAAGCCGTAATGCCTGTGGAATTTCAGGTTCCAAGTTTACGAATACAAGTTCGAGAGAGCCTTTCTGAACGATAGTATTAACCGGTAGGCCGTTAGAGGCCTACGAAATCTAGCCTAGTACGTTGGCATATGGGAGTCAATGTGAGTCGCTCGTATGAGTATTGAAGTACATGTCAGTACTTCTGTCAATCCTTTTAAGGACTATATAAAAAGTGTTTTGTAGGACATCGTATGTACAGAGTGTTATTATTTTGAATTGATTTTTACTATTCTGCTCTCTCTATCTCTCTTGTGTACTCACTCTATGTGACTAAGCTTTCCATTAAACCTATGCATATTCTCTGTTGCTATCTAGTGAAGCTAGTTTCATCTACAAGCTTCTGCACGCTACTTTTTACACTATGATACCAACTATTAGAAACCAACTAAGTAATTAACATAAGGATTATAGACCAAAGAAAGGAAAGAAGGGTATTAAACCACCCGGCCACCCCCTAACAACGGCGTCAAACAGACTCGTACCTCCTCGATGTCCTGTACCATCGAGAGTTGATGTGAGTCATACCTTAGGTTCTACAAGGAACATTGTTGTGATGTTGCACGTCCAGTGGGAGAAAAAGTGAAAAAGTGTGGTTCCACGCACATTACACAAATACTTATACAAATGAAAATAAATCAACAATAAATAATCCTAGGGCCTAATGGCATTTGAGTGCGTATACTTTCAAGAATTCATTGAAATTGATAAGATGGAATGGGCGTATAGGTTCTTTCCGAACATACGAACCTACGATTTAAGTAGGAAGAACGTTCTTCCAGCCTAATCGATCCTCATAATTGAACAAGCCTCGCAATCTTGATTAGGCCAAAAGGATCTTATAAACAAAGCAAAACTGAATTATCCATTCAGAGCTTTATCCGACGTGAGGAAATCCGCGATACCATAATCCTGGGCTTCTTTTGTTGACAGAAAAATGCGGCTACTAAGATGTTTCAATTCGCTGGGTTGCCTCTCGCTTGCCTATGGATTCACCATGCAGTTCAGAAGGTTAATCCATTCGGGAATCTCCGGATCCACGTACCATCGAGAGTTGATGCGAGTCATACCTTAGGTTCTACAAGGAACGTTGTCATGATGTTGCACGTCTAGTGGGAGAAAAAGTGAAAAAGTGTGGTTCCACACACATTACACAAATACTTGTAAAAATGAAAATAAATCAACTATTAATGATCCTAGGGCCTAATAGCATTTGAGAGTGTATAGAGAGGTGCAAGTAGTATTTGAACCTTGCACCTCCAAGATAGGAGGCAATTAACTTACCACTAAAGCTACTACTAAGTGCTTTACATTTTGTATATTTTCTTACCATATTTAGTATTCCATAGGAAACAAACGTACAAAACCATATGCACAAAACCATGGTTTTTAAGCCTATGGTTTTGTGCATGCCACAAGAAAAACCGTGTGCCCAAAAACCATGGGTCCAAGCCCATGGTTTTGTGCATGTTAGAAGCATGGATAGACCTATAAAAACCCTCGTAAGGCTTGTGTAAGGGGGGGGCTCAATATGTGATATCATCATCATCATCATCATCATCAATATAATACTCTCATTTATCTTCTTCTAATTATCTTCTCTTAAGTGTATCAATTTTCATTGTTTCCTCAAATCTTACATCCACATCGTCCTCTTCTCAATAACTTGACGGACGTCTTCCCTAGTTCGAGACCCTGGTGGTCCCGTTCAAATGAAGCACGCACGCACATGCATCTTCGTGACATCTTTTTGGTGAACCCGATGTGAAGAACGGCAAGGGAGGATGAAGATGGACGAGGAATATCCCATGGAGTCAATGTCATTGATGATGATGGAATTGTCAAGAAAAGTAAAATGACAAGGTGCGGCCCAACAAGCCATCGAGAGTGTGGTCGAGCGAGTCGGCTATTTCAACGGTTCTGAATTCCAAAATTTTCTAAAATCCAACATTGAGATGGATTCGAGAGGTGCGAACGAAGCTATGAGGCTAGAGTATTTTTGTCGGGTGGTGGCGAAAACAATCTACGAAGAGATAAAAGAGTACTTCTCCTGTGACAGCCACAACTGCTTCTTCTTCCGGTCCCGGATGATGTGCATCCCTAGTATTTGCCTCGCCGGACCCAGGTCCTTCATTGAGAAGGTTTGGTGAAGCGCTTTCTTCAGCGTCCGTATCTTGACCTGGTCCCGTCCGACGATCAACATGTCGTCCACGTACAGGAGGAGTATTAGAGAGTCTCCTCCTTCGAACTTCTTCACAAACACGCAGTGATCAGACTGCGTTTTGTGGTACCCTTCGTCGGTCATGAAGGAGTCGAACTTCCGGTACCATTGCCGGGGAGCCTGCTTCAGTCCGTAAAGGCTCTTCTTCAACCGGCATACCAGGTGTCAGGAATAGTACTAAAACAGAGATGGAATTAGTACTAAGAAGAGTAGTACTGTCAGGAATAGTACTAAAACAGAGATGGAATTAGTACTAAGAAGAGTAGTACTATTAGTACTAAGAGGACGGGACTGTGTAAGATTCCCGAGAGAGAGGAAGTGAGAAGAGGAGAGAGAGAGAGGGAAATAGGATGATGACAGCAGCTCTTATATTATATGAAAGATAAGTACAAATCGACTAAGAGGCTTAAGACTGGTGTTGAACCAATTTGGTTCAACATAATGCTTAGTGCCTTCTTTTATAGTGTTCTCAGGAATAATCCTGAAGCTTCTAGAATGTTCCAAAGAAATCTGGAATATACATTACTTTCTTATAATAAAACATAAATGAAAATAATATTCTATGAATTACAATAGATGGTGAGATGGTTAAGAGCTCGACCCATATACCATAAGGTCATGGGTTCGAGTCTTGCCATCTCATGACACTATCTCCCCCTTAAAGATGACGAGTGGAACGAGTCAGCGCTACTTGCGGACCGGGTTTGTCCGGATACTTTCGGTGGAAATCAGCAAGAAGATCTTGTGCATTGGCAACATTCTCGACAGGTTCCCAAGTACGTTCGCTCGGACTATAACCGAGCCAATCAACCAAGTAATAGAGTTTGTTGCGAACAAGTTTGGAATCGAGGATGGCAGCAACTTCATACTCCGGGCCGGCGTCCAACTCTAGTGGGGGCGGCGGTGGTGTCACACGATCGGGAATGGTGTTTGCTTTATAAGGTTCAAGAAGAGAACAATGGAAAACCGGATGTACCTGAAGCTGCGGAGGGAGATCAAGGCGGAAGGTGACATCATTAATCTTCCCCGTAATACGGAAAGGACCGAGTCGTCGATAATCCAACTTGTCGCACGGTCGAGTAGTCTTGATGTGACGACGTAAGAGCCATACTCGATCTCCGATGGCAAAAGAGGAGGGAATCCGATGACGATCCGCATAAGTCTTCTGTGTGTGTTGAGCATGACGAAGGTGAGTAGAGAGATCCATCTGGATCTTGCGTAGCCTCTCCAAATGATCCTCGGCACGAGGGTTGGTAGGTAGCTCCGGAGTGTCGATCACCGACCAGCGAGGATGGAAACCGGTATAAGCGAAAAATGGGGAGACCCGAGTCGAGGAGTGAATAGCATTATTATACGCAAACTCCGCAAAGTGGAGAATCTCGGCCCAATCGTCCTGTTGATAACTCAGGAAACACCGGAGATATTGCTCCAGCGTTTGGTTTGTTCGTTCCGCCTGTCCGTCGGTCTGAGGATGGTAGCCGGAGGAGAGGTTGCAGGAGACCTTGAGCATCTTGAAGAGATGCTGCCAAAATTTGGAGACAAATTGCGGGCCTCGGTCACTGATAATACTGTCTGGGAGGCCATGATGCCGAAAAACCTCACGCATAACAAGAGCGGCGGTTTCCTCGCTAGTGATGGCTTTAGTACATGGCACAAAATGTGCCATCTTCGTATATCGATCGACGACGGTTAGGATAGCATCGAACCCTTTCGAGACCGGCAGATCTGTGATAAAATCAAGACAAATAGACTGCCATGGCTTACTTGGAATTGGTAAAGGTTCCAACAAGCCATATGGATGGTGTCGTGGCATCTTTGCTCGGCAGCAAGCATCACAGGTCCGAACGTAGTCGTCGACAAAACGGCGCATGTGGGGCCACCAAAAAGATCGCTGCACTAGCTCCAACGTCTTAGTACTACCGAAATGTCCCGCCGTATGGGTGTCGTGACAATGTTGGACAATTTGAAGGCGACAGGAGCAATCGGGGACATATACGCGCTTTTTAAAGAATAACAAACCATCATGATATTCGAATTGTCGGTAGTCAATACCTGTTTGTTGAGACTGAGAACAGGATGCCCGAGAAGTATCAATGTGCGCCAGGATGTCTTGAGCAAAACTATCCGTCTTCAAGGTTGCACGTATGTCATCGGTAATCCGTGAATCCATCGGGGTGTGAAAAATCCGCGTCGTGTGCAATCGTGTTGGTCCCAAGATTACTTGCTTTTGATTATCAAATGTTGCTTCACCAGGACGAGGTGCAAGATATGAACGTCGTGATAGTGCATCTGCTTTTCCTTGCTGCTTCCCCGGTCGATATGTGATTTTGAAGTCGAAACGCGTGAGGAATTGCGCCCACCGAGCTTGCCGTCGATTTAGTACGCGAGCGTTCTGAAAATACGCAAGATTTTTATGATCGCTGAAGACAATGACCTGATGTGGAGAGCCCTCTAAGAAATGCCGCCATTGTACAAATGAATCCACGATGGCTAATAACTCCTTGTCATGTATTTCGTAGTTGATTTCTACGACATCGAATTTGCGCGAATGGAAAGCCACCGGATGCAACTCTTCTTTATCACCTTGTTGAGAAAGGATGCTACCGAGGGCGAAATCTGATGCGTCGGCCTCCATGATGAATGGTTTGCTTGTATCCACATGAGCTAGAATCGGTGCTGATGTAAAGGCTTTCTTAAGATGCCGAAAAGCCATATCTGCTTCAATGGACCAAAGAAATGCTTGGCCCTTCTTCGTAAGTTGTGTGAGAGGTAAAATAATCTTCGAGTAATCCTGTATAAACTTACGGTAGAAGTTAGCAAAACCTAGAAAACATTGTACATCTCGTACCGACCGTGGAATTTGCCACTCTAGTACAGTTTGGATCTTAGCTGGATCCATGGCGATGCCCTTTGAGGAGATGACGTAGCCTAGAAATTCCACTTGCTTGCAATCAAAGCTACATTTTTCTAGCTTGGCATAAAGACCATTCTCGCGGAGTCGCTTTAGTGCTAATAGTACATGAGAGTCGTGCTCTTCCTGGGTCTTCGAATAAATCAACAGATCATCCAGATAAATGATCAAGCAGATATCCAAGAGGTCTCTGAATATATCATTTGCCATGTGTTGGAAGACTGCGGGTGCATTGGTTAGGCCAAACGGCATAACAGTATACTCAAAATGCCCATACCGTGTGCGAAAAGCGGTCTTCCACTCATCTCCCGGTCGGATCCGCACGAGATTATACGCTCCGCGTAGGTCGATTTTAGTAAAAAACTTGGCACCATTAACTCGCTCTAAAAGACTTGATATAAGAGGAAGTGCATACCTATTCCGGATGGTAACTTTATTTAATCCGCGGTAATCAACGACAAGACGAAGTGAGCCATCTTTCTTCTTGACAAAGAAGATGGGTGCACCGGCCGGAGATTTCGAATGACGGATGAACCCGCTTGCCAAGTTCTCCTCTATGTAGGCTCGAAGGACTTCTAACTCGGTGGGTGACAGGTTGTAAATTGGTCCCCATGGTGGCTCGGTTCCTGGTTGTAAATCGATGGGACAGTCATAGGGACGGTGATGAGGAAGGGTACCGGCTTTTACCTTGTCAAATACATCGGCATAAGGATGATATTTTGCCGGAAGTTGTACTGAGGAGTCCTTCTTAATAGTGCTGGAAGGATGTACTGATATGGAAAATAGGAACATTGCCTCCTTGGGTCCTTCTTCGCGTAGTTGATGGAGTGAAATGGTCGAAACTCGGCGAGTTGATTCTTGGGGTGGTCGATATCGGACTTCTCTTGTTCTCCAATCTATGGCTGGATTATGTAACTCAAGCCAAGGTAATCCTAGGACAATGGGATGCTCTGGACTACTAATTATATTAAATGATATTATACACACAAAACTACCTAGGACAACTTGAATGGGTTCTGATTCTTCTACAATATTCCCGGAAGCAATGGGACGACCATCAATGACCACTACAGATGCGGGACAAGGAAGTTTTCTTAAGGATATCTGAGAAGCTTGGGCAAAATTTCGATCCATGAAACAGGAATTAGCTCCGGAATCTAAAAGTGCTAGGACAGGTACTGGGGGAGTACTTTTAGTACTAACAATGACTTGGGCTAGGAACACATTGCTAACTTGCTTGGAAGGAATGGAACCACTAATGGGCTGTACAGATCTAGGGCTGCTGTCCAACCAAATGGCTCCTATTTTGGCTGGACTCAATCGTTTAACTCTTCATCTAATTGACTAAGGATTTCAAATTTATTTGAGATACTTGGGCTATTAGTACTATGAATACTATCTGACACTCTATTAGTACTATTACTACTATCAGACACTCCGAAGGGAAGAATTGACTCAGGTTTAGTACAGGCGACAATTTGATTTACCTGTCTTCTTGGCCTATGGGGACAATTGATGGCGATATGTCCTGGTCCACCGCAATAAAGGCATAATCGATTGGCACGTCGTCGTTGCTTTTCTTCTTCCGATAACGGGCCGCGTCGACGCATGGTATCGATCTCCATCGGTGTCGAAGTATTTGCTTGAGGTATGTCTCGTGCAAACGGTTTAGCCGCGACGGCGGCGTAAGTGGGCTCTGGCCTAGAGCGTGGTATCTGTAATTGACGTTCTGAACGCCGTTCAAAAAGGCGGTTGTCACATCGAACTGCTCGACTGATTGCCTCCGTAAGAGACTTTGGTTCTTCGGGGAAAGTTAGAAGTAGATCTTTGACATCGTTTCGCAAGCCATAGCGAAACTGCTCCATTAGTGCTTGATCATCCCAGGGTATATCTGAAGCAAGTAGGCGGAAATCCGCCGCGTAGGCAGAGGCTGGACGATCGCCTTGACGCAATCGCCGGATCTTGTTGATCGTCGTCCTGATGCTGTCGGTGTCTCCAAAGCAGGCTTTAAACTCACCAATAAAATCTTCAAAGTTATTAAGCAAGGGCGATTGTTTTTCTAGAAGCGGAGCGAACCATGCCAAGGCTGAGCCGCTAAGTAGCGTGCCTATTAGGCCGACTCGAGATGCATCAGTGGGATATCGGGAAGGATGCATCTTGATGACTAAGCGTACCTGATTAAGGAATCCCCGAAATTGCGAACGCGTTCCATCAAATTTCACAGGAAGTCCAATCTTGGGCTCTTTATGAAATCCTTGGGGACTGGATCCTTGTTGTTGCAACGCTGCTTCGAGTTGTTGTACCCGTAACGCTAACTCCCCATGTTGTTGTTGCGTTTGTTGTTTTTCTAGAGCGATTTGTTGCAGATCCCCTATCAGCCGTTGGTTTTCTTGTTCCAAGGCAACAAACTTTTCTTTTAGGCACTGTAGCTCGGAGAAAACGGATTGGTATTCTTGGGCGCTAACAGTAGCCATAGTATAGGGGAAAGGGTAGGAGGATGAGGGAGAGTGACAAGTAGGCTAGAGGGGAAAATTGGTTCAAACTGTCAGGAATAGTACTAAAACAGAGATGGAATTAGTACTAAGAAGAGTAGTACTGTCAGGAATAGTACTAAAACAGAGATGGAATTAGTACTAAGAAGAGTAGTACTATTAGTACTAAGAGGACGGGACTGTGTAAGATTCCCGAGAGAGAGGAAGTGAGAAGAGGAGAGAGAGAGAGGGAAATAGGATGATGACAGCAGCTCTTATATTATATGAAAGATAAGTACAAATCGACTAAGAGGCTTAAGACTGGTGTTGAACCAATTTGGTTCAACATAATGCTTAGTGCCTTCTTTTATAGTGTTCTCAGGAATAATCCTGAAGCTTCTAGAATGTTCCAGAGAAATCTGGAATATACATTACTTTCTTATAATAAAACATAAATGAAAATAATATTCTATGAATTACAATAGATGGTGAGATGGTTAAGAGCTCGACCCATATACCATAAGGTCATGGGTTCGAGTCTTGCCATCTCATGACACCAGGTGCTCCTTCCCTTTCTTCTCGAATCCTTCCGGTTGCTGCATGTAGATCTCTTCTTCGAGGTCACCGTGAAGGAATGCCGTCTTCACGTCCATCTGTTCTACCTCGAGGTCCATGCTTGCCGCTATGCTCAGCACCGTCCGGATGGAGGTCATCTTCACTACCGGGGCAAATATCTCGTCGAAGTCGACGCCCTTCTTCTGCTGAAACCCCTTCACCACGATCCTGGCTTTGTATCTCGGGGGGTTTCCGGCATCTCCCGGTTTCAGCTTGAACACCCACTTGTTTCGAAGTGCCCGCTTTCCTTTCGGCAACTCCACAAGTTCATATGTGTGGTTCTCATGCAGGGAATCCATCTCGTCCTGCATGGCACTCAACCACCTGCGGCTCTGGGTGTCATGCTTTGCTTCTTCAAAGCTCTCCGGCTCCCCTTCGTCGGTTAGCAGCACGTGCTCTGGTTCCGGAAATCTCCGGGGGGGCCTTCTCTCTCTTAGAGGATATCTCCGTTCCGGAGCTTCGGTAACCGGTTCTTCCGATTCTTCTTCATCCGAATCCATTTCGGGATCGGGGCCGGTTCCGGTATCATTTTCATCTTCTTCGGCCGGTTCTGTTTCTTCACCGTCTTCGGCCGGATCTTCGAGTGTTAACCGGTCCCTTGCCGGTCGGGACTGCTCCTCGTAGAGTTTATCCTCACCGGTCGACTTAGAGCTCTTCATCTTCTTCTCCGACTCCCAGTCGGTGAGTGTCTTGTTCTCCATGAAGATGATATCACGACTCCGGAATATCTTCTTGTCGACCGGGTCCCATACTCGGTAGCCGAACTCGTCGTCGCCGTAACCGAGGAATATGCATGGCCGGGTCTTTGGATCTAGCTTTCCTCTCCGGTCCTTTGCCACATACACGTATGCGAGACACCCGAACACCTTCAGATGCCGGTAGGATACTTCCCTACCGGTCCACACTCTCTGCGGCGTGTCTCCGTCCAAAGGTACTGAGGGTGATCTGTTTATCACGTATGTCGCCGTCGACATCGCCTCAGCCCAAAACCCCTTGGGTAATTCCGCATGCGCCAGCATACTCCGGACCCTCTCCATTATGGTCCGGTTCATCCTCTCGGCCAGCCCGTTCAGTTCCG
This sequence comes from Azolla caroliniana, assembly GCF_043228905.1. Classification (NCBI taxonomy): domain Eukaryota; kingdom Viridiplantae; phylum Streptophyta; class Polypodiopsida; order Salviniales; family Salviniaceae; genus Azolla; species Azolla caroliniana. The sequence continues at coordinate 17,027,224 of NW_028230447.1, forward strand.
GTGTCTTCGGCACAGTAAACTCGAGCCGGATTCCCTTCGAGCGACCGTACTCCGCGAACTGCCCCCGGTATTCCCCTCCGTTATCCGCTCGTATCGCTTTCAGCTTCTTGCCGGATTCCCTTTCCACTCTCGCGTGGAGTTCCTTGAAGACGGACAACACTTGGTCCTTTGTCTTCAACGGTGCCGTCCACAGCTTCCGGCTGTGATCATCAATGAATGTCACGAAGTACTGGGCTCCGCCATGTGACTTCGTTTCTACCTGACACACATCAGTATGCACCAACTCCAATGGTGCGCTACGTCTCGTCGGTGGCCTTGAGTGGAAGGAGGTTCGGTTCTGCTTACCGGCCAGGCAATCGGTGCACTTCTCCAGGTGCACATGCTTCACTGGAATAAGGTTGTCTTCTGCAAGCCTCTTCATCCCCTTCTCACTCATGTGGCACAGTCTTTTGTGCCACAGCTCACCGGCAGTGTCGGCTGCCACATTCAGCTCTTCCGGACATAAACGGGCATTCATCAGGTACAGGGTGTTGACTTTCCGGGCCCGAGCCACTATCAGGCTCCCCTTGCTGAACTTCATTACGCCGTTCCGGATGCTACCTGTGTAGCCTTCATCGTCTAGCCTCCCGGCCGAAATCAGGTTCAATCGAACGTCCGAAACGTGTCGGACATCCTTCAGCAGCATTTTGCATCCGGTCGGGGTTGTCAACCACACGTCTCCTATGCCGGCAATCCGGCACGTACCTTCATTTCCCATCCGAACACAGCCATGTTCACCGGCTGTGTAGGATGAGAAGTATCTTCTTTCCGGGGTCAGGTGGAACGACGCTCCGGAATCGACCACCCAGGTAGTCTCATCGCCGGCAATGTTTAGTTCACCTTCTTCGGTGATGAGCATGATCTCCTCTTCACTTGCCGCGAGTGCCGTCGTTCCTTTCCGGTCCTGCCCTCGCCGATCCGGACCTCTCCGGTCCGTGGCTCCCCGGTATGCACCGTTTCTCTCCGGTGACTTCTTCGAATCGGTGTCGTCGGCTCCGTTGTCTTTTCGGTAATGCCGACAATTCTTCCGGAAGTGCCCCGGCTTCCCACAGTGGAAGCATGTGGGTCTTCCTCTTGACTGCGACCGGGTCCCCGACTTCTCCCGTCTTTGCGGACTCCGGTTCCATTGTCTTCCCCGTTCCGATTCGGTAAGCAGCGCCTTCGAGTCGGAGGCCGGTTCTTTATCTCTCCGACGCGCTTCTTCGTTCAAAATACTTGTCTTTACCGTTTGTAGGGACAAGTTATCTTCCGTGCAGGAGGTGCTGAGAGTCACCACCAAGTTCTCCCAGCTGTCTGGCAATGTACACATCAGGATGATGGCTTGCATTGCATCCTCCAACGGGAACTTGATCGCCGCAAGCTGGTTCACGAATCCCATGAACTTGCTTACGTGTTCCACCATACTCTCGCCGTCCCGGTACTTGAGGTTCACTATCTTTCTCATCAGGGAGGTCCGGTTCAACGCATTCTTCCTCTCGTAGAGGCCCGACAGCTTCCGCCACATCTCATATGCGTTGGTGTCGTTCGCCACGTGTTGTAGAACGCTCACGTCGACGTATTGCCGAATGGTTGCAACGGCTTTCCGGTTCAGAAGCCTCCACTCCGTCTCAAGTACCCCCTTGGGTATTTCCGACCTGTCGATCGGTTCATACAGGTCCCGAACAATGAGCAGATCCTCCATCTTTATCTTCCAGTCGGCGTAGTTCTGCGCATTCAGCACCATCATCCCCGGCTGCCCGCTGCTGCCGCCTTCCATTTTCTGTGTTACCGTCGCTCTGATACCAGTTTGTTGAAATTCCGTGCTCGGCCACAACCGAGGAACAGGATCGATTCACAGAAAACGGGAAATTACAAGAATGCACGAAAACAATAGAGAGAAGGGTACACTGGATGTTTTACGTGGAAAACCCTAAATGGGAAAAAACCACGGGAGTGCAAGACTCCAACTATCACTATACGCGGGGAATGTACAATGGCGAGCTGCAAGGCGACGACCTTCAGCTCCCTGTCCTCGCCACAGGCGGCGGTATTACACAGAGGCGTCGACCTCTTCCTTCCTCTTTCTCTCTCACTCTCTCTCGGCTGCTCTCACTTCGCTCCCTCTTAGTGGAAAACAGAAAAATGAGCAACAACAACTAAAACTGTTTGCCCTAAGTCATATTTATACACATATGACTTTCGGGCTATTTACAAATATAGCCTCAAGGGCCCTTGGCAAACATATTCACAGATATGTCCCCGCATCCGGATCTCTCTCCGGGTACATACGTCATCCGGCTCCGTAACCGGGGTCTTCAGCATCCGGCTCCGTAACCAGGGACTTCATCATCCGGATCCGTAGCCGGGTACTCTTCATCCGGCTTCATGCCGGGTACTCTTCATCATACGGTTCCGTAACAGCCTCCGGGCTTGCCGTCATTCATCTCCGGACATCCCATCCGGAGGGACCGAAATCCCAACAGAAGCTAATACATGTGATGAAGAGGGAACCATAATTGAGGCTTGCTCGATTGAGAGGGTCAATGGGTATGAGGCCCATGAGTTTGAAGAGATAGCCATGGAGAATAATGTCCATGCAAAGAGGGCATACCACGACCATGAAGAGACTTTTCCCACGATGGTTCTAGAGACTTGGGCATTAACCGATGTAAGACCCAAGAGACGGAAGGTGGTCTTGAGGAAGCAAAGGTCAAAGTTGATGCGAACAACCTTAAGGTGAAAGTGGCAAGGGTAGCACAACAAAGGTGGACTACAAAAACGTATGGATCCTTGCACTCTCGTTCGAGAGACTTGGGCATAATCGATTTAAGACCCATTGAAGAGAAGGACAATGGCAGCGAGGAAGCAAGGGTTGAAGCTGGTGCATGCGACAAGGAGATCAAGCAAAGCAGAATTATGGAAGCCGATGCGTGTGATAGAGAGATAGCCAAGGAGATGGCTATGGACAACACGACAAAGGAAAACACCAATCAAGATGAGAATTCCTTCACACATATTCTAGAGACTTGGGCAATTGCATACGAAAGACAATGTGAGACCCAAGAGACAGAAGGTGGTGGCGAGTGGATTGACAAAGCAGGTGTATATGACAAAGAGACCGAGCAAAGCTCAAAAAGGGATGAGGAGTGCCAAACGGGCCAGGTGGATCCGAAGGATGTGATCACAATATCTAACAAGGATGACACTAGCATCGTGGTCAACTCTAACACGATAGTATACCAACACGTTCACGTTCACAAGTGGAAGGATCACACATAAATGGAAGGATAAGGGAAATTTTAGGGGTTTTTCAATGATTTTACAAAACACATTGATACCAGTATCATACATGTTCAAACATACTATGAAAAAGGTTAAAAATCCACTATTTTCGTGATTTAGAAGTAACTAAAAAAAGACGAATTTCAAAAAGATACATTCTCTATTTATATCACAAACTCTACAACCAATGTTATTTTATAAGAAACGATTTTTTAGAAATCATAAGAATTCAAAACACATGATTTTATATTACTCGATTTGTTACAAGCGGAATGTAGTTACACTTAATAGCCAAATATACATTCATGATCACTCCTTTACGGAGAATCACTACTATAACTAATATACAATGACGATTCCTCCTCATCATCCTCGGATGTACCAATCAGTGCATTATCTTCATCATAAACCAAATGGTTTGACTCTAGATTATATGTAGCAGATCTCGTTTGCCTTTGACTCGAGCCACCTTGTAGACCTGGTAATTTTTCTTTTATTATATCTATTGTTGACTTCCTTAATCGTTCGGCTTTTGTAAGTGTGAAGTCGTACGCGATGATATCCACATCAGAGATATCAAGGGTCGAGGTGTTACGAATGTTTCGCTTCCTCTTCCTACCTCCCCTTCTTGTTTGGCATTCAATCATCTCCAATGTATACTTACCTGTAAAAGCATTTGCACTTCTAGTGTTGTACCAATGAACATTTATAGACTTGATCGTGTTTTCTATTTCATGCATTAGCACTTCTAGAATTTTACCAACCCAAAATTGGTGGCCATGTGAGTTCTCATCAGCCGGCGTTGCAATCAACATCCCCGCGGTGTCGTGACGATTTTCGGCTACGGTGTGAAACCGAGTGAGACGAATAAACCAAGGATGTGCAACATTGCACATACACTTAGCAAATAAGCCTCCTAAGGCCTAGTGGCACTTGAGTTCATACAGAGGGGGGTGCAAGCAAGGTTTGAACCTTGCACCTCTAAGATACAAGATAATTGCCTTACCACTAGGACAACTATCATATAGTGTAAATGTTATGTATTTCCTTTTCATATACAAATTATAAACGAAACAACCATAGAAAACCATGTGCACAAAACCATGGTTTTAAACCCATGGTTTGTGCATGACATAAGCAAAACCGTGTGCACAAAACCATGGTTTTAGCCCATGGTTTTGTGCGTGTCACGAGCATGGAAAGACCTATAAAAGCCTCTAGTTGGGCTTGTGTAAGGGGGGCTCAATATGTGATATCACCAACACCACTATCATCAATATAATTATATTTGTCTTTATCTTCTTCATGTTTTTCTACTTCTCAAGTGTACAATTTTTCTCCTTCTCAAGTAAACCAATTTCATCTAATCTTACATTGATCGTCATCTAGCATCAATAATTCCGCGAACGTCCTCCCCAGTCCAAGACCCCGGTGGTCGCTCGAGTAGCACACGCACGCGCGAATCTTCGCGATAGCGGTGAGCTCTCGCAAATTTCCTTGCCATCTAGCTTCGGCTGCTTTCGTCATCCTTGGTCCCACATAAATGTCTCTTTGTTGTGGATGGACCAAGCTGTCATTAATCGCATTTACTAGTTGCTCCGGACTTCTATTTACACGATCATGTTGCAGCGACCATGTGAATGGCGTTTCCAAATTCCAATTATCAACAGATACACAATTGTCTATAATTTCTTTCTGATCACTATAAAATACATCCCACCATGACGTGTCTTGTTGTGTGGCATATTTCTTGGCGGCCTCAATATGCTTTCTTTTTTCTTCTAAGGCTTGGAGCCATGACCGTTTTTGTTCTGATACCAAGTCGCTCTGCAACTATCCTTTCTTCTCAATTGGCATTTGCTTAGCTCCATGGACAATTGTACTCGGCATACAAAGTAATAACTGGCAACCACCTTCAGGTTCCCATGTTGTAGAAGATGAATATTGTTTAGCATACAAAAGTGTAGAACCACTTATTCCATTTTTCTTTATCATAAAAATGTGATTGAAACTTATATTGTTTAACTGAGCAAGCACTTTAACATTCCCACCACCCCCATCTAATATATATCTCTTAAAGTCATATACCTCCTTCAAGCACTTGATAGCTCACCAAACCTTATTGTTACCTTGAGGCCTTATATACAAGGCCATGTAAGTCTAAGAGATGAAGTGCCCTCCCCATTGAAGGCCACAAAAAGGGTATCCAAAGTCCAGTCAAGACCACCAAAGAAAAAGACAACCAAAATGTCGGATACAGATTCAACAAGTGAAAACGAAGAGGAGGATAATAAGGGGACGCCAGGAGCTGAGCTGGCCTCGGGTGTTTTGTCATCCGAGCAGAATAAGATAAGGAGAGAGTTAATGCAACGGAAACTGGTCAGGAAAGGGCAAGTGTTTAATTTGCCTATAACACACATCCATCGGCCCCCTATTGATGAAAAAACAGGTCGAAGACCACTTGAGATTAGAGAGCCTCACCGCATGCATGTTCAAAATCTCAAGAAAAAAATGAAAATTAATCCTCATGCCATTGTGGTGCCTTTTATTGTTATGGTAGATCCTGAAGAATGTGAAACCATTGAAGATTTTGATATTAGAAAGCATGATCAATATAATTATTTTGTCATTAGTGGATCGCATTCAGCAGAGGCACGTCGACAACTTGTGAGAGAACATCCAACCACTTTCTTCTTCAAGTATGCCGAGTGCAAAATTTATGTTGGGCTCACAACTGAAGAGGCTAAGCTGTTGGCATGGGACCATAATAATGATAATGACTATAGGCAGAAAATGTCGTCCATTGAGTGTATATGGTTCTTCCACCACGAGTATTTAGACATGAAACAAAAGTTTGGTGTGAAGTTACATCCAGGCCTTCGACGTCAATGTCTGCATGAAGTCGGCATTGTGGTAGATGATAATGTTAGGTCCGATGGTCTTCGAAAGTATGAGTCTTGGTTTCAATTGGCGTTTAGAGATGGAGAAGTATGGGACCTACAAGATCAAATCTTCTCAATGTGGGAGAATAAGGAGGTAAAGGGTCAACGACAAAAGAAATGTAGGGTTGACCCTCAACTAGAGTTAAAGTCACAAGCCGCCAAGAAAATTGACTTGACAATTGAAGAAGCGGCAGATGACATGAAGCTGTCTCTATGGAGAGCGATGCAAGGTATTAAGGACGAGCAGCTTCTTGTGTCGGTTTTGTCAAGGGTTGTGGCGAAAGATTTAAGCCTTGAAGAAATGGTCACTGAGTTCAATAAGTAAGTCTTTCAAATACTGAAATTATAGTCTATCTGGTGTAATTAAAAGTTCTAATCTTGATTTCTAATTTTACAGTCATAAGGTGTACATGAAGATCCAAGAAGTTATGATGAAACAACTTGGATGTATAACTTGGGAACAAGTGACCGAGGATTATCCTCTAACGTCTTCGTATAAGGCGTTATCAGAGTATTTTATTGCATTCAAGGATTGGGTTAGTATTCTTGTTTTTTCATTACCCTTTCATCATATGTAGAGCTTGTATAATAATACTTGATGTCCTATTGCTTCTATTAGAAACCGTGTCGAGGCAAGAAACAAGGAGAAGTTAAGGATATACACGATTTCCCTACATCCTTCCTTGCACATCTCGAGCGAGCCAGAAAAGAAAAGGATCGTCGCTTAGTCAAGGCGTACGAAATGGAGGAAGATGGCTCCTTTAAAAAATTTAGCCACAAAAAAGATATTACGAGAGATCTTAACTACAATGTGGTTTGCGGTGATGTCATCGACTTGATCCAGAAGGTGCCAAAGAAGGAATATACGCTAATGATTGCAGATATTCCTTACGGATTTCGAATGGTTGGGTCATCATACGACGATGAACCGTTTAGGTTTAAACAATTGGAGAAGATGGTCAAGGATTTCGCTGAGCTAACGACCGCATCCTTGTAGCGAATAGTTGTCTTTCATAGTATGGACCAAGGGTACTCGGTAGCTCAAGCTTTGAGATCTCGTTGCCATGGCATCGAGAACCTTGCATGGTAAGGATTATTTATAGGTGTCTTTCACTATATTGCATTTCTTAAGGTTGTTGAATCTATTCTTAACTCGATGAATTATTTTTTATATGATCAAGACCAATGTAAATAGAGGGCCAACTTTTCGGTTCGTTAATGTCATTGAATACATAACGGTTGGCTACTTCGATGAAATTAAGAAACAGAGAATCAAAGAGCATTCTAATGAAGTGGGAGGTTCAAATCTGTTGGTATATCTAGCAGTGATACGGAAATTGCGACATGTCACCACGACAGAACGGGGACTTGTCAACCCATACCAAAAACCTCAACGACTTCTGATGCGCTTGATCGAGATGTTTTCTGTCGAAGGAGACTGGATATTAGATCTCTTTTCTGGCACAGGTATTCCTCGAACTAGGGTAACAATCTTGAGATAACCAATCCCTTTTTTTTCGTTTGACAACTAAATCTTCTTGTTACTTACATCACAGGAACTACGTCAGCATGTGCATTGAAGCTGTTTAGAAATACAGTTGCATTGGAGAAGGACGAGGACCAAGTTATATTTATTAATATGCGGATTAAGGCTTTGTGGGAGTGCCCAGACTAGGATGAGGAGGTCGGTGCAAAGAACCTCGCCAATACAGAAAGGTTTCAACCTGCTTCGCGAGAGCCTATTCCTCCGTTAGCCGGCGAACCGGTGGAGCTAATAGAGCTTGATGATGAGCTTATAGAAGATATTTCGTTGGCTCGGCTAACAGGGGAAACCAATGCACGTATAGCCGAAGACAGTTCTACACAAGATGATGAAGAAAATGACGTTGATGAATTGATTGCTATGTAATAGACTCTATGAAGAATATGACACTGACGATTTGTTAAGATTTCACATTATTAATACAAATTTTGGGTTTTACCTAGTGGATTCTATTCTTTATAATCTTCTATATGTTTCAATTTTATTTTTATATACTTGATTAGTAGATTTATGACATTGGTTTCACCGCGTGCATAGCTGACTACCAAACTTATGGAGAAACATGAACTAGTTTAAATGGAGGCTGATTTTGGTCCAAGCTAACCTTAACAGAACATGGCCCTATAATTGTTGCCATGACTGTCCATGTTGTTATTATGGATCTTTGTCTTCTATTGTTAAAACTATTATGTTTCTATTCCATTGCTGCTTAGATTGTGTAGTGTGTTGATAATGGTTCCAGTTGCGTTATCGTTCGGAGTTTGATCTTGTGTGAATCACCTAAGCAATAGAGTAGATCAATTTTAAATACAGGTATGAAAGCCTAATAGGTTTGTTATTTCCACGACATTATCCTAAAGTTCACTGCCTTACATTGTCCACAATTATAAACATATGGTTTGATCCCATATGAACAAACTGAGGAATAGATTAGATCAACTTTAAATACAAGTATTGAATACTTTAATAAGTTAGTTATTCCAATCACTTATCCTAATGTGCACTATCCTACATTTTCCACAATTACATACATGCACGTATGGGTCAAAGTATAAATTATATCTCATTTTATTAGTATGGATACAAGTACACCTCATATATTTGTAAAACTTACCTAATTAATATAAGTCTTTAAGTTAGTGTTTCCCTTGTCGCACAGTAGTGACATATTGAGCCATAGTTGAACTTTATTATGCCTACATTAACTTATAAACATGTCTAAACTTGCATGATTTCTAATGATCTCCACTCGTAGATCTATCATGTATTTTTATATTTGCAAATTCTCATCAAGTTGAGGAACATGTGATACTAGTGCATCCAATTTTTGTAGAGAGGGTGTATTTGCTTCGTTTTAAGAAGATTCTACAAGTGGAATGCGCAATCCTTCCACTTGTGAATGCGAACGTGTTTACCATGAAAGTGGACAAAGTGGGAAGCATGCAATATGGTCACTTAAGGACCTAGTGGTGAGCATGCAATTGAAGAATGGGCCACCAAGCGTAGTGAACATTAGTATTCTGATAAGGCCTTGGGAAAGCATGTATGGAACAAGAAAAGACGATAAAGGAAAGTTAGGTGACCAAGGAGATGCACGAGATGAAGGTGGCACATGTATATTTCCTTGTCATATTTAGTATTCCATAGGAAACAAATGTACAAGACCGTATGCACAAAACCATCGTTTTTAAGCCTATGGTTTTGTGCATGCCACAAGAAAAACTGTGTAGATGCACGAGATGAAGGTGGCACATGTATATTTCCTTGTCATATTTAGTATTCCATAGGAAACAAATGTACAAGGCTCAATATGTGATATCATCATCATCAATATAATACTCTCATTTATCTTCTTCTAATTATCTTCTCTTAAGTGTATCAATTTTCATTGTTTCCTCAAATCTTACATCCACATTGTCCTCTTCTCAATAACTTGATGGGCGTCCTCCCTGGTCCGAGACCTGGGTGGTCCCGTTCAAGCGAGCACGCACGCACACGCATCTTCGCGACAACGCACGTGCTTAGCTAACATGAGCCATAGGCATATTGTCATAGTCTCAACATAAGTCAAGCCTCCTTTGAAGAGAAGGTGGCTAGCCGCCTTACATAGGCAAAACCCCTAGGCCCTAGTGCGTTCACACTTGACTGCTTTATTTGAAGTGGTCAAGTGATAACACGCTTGATAGTTATCCCACAATGTGGAATTGAATATTACAAGTCATACCCCTCGTTCCTTTCAAAATTAACTCACACGTGCTCATCATAAGATTAGGGAAAACTACAGAAAACCTATCTCATGATCAGTTATGGTTATGCACATAACACCTCTATAGTAATGTCTTCAAGAAATTTCATATATGATCTATAATGTAAGCAAAATTGCATCATTGCAATATCATTTAGGCATAAAAAGGCAATGTAGGAGGTATACAATGTTTATTATCAATATCAACATTGACCTTATCCTTACCTTTTTCATTCAACATTAGGCCCATTACTTGTTCTCTTCTATGTACCTCCCTCATGTGTTCTTGTGAAATTATATGTATGTGAGAAACTGAACTAATTTTATCATGTTGAGATAAGTGAGCTCTCTAGTGTTGAGAAACTAATTATTTCTCTCATGTTGAGCTAAGTGACTTCTACATTGCCATTCTCTTTGGGTTCCACCCAATCATGTCTCACTCCTTGTAACCATATGTCTCCTCGAAGAATATAACGAGAATCCTAGAACCACCCCCTTTAATTGAAGTTGACAACAAAGACAAATGAGAAGTGATTTTATACCTGAAGCTTATGGAAACATCATAAATTTTATTGTGTTGTCAACTAGAAAGAATATTGAAGTCTTAGGCAACTCTAGAGCCCTTATAAAACCATACAAATTGCCTTGAAATCATTAATGTGTTCTATCACAAGCATCTTGAAAAGCCTTGACCCATAACTTGAAAAACTCGGGTTGTCTCAAGAAGGATTTGCTAAGGGAATGATTTTAGGGATGCTTTTAGGGGAGAAGTGTGGAAGGTTAAAGCAGGTGCAAAAGATAATGGAAGAATATGGATGGTGTCAACAAAATCAAGAAGCTCGCAACTCTTGATATACCATGTCACCCACAACAAATCAATTCAATAAATAATATCTTAGTTTTTCTTATATTTTGTCTTGTTTCTAGTTCCCTATTCTAGAACATGAGGTTGTACCTAGACCTCTAGTCTAGCCATTCTAACAAAACCACGCTAGTCATGTTATCCTTGCTAGCAACATTCCAACCAATCTAACTCAAGGAGCATTTATTCAATAGAACACTAATTTGTAGATATATTCTCTTATAAGATGTGAAGATTCAAGAATATAGATGAGAATTTTGAGGATTCTCATACAAGGTTGCTCACACTAACACAAATATTAGGCTTACATTTTTTACACTTACTAGGCACTTGTTCAAGTTTATCTTTTAGCTCAATTAAAGCTCAAAATATTTTGTAAGTTGGAATCATTTACAAAGTGATCATTTTCCAAAACCCGCCATGCATTTTGGACTACATTGGAACAGAACGTTGATTTCCACATGAATTTACCAACAAATACACCTCGACCTCATTGTATTGGGTGTTTTCCAAAATTAATAATGCAAATAGTGCCACTAGTTTCTTACCCTTCTTGCAATTTTCACTAGTCTTTAGTGTATCATGTGGACTTTTAGAATATTCCACCCTCCAATGACCTGACCCTACACAAAGGAAGCATATGTTTGCCCTCTAGCACAACCAAAGTCTCAATTGCTACCCCATAAACCAATTAGGAGTTTCGCCATTCATTCAAACAAAATGATTGATGTTTATGTATACACTTTTGTTAGCTTTCACATGGATGGAAAACAATCATTTATAAAGGTTTTGATGTACAACCAAGCTCTAGGCAAGGACATTAAGTAATGGTTAAGTTACAAAAAGCATTCATTCCCCAGACAAGGGAACATGTATCACAACATGGTCGGCGAAGGTGCATAGACAATCTATAACTTGACACATCTCACTCTTCTTTTTGAAAATGGGGTTATATAAAAATGCCCCAATCTCATCACAACCTTGAGAAATCCAATGAGTTCCCGTCTCGCATCATCTCACTTCGTCCATTCGAATGCGTGGCTAAGCATGTATGCTCGCTCACGCTACCCTCAACAGGAGGTTTTTTGCATTGCTTTGGCCGTAACGGGCCCGAGAAGTTATACCTCCTAAACCTCGTGAAATCGCGAGGCGATATGGAAGCCGGAAACGAATGCCGACCCTCATGCTCACCATGGCTGGCACCAGAGTCATAATCCAAAGATATGAATGAGGTATCATGGTCCTCATCCTCGAGGTAATCCTCGTTGCTTTCTCGTGAATTGTCTTGCATAACATCCCGATGATGAAGAGATGGCCATCGGTGTTCATCACGGATGTCACCATTAGCAAACGAAGCCTCGCAACCTTGACTACAATCGCTAGATTCGGTTTCATTCTTCATGTCACAACAACAATCATTGTAGACGAGTTTCAAGGCCTGTACGACTTCACCCATGAAAGGGCGGTGTGAAACCTCGGGCTCGACACACATCAAGGCTATGGCGGCAACCCGAGCAAGGTTGTCGAACGGGAAAGTTTTGTGAAGCGAGGGATCGACGAGCACTTTTAAGCCTTCTTCGCTTGTAAGGAGCGGGCGAGCCCATGTCACGAGGTTCTCTTGGCCTGACATTCGAGACATGTCCACGGGTTTCCTCCCGGATAGAAGCTCCAGCAACACAACCCCATAGCTATACACATCACTCTTCACCAGTAAATGCCCTGTCATTGCATATTCTGGGGCCACATACCTACCATTAAAAAAAGTAAACAAACAAAATCATAAGTTTTGTACAAAATGCCCATTACCTAACAACATAGCTCATCAAAGTAGAGTATGTCATATCATTATACTATGGTAATCCCTCACCATTAACCCTAATTGCCTCACTATGTTCTTGTAATGAGACCAATCTGAATTCTAATTGCTTCACTAATGTTCTTCTCATGACATATAAACTAATCACAGACCACACACACACACACATCTTATATATATCTAAAATATGTATGTGTTTGTTTTTTACCCAAATGTTCCCATCACTCTGGTGGACAGGTGCCCACTTGCTTCATCTGGAGCAACTTTTGCCAAACCAAAATCTGAGACCTTGGGGTGGAAATCATTTTCCAATAGTATGTTTGCTGCCTTAAAGTCGCGATGGATAACACGAGGATTCGAATCTTCATGAAGATATGCCAAACCCCTCGCCGAGCCTAGAGCTATTTTCATCCTTGTTTCCCAACTTAACATGGACTTGTGTTTATCCAAACCTGAAAACCATACCAATTTCAATTTTTTTGTTAGCTTTTTCCCTCTTAACCAGTGATAGCTACATTGTTTGTTTAGATCCCTGCTCTCTTTAGTAAAGTACACTTAACTTTACTAAAATTGCACAAAGCAAGAGACACAATTACAAGACATACCATGAAGGTGAGATTCAACACTGCCATTGGGGACAAGTTCATAGATCAAGCAACGTGTGTGTTCTTCTGTGCAAATACCAATCAGTTTCACAAGGTTGCGGTGATGGAGACGGCTCAACATTTCCACTTCAGCTACGAACTCTCGCCCCCCTTGTTGATCATCCCTCCTTGTTAGCATTTTGACAGCCACTTTTGTGCCATCATCCAAAACACCCGAGAAAACGCGGCCGAATCCACCCTCTCCGATAACATTCTCGGCCCGGAAATGATTGGTAGCTCTCTTGATTTCCACATAGCCGAATGACCTCACTGTGCTTCCATATGCACCCATACTTGAGTTGAATGACAAAGAAATCGAGCTATAAAGATCACTGGATAAAGAAGATCGGCAACCTATACACACGAAAAGTACCTGTTGTCAGATACAAAGGAAAACTATATATTGCTATACATCAAAACATACAAAGTTCATAGAGACCACAATAAGTGTGCCTAACAATATGAAAATGTATAACTATTACAAATATCATATAAGAATCTCTAAATGCTATGCACACAAGAAGTCAATTAGGGAGGATTCTATAATATGTTAGATACACTAGGAATAATCATCTGCTCTGTATATATAGATCCTCAGGTATGATAATAATAACATTATCTGCACAATACCTGATCGTTTGGTTTTAACCAAGCTTCTTTGGAATTCATTTGTTTTTGCTATGTTTTGTTGACATTCGGAAGCCAACACATTATTAGTGTGTGGGGTACACTTCAGTGCTACGATCCAAGCAGCTCCAATGCACATCACCAAGATGATGACAGCAGATGATGTAATAGCAGCAATAACACTAATTCTTAGCTTCTTTCTGTGACCTTCATGATTAGTCACATCAACTCCTAATGGGTGCTCAATTCCAGTAGACATAACAGTATTTGGTGGTGAAGGTGGGAGACCTGAAAATTTTTACTTCCTTGGTTTGAGACTTGAGAAATTCCAAAAAAACAAACAAGTAAAGGGAACAACAAGTTCACAAAATAAATGCATACCTGGATAATGCACGTACACCACGCTGTAATTACCGAAAAGGGTTGTGTTGAGAATCACTTCATGGTTCCAAAGTCTCTGGTAAATTAGAAATGCAGTTATGTTGTCAAAATCCTGATCCAAAGGCAGAAGATTCGCATCAACAACCGAGCCATCTCGGTTTTGCTCTGCGGCATTGGCACCTACAATTTCAACTTGGCTCGGTGTGAGCACAACACCCTCTGCAAGCTCTGCTGCAAGCACTGATATCAGCGGGAATAATGCATAGAGTGGTACATTGAGCTCGAGCTCCACTTGCACCGGTCGTACACAACCACAAGGCGATGAAAACACTGCCTTGATAAGTGGGGACTTACAAACGAGACTGCTACAATCTGCAATTGCAAAAATGACCACGGTAAGATAGATGTAGATGGGGCAAATTTCTCAAAGTTCGGTATAGCAGAAAGGCCACAGGATCACTGAAACTATTGTGCATGTTTCAGTATATAGATAGATAGATAGATAGATAGATATTTTTAGTGCCCATTCCATAGAGAGGCCAATATTGACCCATAGGACCTAAGTACAAAATTTATCTGGATGTGTGTCTCCTTTGTCCAAAAGGATCCTGTGAAAACCTCTTATAAGAAATGGGCTCAACCTGGACACTTCTCCAAGTAAGAAGGGATATTCATACTTTGAAGCACCAAGTCTCCATATGTGAATTCAAAGGCATACACATATGAGCTCAACCTTCTAGGTGTTCTCTTTAGTGTGATACTGCAGTCATCACCCCTTCTTAATATATCATCATAGCTTTCACGAATTGCACTATATGCAGAGCATGTAAAAAGCAAGTGATGTGTGGAGCATGTAGAGTAAGAGGGATAGGGAGATGGAGAATCAATCAAACTCACCAGAAGGTGAACCGACAACATTGCTAGGTGATGTTGGCTCTTCTGCTGGCACTTGGGGAGTCCTATGCTGTATATGATGATGGTTTGAGAAGTTATGCCGTCTCTTTAGTTCCAATGGAGCAGGCACAGGTGCAGGGGATGTCAGAACCTTGGTCTTGGAGCTTCGGGGAGCTAGTGCATCTTTTACACGGCCATGGTTTTTTCGCAATGAGGGCACAGGAGCATGATAAGGGCTATGGTGAGGGCTCAAGTTATTGGGTGGACTCGGAGTTCTCGGGAGTGAATGACGCCTTGGGGATGCCTTTGGTGAAGGCGCAGAGATCATGGTGGTGGATAAGCTTGCAAGTGACCTATACGAGGATGCGACAAAAAAGAAGCTCAACGGAGACTTGCGTAGGATCTGTAATGATGCAAGAGACCATTGATAAGATGGGCTCTGCTCCTGTCTTTTGGAACCACAATGACAAAGAGTATCTTCAGGCGAACTCAACGATACGGGTGCTTCCGAAACCCAATTTCCCATGGAGCCACTTGGTAGATGGGTAAGCCTTTCCATATCCACATTTTCTTCAACACATTGGCAACCAGAGCCCCCAGACCCATCTTCCGGTCCTTCTGCATATATATATATATATATGAATCTTCTTAACTTAGTAAAAGCTTTAAAGAAAGAACAAAGAAAAGGAGCCTCAATTCACACTTAACCAAGCTCAATGAAAATGCAAAATCAAGCCACACCCACAACCACTTTGATTAAAACAGTTCCATTGTAGTAGGAGGAATTATTTGCAATAAAATCTTGCTGCAATACCTACACCAAAAAGAGGAATAGCTAGGTTCTTTGAAATGCAGGCTAAGGTCATTTCCACATAAAACTGAAGATTCAATTTCAGAGTGGAAGAGCGAATCGCCCTCTTTTCATGTGAGTTGTTCAATGTCCTTCTAATTCTTGCATATGGTAGGGCCCCTTTCTGATCAGATTATGATGGATAGCTTTACTTGAGAAGATGCTGATTTTCATGTTTCATTGGCCATATATTTCCTCTATCTAGCTTTTGTGTTGACATTAGCAGGTAGATGTTGAGTGGCCTAATCATGCCATTTCGTTTGTTGATCTTGTATATGAGCCGGCATTTTCAGTTTCAATCTCTTTTTAAGTTTCAATCTCTTGAGCCGGGACTCAATTGAGCGCCATTTCCGGCCTCTGAGAGAAGTAAATCCTTTCTTTTCTAACTCGGTTTTCTGAAGAAACTAAGAGCCCATCAAGGGAAATACAGAGCTTCAGATCAAGGTAATGCTCTAAATTTGAACCTAAATCGAAGCCATCTGTCAGGAAAGTTATTGGAATTGAACAGAGCTGGGCAGATCTCACAATCAAAATGGAGACATAGAATTAACATGAAATAAACAGAGAAAGATATTATCTTGAATTTCTAAATGCAAAAAGCCCAACCTCTCACCTCACGAAAAAGCAGGGTAGCCAAACTGTAGAAGAAATTATCTAGTGGCCAAAGAAACAGAGACTAAAAGAAAAGAACAGGCGTGGAGAGTAGCAATTAGGGTTTCTCTGTTTGAAAGGGGGGGAGGGAGAGGAAGAAACATACCTTCATTATTTCCATGGGAAGAAACCCAGCTCACTAAAGCAAGCAACAGAACCAGAAGGAGGAGGCCTTTCTGTGCCATTGTCACCAAAAATCTCTCTCGGAAATGGGGGAGGAGCTAATCAGAAGAGAAGCTCATGAGAACTTCTGAATCTCTATTTTTATTATCTCTTCTCACTGCAGCACTGCATTCCTTGATTTCTCTCAGAGTTCTTAAACTCCTCCCTGTCTTTTTTAGCCTCCCCTGTTTTCTGGGTTCTGATGAGAGACCATATATAATAGGAGAATTTGCAGGAGGCACTGTATGCCCATTCCTCTATACCTGCATTGGGTCCCAAACCCTAATTTCTTTTTTTCTGTGCTCAAGAGACAACATACAACACACACACACACACACACACACAGACCACTCACACAGATTCAAGGAAGAAAGCAAAAATGGAGGAGGAAATTAGGGACCCAAAAACAAAACAAAAATAATAATACAGGAGAATCTTGATCAGATGTAAGCTATTCTCTGTTTCCTTTTTCTCTTTCTCTGATCTCTTTCTCTTTCTCTGATCTGATCTGATCTTGATGATGATGATGATTTTGAGCTTTTACCATAGCTTATATTTTTGTCATTGCTTTTTGTGTTGGTGAAGGAAATTGCATTTTTTTATTTTTTTTTGAGTTCTTTTTTTTTTTTTTTTTGCTCTTTTTAAGTAATAATTAGGTTTTGAAGTGCAACAATAATATTTATTTATTTATTTAATAATTAGGTTTTGAAATGCAACAATAATATTTATTTATTTATTTAATAATTAGGTTTTGAAATGCAACAATAATATATTTATTTAAGTAATAATTAAGTTTTGAAATGCAACAATAATATATTTATTTATTTATTTAAGTAGTAATTAGGTTTTGAAATGCAACAATAATATATATTTATATATTTATATATATATATTTGGGGGGGGGGGGGGGGAGGAAGTTGGCCTACTTCACTTCACTTCACTTCATTTCTCTTCTTCCTTTTTGGCTTTTGCTTTTTTTTGTAAAAAAACAATACAAAAGAAAAGAAAAAGACAAAAAAAAAAAAAAAAAAAACATTTGCCTTTTTCCCTGATTGCTTGCTTCTTCTTTTTTGTGACTGGCCTCTCCTCATGATCTCAAGTTGAGCACACACACCCCCAGCTCTCACCTCAACTCAACTCTAACTCTTCAGCTCACTCTCTCTCTCAAAGGCACCCCACACTCTCTCTTCATTCTGGTGATCGCATCGCAATCCACTCCAGAAGAGTGTGTGCGTGGATGGATACATTATCGAAGTCTGGACAATGATCGAAGCGTTTTTTTTGTTTGGGGGGAAGAGGGGTTATAGTGAGCAGTGGGTTCTCCTGGAACACGATTTCATATGGACCTTTTCCATCACCCTGTGCTCTCTTACTAACCCTCCTGGACTGCTCGAGCTCCGTTTTTCCATCACAACTTGGGATCATAGATCCCATAGCTCTTTGTGGAACATTGCACATGTTGACCAAGTGTGAATGTTGGCTACAATCTGAATATTGATTACAACACATTTTGTTGTCGGGTCCCGTCTTCGTCAACCTTGACCTCAGCATCACGTAGTTTTTTTCTTTGTTGCCTTTGCCTTAGATCAATGCTTCCTGTTTTGTCTTTAATTATATTAATTGAGACTCG
Source organism: Azolla caroliniana (assembly GCF_043228905.1). Lineage (NCBI taxonomy): Eukaryota > Viridiplantae > Streptophyta > Polypodiopsida > Salviniales > Salviniaceae > Azolla > Azolla caroliniana. Next base: position 17,045,771 of record NW_028230447.1, read on the forward strand.
TCCTCCTCGAGCTTGGCATCATCCATAGGTTAATTTTCTTTTGTCTGCTTTCATGGAACAAATCTTATGAAGTTGTCTTTGGTGACCTTGACCACACGTTAATGGTCGCTTGTGGAGGGACCTTCAACCCTGATTCACCACTCAATCATGCAATTTACCAATGCATGGTCTGGCAATTGTACTTGTCTATGCATCCACGCTTGGGTTGTCCACCCATGGACATCGGGAGATGATGACAATGATGGCAATCATGACGAGGGACAAAAAAACACATAATCCAACCAAAATGTATCGCATCATGCATGCATGCGCATATATATGCCTAAGTGAATACATGTATGCAATGTATGTATCCAAAACTGCACGTGGTCAACACGTGCTATACATATATTATATGTTATATGTTATATTCATATTTGTAGATTTGTGAAGCAAACATCTCTTCTCCATGTGTGTTTGTGTGCGTGAAAGAAAGAGATTACGTGTGATCATCAACTTTAAAAGATTGCTTATTACCCCCATTTAGCTTGTCTTCAATCCCTTTTTATAAAACAAATTGCTCAAGTCTCTATGTACAAGTGAGAGAACAGAAAAGCAAGATAAAAAAACAAGATGTAATAAATCTCCCTTTACAATGCGAAAGTACCCCTCGTGTTCATTTACACTACGGCTTTTGCTCGCTCATTGTGGATAATATAGCTTTATTTTATTTGTTAGTATTGCCTCCTGATGGGCATTGCCATCATTTCGCTCTTTTTTCATTTGGAGATCGTGTCACTATTGTAAAATCAAAATAATTGGCAGTCCTATTTGTTAGTATCTTATTTGAAAGGCGATGTTACTTGATTGTCTCCACTCTTCGTACGTGGAGGGTGTGTCAAACTTGAAAAGTGAGAGAAAATGGTAGCATGTATGATTGAAAATTAAAGAATAAAAAGGTTTTGTAATAAACGTAATCTCAATATTATGCTTGGGCCTTTTAAAATCGTTCGAAACATATGAACAATCATTTGTGGGACATCTTAAACACTTATAAATTTATACAGGTGATGCTTGCACATTGTGATTGAGCACATAACATCTTCTGTTTGTCATGATTTGTAGCTCTAAAGATAGTGTTATTGGTGACCACCTTTTGTGGAGTTTGCTCAGTGTTAACGACAAACGCAAGGGAAACGCTAAAAAATGCCTAAGCTTACAAACACACTCATGAAAAACAACAAATATGCATGTGCATGCTCACCCATAAATGATGCAAAAACCCATGATAGAGCCAATATTACTAATCAACCATGAAGCTTCTACAGTTCTTCCACATACCTATCTAGTTGAGTGGTCATTTAACATTATGGATCACAAAGAATAACATCTACTGAAAATATGACATGGAATTTTTTGAGACAAGTTGTCTGTTTCCTTTTAAACTGCAAAAGTAGCTTTAGTGTCTTGAATCTATCAACATTACCCTTCATGAGATTATTCTTGTTATGTTTTTATTAACTTATATTCAACATAAGGCTTCCAAATAGGTCAATTACCACTCGAGATTGCATCAAGAGACGGTGATGTAAACTATTTTTGTGAAGCGCACATGTAACCACTGATAGTTTAATGAATTTTATTAGTCCCAAGTTCGATATTTTCAAATTTGTAACTCTGTTGTTTTGAATTGAGAGATTTATACAAGCCAATTGTGAAATTTCCCACACATACATTTATATAATGTCCCTGGGATCAATATACAAGTTCAAAAGTATATAAATTTTTCTCGTGAATCCTTTATGAGTGTCATGTGCATATCACAATCACAGATATCCTACGTTTATTATATTAATCTTAAAAGTATTTCGGTTCACATGTCTATTCCATCTAAAAATGGAGATACTCCAAACTTCTTGTTTGAGATGCATGCGCAGCTTGGGTTATGGTAAAGTTCACGTTTGATAAATTTAAGTGCCAACTCATGTAGCATAATTAGGTACACTTCATGCTCACGTAAAGTGCTCATGTGCTTGATTGTGATTCTAACGCCACGAACACTCAACATCCCACCTTTTGCTAGACATTTTCCATGCCCCAAAGGTATTGTACCAATTACGCCATTGTCCAAATGCATATTTCTTGATGTTCTAGTGACATGCCGTATGTGTGGAATTCAATCCAAGCATATTTGTTAATAAGCTCCATTGAAGCAACACAAATAAAGACAGGTGCTTTTTGTAATTATTATTGGCTTGCTTGATGTCTATACAATAAGATGCTAAACCTTTTTGGGCCTTGACAATGCTCATATGGATAGTGTCACTAGGCAATTTAATTATCTTTATTGAAGAAAAAAAGAAATATCTTGTGTGTGTGTGTGTGCATGTACAAACTAAAGGGTCCACTCAAAGGGGGTGGGTTGGTTTCACCATCCAAACATCAATTAGTTACATGGCCTCCCACAGTTTGTACCATTGACCAAGACCCGAAACAGGATCCCCTCATGACTATTGCAATGACAGTGGGTTGATGAACGACCACGGTCCCAAACAATCACACGTGGATCTTGCTCTCGCATGCTCTTGGGTCGGTATTCGAGGGCCAAAGATCTTGTAGCACGAATTTGGATGCACAACTTATAGTGACAAAGGTCAACTACGCTAAATCAATCAATACACATTTTGTATAATTCCTTGATTGACCTCAATGTAATGATTTCGGACATTTATTGATTTGATTATTATCTTTTTCTTTAAGTGATATTTTCCTTCATTAATAATCTACTAGGTCCATTTCTTGCATGAAAAGAAAAGAATATATCTAATACATGTGTGTGTCTATATATGTACACATAGCACTTAAAATTCTTGCTATGCAAGTGTGTGTGTGCGTGTTACCTTTCTTTTGCCTAGGTGGTGGGCATGGGACACTCGAGCAACATCAAGATCAATTGAACGAACAAATAACATTATTGATAATAACCATTAAGCAAAAACTATGCACTAACATCTCCCAACCAGAATACGTGTTCATGTGGGGATGAAAATAAATGGATTATACATTCTAGATTCTCCTTTTACAACCTAGGGATTTTTCCCAATCAAATGAACGAACAAATAACATTGTTGATGATGACCATTAAGCAACAATTATTCACTAACACCTTCCAACCAATATACATGTTCTTGTGGGTATGAAAATAAATAAAGTATACATTCTAGATTCTCCTTTTACAACCTAGGGATTTATCTCAAATAACTACAAGAGTTTAGATTAATCACAACACAATACGGTAGAGGCCAACAATGTATAATACGATGAATTTTTTGTTGATTGCATATGTATAATCTCTCTATGTTAGTTAACAATCTCCCTTTGTTCTAACCTTTGTGATTGGATAGAAGTTTGTAAGTTATCCTAAGACATTGATATCAAAAGAGTTGTTGTCTTTATGTTCAATAAGGAAGATATCCACTCATGTAATCGAGTTTTTATAAATCGGTCTCAGTTCTCTCTTGTTTGTCCTAGTGTGCAATCATTCACTTTCTCTTGTCCATTATAATCTTGCATGTTAAGCATTTTATTTTCTCTCCCCTTATGTGACCACAACACCAACTACACTAAAGGAAGTGGATTGTGAAAAAAATTCACCTCGTTTTCATTACTAAGAGATGAGTGAAATACGTCATCATCATTGTCATCATCTACTTAATTTCTGCCCTCTTTTATGAGCACACCACTAACTAATCTGAATGAAATTCCTTGCGATAATTTCACCTTTTTGTTTCAATGGGATGTGTGAAATGCCTCATCTCATGCCATCCTTCATTGATCTTACTAGCCACATCACAATCCTTGGTCATTTTTATCACCACTCATTTGTATTGCGTAATATTCTTTTGAGTCCTTGCCTTTTCATGCCATGTGTCTAATAACATTTTGATACAATGCCCTTTAGCACGATGTTTGGTTATATTTTAGTATTACTTTAAAATTCAATGTCATTTGTATCGGGCAATACACCAAGTAGCTTGTTCACTATCATTACGTCTTGGGTCAAAACAAGTAAGCAAATGAAGAAAATGATTACTATGTCTACATGTCAGATTGTGCCATATAAGCCCTTTGTCATAAACCTAGGGATTAGCAACGTGTTAGTATATTTCTTTACATTTTAATGTCACAACTCTCGACGTCATTATCTTTTTTAATTGATGTTTATCTTTTTCTTAACATTAAATGGGTTTCGTTAGTTTGCATTTTACTAAAGCAAAATACATTTTAAATGTGTTTGAAGCTCCAAATAACACTACGTTATAAGTGTATTGCTTTGATTTCATTTTTCTTAGGGACGCCTTTGTGCAACACGTTCTTATAATGTGCTTCATGAAAAGATAGTAACTCATAAAGCAATGTGGACTGAATGTCTTAGAAATAATCTTACAAGTGCTCTTCTTTTCGGTGGAAGAATGTAAGCCTTCCTTTAAACACTAAAAGTAGCTTTAATTATACAATGATTTAACACAAAAAACAGAGTACTTTTTACATAGTGTTGATCACAATTGCAATGTTTTTATCGATTGTATATTTATGTCCATTGTGTATATGACTTTTTGAAAAACTAAAAAAACTCCAGGAGGTACTGCCACTTACAACTACATCTATATGAGCCAATACAAGTTAACAACATCAACGTGTCTTATAACACAAGAATATGATTTTTGTATCTTACCACACCACACCAACATCAATCACCACATAATTTAGATGATGTGAGTTACAACAATATATCTTTTGAAATCATACTGCTATACTTCCATTCATTTAACTTCACCACATGTTGTTTGTGTATCGAAAATATGGTGTCGTAATTATTACATCTAGTTGCAATGTTGCTTGAAATATTACCAAGCATTGATCCTTGGTATACATTAACAAAATCTCTATTTATACTACATATCCACACAATCATTAGTATGGTAAATCCCCAACCTAGTCATGCTATCCTTTGATTAACATCAACTTGACACACATTTCATGTTGACATGATCACACTTTATTATGCATTGGGAGGAAACACTTATATTAAGATGTACAAAGTTTAAGAGGAAGTCTTATCAATGTTTTTGGGGATCCTTAACAAAATACTTGAAAGCAAAGATATTGTTGTGGCCATTTAGAAACATGTGGAGATGACTAGAAAACCAGGGGAAAACAAGAGATTGTATGCTTAATGCTAAGCACGATAAAAACAACATTGTCTTTACACGTAATGTTAGAGACTAATTTCAACATTCTTACGTGACAAACTATTTGAACTTTGCAACGTTATGCGGTATGAAACTTATGCAATTTAAGCATTAAAAAGAACACAAGAAAGTTCAAAGAAAATGTGAAGAGTAATGGTAAATCCATGTGAATGTTAGAATAGATCAAAATGTGTTGTCTTTTATTTTCTTGCAGTCTAAAGAGAGCAAATTATGAATATCAAATTCAACTTACATTATCGAGTGTTTTAGCTTCATGCTATAACATGTGATTAGCATCATAACTACAATGATTAAAGATATAATAATTCTAATTAGAGTGTGATTAATGTTGATGTACTTAATGATAATACAATCCTACATGTGTCATGTCTCTCTCTCTCAATACATTATGCATGAAGAATGCCCCAAGATAAGAATATATGAAATGGTAAGACTCCCCTAGTGGAATAATGTAAGGTTATAAGGTTCAACTCTCCAATAATGTGTTATATCATTAAAAAAAGTTAATGTTTTTAGCTTGAAATAATGCACTATATATGGTTTTTGTAAATTCATTGTCCATAACCCAATGGTTGAAACTTGACAACAATACTAGCTAGTAAAAACCATAGAATTGTAAATACAAATGCCCATAATATTTGTCATTTTTGAACCATAGGGACAAAAAAACATATGTTGTTATTTCATAGGTGTGAAATGACTCTACATCGGAGATATGGCTTGAATGCATCAAAAGTAGAGTTGTGATGATAAAACAAAATGCTCACTTTTATTTATTGACCCTCTCGTTATTTCTCTTACTTTCTTGTACACAAGAGCCATGTTGAATCCTATCATTATTTCAACCATATTTAGGAATCAAAAGAAAAGCAGAGTGAACCTTTAGTAGTTGGGTCATATACATCATACCATTTTGATGTGTTATTTTTTCGTAGAAAACTCATATTTACTATGTAGACCGAACTAGAAAATCTATTGGAAATAGTGTCACACATATGTATAAGATAAATGCACATCGAGCTGATGCCCCATGTTATTTCATTTGTCCCATATACCTACCATCATAGCCAAAGGTGGAAGATAACAAAAGGCTCAACTTTTTCTAGCAAGTACTACCACGTACTAGGCAAGACACAATAACCATTGACGGTATGGTTGCATCAACCTTCTGACAATTTTGTTTATAAATCCTTTTTCTTTTCAATAAATGATCGTTAGCAGGACGAGACACTTCTCTTATATTTGATTAATGAAGTGGATGATGCAACATTCATTTACATGTTGACTCAACCATCATTTGATTTATGGAGACCTAATTAGTATATCTCATTAGCAAACCAATCAGGTTACTTAATGAAAGAGACGATCATGTCTAAAGAGAAAGTAATACAGAAAACAATACGGAAAAAGTTGTAAATTATATTGACTTTTTTAGAAAAGGACAGAGTGCAATGAATAAATATTGGTTACATGCTAATAATTAGACAACTTAAATCCTTCATTAAGAATTTTAAATACACAACATTTAAGACATACAAAAATGGTTTGCATCGGCAAATGAGGTTTGATTATATAATAGAGCTCATGTAGGTAAACATTTTACAACTTCTTTTCTATGTAGATTGTAAATAAAGAGCTCCTTTAATGTAAACCCAATTCCTAAACATTAACATACACATTTGATAAATGAACCTTTTCAACAAAAATGATAGAATAAGTTCACTTTTTTAGCATATAAACAAACATTAAATTTTTTTTTATAGCAACAGATACCTCAACATATTCAACTTTTTTTTTGAAAAGATACCAAATTAGTATTAAGGAACACCATGAGGTTATACAAGAAATTATATACATGCATGCAATTTCCCTTTTTTTAAGCCGAGGTTAAGTTCTAGCTATCGGTCTAAATAAATTTGTATAGCTACACTTTTTTACCAAATAAGAATATACTCCATTAGTTAAAATGACATTCAATACACAACTTTAGTCCCTTTAACGGGTAGTCATTACCTACTTCTATATGGGTTACATCACTTATTTATCTTACACTCAATAACCCACATGTTTGTTCTCTAGGTTTCTCATGTCATTCACGCCCCTCTTTCATCTAATGGGAGGGGGGAACAACCATCTAGGTACTACGTACTACTAATGTATATCCACTCCAGTTTCTGTAGCCATCGGTGTAGTACACCATCATTTCTGAAATTCAGCCTCATTAATTCTGAAGCATTATCTTTTCCATAAGTCTGCTCATATTGGGCCCTCAATTTAGTTATTAATGTGTGCCATATTAGCTTAATAGATTCTGATGGAGGCCGTTTGTTTGCTGAAAATACCCTGGTACATCTTGTTGTCCATATGCTCCATATGATAATGGATGCAAGCAACATCCATAGATCTCCAATTTTCTGCTTCTGGGCATTAATTGTAGTTGCCTTGTTATCAGTGATCAATCGAATAGTTCCGTTCTCCCCTCTGTACATTGCTTTGCATCTGCTATCAAATTTGTCCACATCATCATCAAGACAGTTCCAACAAGCATGTCCCCATTTGAGGGTAAATGATCTAGAGGCATAGCATAACAATCGTAATGCCCTTCCCCATACAACCGTTGCCTCATGACATTCCCATAAACAATGGGAAATGCTTTCTAGTTGTCCACATGCACTACATCTAGGGTCTACATTGGGGCCTTTAGCTCACGCCCCTACCGGCAAGGCTCTATGCACAATAAGACATAAGCACATCATTATCTTGCGGTCACCACCGTCATGCCATATCATTTTCCAGAATTTAGCTAATCTCCTTTCACTAATGCCCTCTTGTATCCAAAATTTACGAGCAACAATATCTTTGTGTTCTTGTTTTAGAATAATTTGCCTCCCGATTTTCGTGTTGTACTTGAAAAATTGAACCAACTTGACACCATCAATTTGTCCTTGAGTTCTCTAGAAATACATCGTTGGGTCCCATGATAGCTGATTTGAATGCCCTTCTATCAGCCAACACATTGTTGTTGGTTTGATCTCACTCGGCTTGGGGACAACCATCATATCCTTTCCATTTTTTGCAAGCCACCTAATCGGCCTTTCAGTTTGATAGGCTGGTTGCTCACATGTTACCATTCCATGCTCTATTTTGTAGTAGCAAGCCTTGTTAGATCCTGCTTTCAATCCCTTAATTCCAATTAGATAATTTTCAACATCTATAAGTCCCGTCCATTCAATTTCGGAGGGACTCATAGCTTCATCTTCCAAGGTTTGCCTGATGTGTGCAATGGCATCTGTAATCCTCATTACCATATTCTAGCCTTTTGAGTGCCCACATCATTAGACAGAAATTTCTCCCAATTTGCCAATGCATTCCCTTGGGCATTGATTAAGTTGGCCCATTTGAAGCCTGCTTTTTGTCCTATCATCAACCCATCCACATCTCTGATGAGTGGGTTCCAAACAATAGGCATGTACATTTGGGCATATGCATCATTTCTCCACCTACAAATGATTCCCTTTCTGATTCCTTGCCATGCCTTCATAATTCCAACAACACATATACTCTGTGTACATCCCCGGTATTTGCGTCGCATTTCTGGCACAAACCCCCAAAAAGCACTACTTCGCCAACTTCCACCTTGTCTTGGCAACCACATCCTCCATTTGTGTCTCCAAAGAATTTTCCAAGGTGCCTCAAGTGGTTGCAAGCTCCTGACCACCAATTTTCCTAGCAAGGCCTTTGTTTGCACCACAGGATCTATTAGTCCCACCCCACCATCACTTTTATCTTTTATAAGTGTGGTCCATGCAACCTTTGCACAAGCATGTTTTTCCTGTGTCCTCCCATAAGAAATTTCTGATAAGCCTTTTTATCACTTTCATCGACTTGGGCATGATTATCCAACATGCTGTAGTATGCCATATTGTGGCCATTAGAACTTGATTTGCAATCACAATCTTGCCTGCAAAGGATAATTTTCTTGCATTCCACCATATTAGCTTCGATTTTATTTTGTCCACAAGTAGATTGTAGTATTCTGAATGATCAATGTCCATACCGATTTTGAAACCCAAGTATCTAGTAGCTTCTCCTCTCCTCGGCCATCTGAAATTGGGGTCTGGAGCCCAATTTACCACAGGCTTATCGCTAATCCAAATGCCCACTGATTTATTCTAGTTTATTTTAGCACTCGATCCCCTACAAAACTCATTTATTGCCCTTTGTAGTCTGTCCAAGTTGTTTGCATCCCCCTTAACATAAGTTGTTGAATCATCAACATATTTTGTATCAAGCATCATTCCTGCATCCTCGGGTAGGGGAAGGCCTTGTATTTGCCAATATCTATCAACAATATGATAATGCAAAGCTTTTGCTGCAATAATGAATGTGCATCCTTGGCGAACCGATCGTGTCATCCTAAAGCTCTTCCCAAAGCTTCCAGACATTAAAACCTGGCTGGAAGCATCCCTATGAAAGGCAGCCGTTCCAAGGATCCATTGTTGCCCGAAGCCTAGGGCATCCATCACTACTTCTAGGAATTCCCATGAGATCCTGTCATATGCTTTTTCGAAGTCGAGTAACATTACTGCTAGGTCCACTTCTTGCTCCTCCACCCATGCTAAATTCTCCCAGAAAGTTATCACATTGTCAACAATGCTCTGGTTTTCTAGGAAGCCAGTTTGTGTTGTATGTATAATGTCCCCTAGTACCGTTGTCGTGAAGAAAACCGTCCACAAGCGGAATCGGTGTACCGGAGCGTAGAAACTGACTCTTCATGCACGTGCGCCTTAAGTTGTACATAGGAGATCCTAGGTAAATTCGGTAGGTAGGGAGTAAAGGGGGGAAACGGCTCCTTCCTTGCCTATAAAAGGAGGGAGACGAGGAGAGTAAGGGGATCGCGGAGAGTCGAGGACGAAGTGCTGTCGGTTTGCGTGCGAAGGCTTCTCTCTGTCTCTCTTTCCGGTTGCAAACGCCATAGCTTCCTTCTGTGCAGGTTTCGGGAGGCTCGCGCTGCTCTGAGGAATGCCCGAGTGCTTCCGGCAGCACCTCCAACCTACTCTTTCCCCTCTGTGCGTTTATGAGCAGGTATCGGCATCTGTTCGCCGGCCTGTTCGGTTGTAACCGACTTCGTGTTTGTTGTCTTCGTGTTCTTGTTGTTTGTCTTGTCAATACATACATACTTTCGTGTCTTTCTGTGTCGCTGTTCCATTCGCGTCTTTGCGTCAAAGGGCCGTGTCCCTGTGAATCTACACTCGCACGTAGTGGGTCCCTTCTCTCTCTCTCTTACTCTTCGGTACAGGACCCCCGAGGTCCCGCCTCACTCCACGCATCTGCGAGGAATACCTCGACATATTTGGTGAACCCGACGTGAAAGAGGCGGCAGAAGAGCAGAAGATGAGGGGGTCGGATCTTGCAGAGGCCATGGCTTCGGCCGTGGATCGGATATTGAGCACACGCGAGGGCACCGGTGCCCTCGACAGAGCCATTGAGGCGGTTGTCGGTACGATCGGCCGTTTCAGCGGAAAGGATGCTACGAGGTATTTGGCGTCCTACGGGGCGGAAATGCTGATGTGGGACATTCCGGAAGAGAGGCGTCTTGCTGGGTTCCCTCGAGTGGCGATGCCGAGCATCCATGCGGAGGTGCTCGAGGTACGGGCGGAGAGCCGTACCTGGGAGGAGTTCGAAGGCCGACTCCTAGAGAAATATGGGCTGGACGACGTGCTCCGGCTTTCGAAACGGGACTTCATGGAATGGGTGGAGTCCCCCGGCAAAGGAAGAAACGCGTCGGCACTCCTCCGGGAGTTCGAAGAACGCTTTGCGCGCCTTTCGGCGCTTGACCGAACTATCCTGGATACGAGCCGGGTCCTACTGTTCGTCAAGTCGGTGGACGAGCGGGACCGGGATCAAGTCGGCTCCTTGCTGGAAACTGAAGACGGGTTGATGACCGACTGGGCTGCGGTTAAGAGAGTCTGTGGCCGTTTCGACAAACGGCGAGAATGGGCTGACAACGGGGCGGCCGGTGCGGGCTCTGTTACAAAGGACTGCGGCGATTTCGCAGAGGCGTTGAGAAACAGGGTGGTGTACCTGTGGGAAGGCCGGGTGCACGCTAGCGACACCCGGCATACGAAAGATATTATTTTCATTTAAGTTTTACTATAGAAAATTGATGTATATTCCAGATTTCTCTGGAACATTCTAGAAACTTCAGGAGTACTCCTTAGAACACTATAAAAGGAGGCACAAAACATTATTTCGAACCAAATCGGTTCAACGCCAGTCTTAAGCCTTCGAGCTACTATTGTATATTTTCTTAACATAATATATATCTTTTGTTATCATCATTCTCTCTCTCTCTCTCACGCTTTCCTTCTCTCGAGAGTTCTACACCTCCCTTAGTACTAATCCTCATCTTTTAGTACTAATTCCTTCTCTGTCTTAGTATTGTTCCTGACAATACTTCTTTGTCTTAGTATTGTTCCTGACACAAAGAACCTGTGGTCAATATCATTACGACCGAAGTTCAACACGTCACAACTAGGACCAAGGCACACTCCACGCAATGGGATACCCAGGATGATGTCTCTCAATCCGCAAAGGAAGGGATCGAGAAAGCAATGCAGACGTCGACCGTATGCATACCGAGATGAAAGATATAACTGTTGGCACGTCGGCCTCCTCACAACCCACCAGGTTGCTAGATGAAGATCCCATTTGGCAGGCACTCACTAGCTGCCAAGTATCCATGCCCTTAAACAAGCTTCTGCAACTACTTCCACGGTTTAAGGACACGGTGGCATCCTTAACTACCGGAAAAGAGTAGACAACTATGCCTGTGCACCTTGCCAAGCCGAGGGAAGGCCCACCACTAATGGACTCCCAGAATCCGGTTGTAAAGCTCATTATTAAAGGGCGGGATGTTCACGGTTGCATTATCAATGGGGGATCCGGGGTTAATGTCATTAATGAAACCATGTGTCGTGATCTTGGCATTACCCAATGGGAATCATGCTTGTTTTGGCTTCGTATGGTGGATACACGATTTGTCCGGCCAATGGGGTTAATTTGCCACTTCAACTTTATTCGGGGAGGCCACATTTTCACAATTTCGGTGGTGGTGTTATGCCTTGATGCTCCTGGAGCTTACCCAATGTTGCTCGGTCATCCTTGGTTATGCACGGCCAACATTAAGCAGCATTGGCAGCGCGGGAAAACCAAGGTATGTGTCACCACAGAGGAGCGCATCTATACCCCACAAGTCACCACTCCATTACATGTGGAATCCATTCACATGCTCGATGGACTTGTTGACGAGGAAGTGGACCACTTCCTAGAGAACCACCCAACGATTGTCCTGATGTTCGATATCGACATTGTAACCGTCGTCAGCCCTTATGTTTCCGAGCCGGCCAAAGAAGACAAAGATATCGACCGAGAACCCAATCCGAACTTGGTCGAAGAATTACGTTGTGCACGCGAAGCGCTCGAATGGGAGCTTGCCATATCTCAATGTGTGAAGGCATCAACATTGGACGAGATTAACCTCGGCACCACCACTAATCCACGAACTCTGAAAATAGCAAAAGAACTGACTCCCAATGAACACTTAGCGTTGGTCGAGTTGCTCACGGAATACCACGAATGTTTTTGCATGGTCGTACAATGACATGAAGGGGTTAGACCCGCAATACTATCAGCACTAGATCCATCTATAGCATGATGCACGACCTGTACAACAACGTCGCTACAAAAGGAATTCCAATTATGCGGCAAAAGTGGAGGAAATCGACAAACTCCTCAGGGTGGGCTTCATTCGGCCAGTAAAAAAGGCAACATGGTTAAGCCCTATCGTGGTCGTCCCAAAGAAAAACGGACAAATCAGGGTTTGCATCCACTATCGAAAGTTGAACGCCGTGACCATCACCGATGTATTTCCTCTCATGTTTATGGATGGTGTGCTCGATGTTGTGGCAGGGCATGAGTGCTATATTTTTTTGGACAGATTTAGCGGGTATAATCAGATCCGCATGCACCCCGACGACAAAGAGAAGACAACATTTGTCACAGAATGGGGTGTGTTTGTGGCAGTTGTAATGATGTTTGGCTTGAAGACGAGACCAACCACTTTTCAACGTATCATCGCCGAAATTTTTGACAACTACATTTCAGCTTTCATGTAAGTCTTTCTCGACGATTTAGCCATGTATGGCTGGCATATAAAGCATCTCGACCAGTTATGCCTTTGCCTCGATCATTGTCACCAAGCTCGGCTAAGTCTAAACCCCACAAAATGTGCATTTTACATCTCTAGCGGCACCCTGTTAGGGCACATTATTAGCCATGAAGGAATTTCTATGGACCCCGAAAAAGTGCAGGCCATCTTGAATGCCCCGACTCCACACATGGCAAAAGCCCTCGGCCGATTTTTGGGGCAAATCAGGTGCCACAGTCGAATGCTACGATACCTGGCCGAGTTCGCGACAACGTTACACGCGGCGATGCATCGAGTACCTTTTTGATGGATGGAAACAAAAGAAGAAGCCTACAAATCCCTCAAGGTCATCCTCCCGCACGCACCGGTGGTGCAATCGTCCAACTGGTCACAACCTTTCCACCTTTTCGTCGACGCATCCAACGTGGACATCGAGAGTGCTCTCATGCAAATGACACCTCCAAACCGGTATCGACCAGTGTACTATGCTAGTAGAAGACTTTCGATAGCCAAAAAGAATTTTTCAAAAAATGGAACGTGAAGCACTTGGAATGATATACAACATCACAAAGTTTCGGCACTATCTGCTCAGCCAAAAATTTACGTTCCGCCTCGATCACTCGGCCTTATTGTATTTAGTCACCAAGCAGGCACTAACAAGCCGACTGGCACGATGGATGTTGGTTCTACAAGAATTCGAATTTGACATACACCATCGGCCAGTGGTACAACACACGATCACAGACTATCTGAGTCGGCTTGAATCGAGGGAACTAGCCGTAACCATATACGACAATCTCCCCGACGCCAACATTTTCAGTATTGACCTTGCCATACAACCGGCCGAATCCGAGGATTCGTGGATTAACGAAATGATTCACTTCCTTAGCACGGGACTCCCAGTCGAACACTTGCCCCTTGATGCCAACAAGTAGTTAGTAGTTCGAAGCCAAAATTTTTGTCTCTTCGCGAATATGCTCTATCACAAGGGTTCGGACGGCATTTGGCGACAAGCGGTGAGACAGTTCGAAAAGGACGCAATTCTCTAAGAAGCTCATTATGGGATAGCTGGTGGGCACTATGCTAGCCACGCCATGACTTGGAAAATTTGGCAAAACAGCTTATGGTGGCTAACAATGCAAAAAGACACCCACGAATTCTGTCGAGAATGCAATTTATGCCAGCGCATGGGCTAGCCCACTAAGCAAGCAGGAATGCCTCACCAGTCGATTCTTCCGCTAGAGCCTTTCTAGAAGTGGGGCCTGGATTTCGTTGACCCATTCAAACCAGCCGCAGCTCGCATAGGACATAAATATATAATAGTCGCGACCGATTATTGCACCAAATGGATCGAAGCGAAGGCACTTCGTGATAGCACGACCATGTCTACTACGAAATTTGTTTACGAATACTTATGGTGTTGATTTGGCTACCCGATCAAGCTCGTCAGCAACCAAGGAGGTCATTTCCTCAATCGACTTATTCGAGATCTCACGACACACTACGTGGTGGTTCATAAGAAAAGCACGTCATACTATCCGCAAGCAAATGGCCTGGCCAAGTCAACAAATAAGACTCTACATAACATTCTCAAAAAACTCTTGAATGAACATCGAACTGATTGGGATGATAAGCTTCATAGTGCACTCTGGAAGTATCAGACGACGTTAAAAACAAGCATCAAATCAACACCTTTTCGTCTGGCTTTCAGGTTGGAAGCGGTCATGCCTATAGAATTCCAGGTATTGAGCCTACGAGTACAAATCACCGAATGACTTCCTGAGGCCAAGTTAGAGCAGGAACGACTCGAACAATTACTAGAAATCGGAGAACATCGGATCGCCAGTTTGACCAAATTAGAACACAACCAACGGCAACGGAGAGCCTTCGTCGACCGCTATCGAAAGGGCTCAGAGAAATCATTCAAAATTGGTAAACCGGTTCTCATTTTTAAAACTCGGCTCGGCTCGATGCCAAGGGAGCTCCGTTTCCGATGGACAGGGCCCTTTTGGGTCACTAACGAATTTATTAGGACATTCCAGCTCGGGACAGTAGCCGGTGACATCATGCCAAAATGGGTCAATCGGTTTTGGTTAAAACCGTATCTCAGCCATCCAAACCCTTTTGCCGATAAGCAACACGAACATGATCAACCCACGGTAGGTGAAATGGAGGATCACGGGGGCCAGTCGCCCCGATCACGGTAACGACCCTACCTACCCGAAAGTATATCTGAAATTGTATACTATGTATTTAAAAATAAACAATTTAAAATAAAATAAAATAAAAGAGACCCACTAAGTATTTAAGAAGCATGCACGACATACGAGAAAAGAAAGAGAAAAGAAAGTACAAATGGTTTCGACGTGTGATCTTTAAACCTTATTATGGCAGGCAAGATTTTGAATCTAGGGCACAAGGCCACGTCTCGAGAACCAAGGTGAATACATAAAGCAGGGAATCTGAGGCATAACCCTCACACATGCACAGACGCACATAGTCTTCAAGCTCTCTCGCTCTCTCCCTTAGCACACTACTTATCTGTGCTTTACCCCCACCCAATCCACTACCACACCCCGCCGAACCCTCACTTTCCCCGCCCCAACCACTCAGGTGAAACCACAACGACCTTTATAGTTAGCTCAAGAAGAATGGCAAGGTGATACACCTGCCCGAACTCCAACCTCACCACGACTAAACAAAGATGTTAAGGCCCAGGAGCCTAAAGACAGTATCACCATAAGAGGGCACCAAAAACCTAAGTCATCTACACTGATGGAAAAACCGAAACTAAAATTGGCCAGCCTGCGACAAGACCACCGGGAGGAGACTCGGGCAACCACCAGCATTAGCAAACAATCCTCCCGGGAGTAACCAAAACAGTTTCGAGAAGAATCAGCAGACACACAGAGGAGCCCCGCCAAGAAACACCGCAGGTTGCAATGCCATAGTGAAGAAAGAAATCAAGGGGACTCTTCGGCCGTGAATCTGCAACTAGTCGTCACTCCCAAAAAAACCATCATTATCATCACGGACAAGGCCTTGTCCTTAACAGGAAATACCCAATTCTCAGAGGAAGAAGTGTTGACCTTTAGGGACATGCCCGCCGAATCCTATGAGCTCGGCACAATCTTATAGCACGGCATGACGTACGAGCTAATCGACTTCCTCGCTCGTCTCCAGGTTGCTGCAATAACATGTATGGCCCAGGAACATTTCGAGCAACAGATGGTCCAGCGGCTGCTCACCAATGAGCTTGAATTGGGCAAGGAGGCACAACTTCAGAAAATCGGCTGGAAGTGGGTAATTGAAACCCATCGTGCAAGAATTCAGCCACCTGAAAAAGATTATGTGCGGAAGCAATAGAAAACCGAACATAGAAAATACGCAGGTTTAATGGGGAGCTTGAATATACACAATACGCGGGAGAGACAGAGAGAGAGAACACACAGAAACTCAATACAGAATAATACTCAATCTATACATACACTGTGCTCAATGAGCACCTTTTATACAAGCCCTGGCAATAGGGCTGACACAAGTACTGACAGTACTTGATCACTCATAAATGAGCCTACTACACTAACTCCCAAAATTATTCCTTACTAGGAATATCTTCCCAATGGCCTCGCGGTTTTCACACCGATACGGCCATGTTGTGCGTACTGATTTACGCACCCAATCTACGCACTGGGTTACGCATCGTATTATGCACGAATGTTGAGCTTGTCTCTCAACACTCCCCCTCAAGCTCAACTTGAGGTTCCACCTGCTTCGCCGGATCTACTTTTCGGTTCCTTCTGGCTTCACGCCTCGTTCGCGTTCCTCGACCCGTTCGATTTCGCGCACCTCGACCCTTCCGGTCGGCTTGTCTGCTTACACGGCCCTTCTCAGCTTCCTTACTGTTGCGGTGTTGGCGCCTCTTCTGCTGCCTTCTCTTCTGCTTGGCCCTTGGTTGATTCAGCGTATCTGAATCAAACATCTGAACCGACTCGGTTTCCTCCGATCAGTTTTCGCTCTCGTCTGAGTTGGTTGTCTCTAACTCATCTTCGGTCTTCTCACCCTTGATGGCTTCGTCTCCCACACGCTTGGTTGGATTTGGCTCTTTCTTTCGACTGCTCCCTTTATGTCCGCTTTCAGACTCTTCCGTGGATCTGCACTCGGCTTCTTCAACCGATCCGAAATTGAATTCGTCATCCAACTCGGTGTCACGGTCTTTTCCACTCCTTTCCCGCTCCCTTCCGTGGTCATCATGGACGTCTCTCCCCCTCAAGTTCAGCACGTCGAGGTGACGCAACCCAAGCGCACCCGAGAATTGCCGCAACTTGTCCAGACCAAGAGGCTTGGTGAAGATGTCATTGTTTTGCCGATCCATCAGAACATACTGAAGTTCGACTTCACCGGAGAGGACACGCTCACGGACGAAATGGTAGTGACCTCAATGTGCTTGGTTCGGGCGTGGAAGACGGGGGTTCTTAGCTAGCTGAATGTTGCTGAGGTTGTCGTTGGATCGGATACCTCCACCTGCAGATCCTTAAGTAGCCGCTTCAACCATATGGCTTCGCATGTCGCGACAGCCGCTCCTCTATACTCGGCTTCGGTGCTTGACAGTGCAACTGTCAGCTGCTTCTTGCTACTCCACGCGATCGCGGCACTCCCAAGAGAGAACACGAAACTGGATGTGGATCGGCGATCGTCGGCATTTCTGGCCCAATCAGCATTGGTGTAACCGACTAGTTGCATGGAAGTATCGGTCCAATATAGTAGCCCCCGATCCTTAGTGCCACTGACATACCGGAGTACGCGTTGTGCGCACTAAAGGTGCTCCTCGGTCGGTCGCGCCATGAACTGACTAATCACCCCGACCAGGTAGCTGAGATCTAGTCAGGTGATGGTCAAGTATATAAGGCTTCCAACTATCTGTCAGAACCTCGTCAGGTCGCATACCTTTCCGGAATCGAGGTGAAGCTTGCTGCTTCTATCCAGAGGAGCCGAGACGGACTTACAGTTGGCCATCTCGAATTTGAAGAGCATACTCAACACGTAATGTCGTTGGCTGATCAATATGCCTTTGGGGGTGCGAATCACTTCGATCCCGAGGAAGTAATGAAGGTCCCCCAGATCCTTCATGTCAAATGATGCCGCAAGTTGGAGCTTCACGTGGTCAATCTCACCTAGGTCGGCGCCGGTGATGACCAAGTCATCAACATAAAGTAAAATGCTAACCAGTTCGAGTGGACCTTTCCGGATGAACAGTGAGGAGACTGATTTTGACGTCGGAAAGCCCAACCGACACAATCGTTGCGTGATCTTTGCGTTCCAGGCACGCGGGCTTGCTTTAGTCCATAAAGGGACTTCTTCAATCAGCACACCGCCGAAGTGTTCGTTCCAGAGTGAAATCCGGGGGGTTGTACCATGTACACCTACTCCTCAAGCTCACCTTGCAGGAACGCATTCTTTACATCCATCTAATGTATGTGCCACCCCTTTGCCGCAGCTACTGCGAGGAAAACACGGTTGGTCGTCATCTTCGTGACCGGCGCAAACGTCTCATCGTAGTCGATGTCCTGTTTCTGTGCATAGCCTTTCGCTACTAACCGAGCCTTGTATCGGTTGACCGAGCCGTCAGTGTTGTACTTGACCTTGTAAACCCACCTACATCCGATTGGCTTCACACCTTTCAGTGCGTCAACCAGGTCCCAGGTTTCATTCTCCGCTAATGCGCGCATCTCTTCCTCCATTGCGGCGCACCAATTTGTGTCCTTCACCGCTTTTGCGTAGCTCTCTGGCTCACGCACTTCAGCTACACAGGTCATGTACACATAGTGATGCACCATGTACCCATTCTATCCGAACCGCACAACAGGGTTCTTCTGGTGGGTAGATCGACGTAATTCGTGATTACCCGATTTCCTGACTTTTTCGGCTACCGTCGACCTCTTCTGTGGAGGTTCCTTCTCGATTCGCTCGAGGTCAGATTCGCTTTGAACTGACTCGGCACTACCGAAATCGTATTCCGACGTCTTCTTCTTCCCCTTCTCCTAGCGCGTAGACTTTCTCCTCGGTTTTTTATGCGGGGACTGCACGGGCGAGTCTCCACTACTCGCCGGCTCTTCATCGAACTCTCTTCGCGGGTCCCAATTTCAGGCTCATCCGGAGGCATCTCGGCCTCGTTGACCTCATTGTCAAAACTCGGATTAGAGGTGAGGTCCAGAGTCGGAGGCAAGTACCAAGACGCGGACTCGTCAAACACAACGTCGGGGCTCACGCGCGCGTGTTTGGTGCGAGGGTTATAACACTTATAACCCTTCTGCTCGTCCGAATAGCCAACCAAGATACACTTCTCGGCTTTCATGTCCAACTTCCTCCATTTCTCCTTCGGTACATGCACATACGCAATGCTACCAAAAACTCTCAAGTGTCGCAGATTCGGCTTCCTTTCGAAATACAGCTCATGCGCCGACACTTTGTCTCCGATCCAATTCTAAATGTACACCGCGGTTCATACCGCCTCGGCCCAATAGAACTTGGGCAAACTCTTCTCCTCCAGCATTGCCTGTGCCGCTTCTACAATTGACCGATTCTTCCTCTCAGCCACGCCATTTTGCTCCAGCGTGTATCTACAACTGAATTTGTGCCGAATTCCCATCTATTGTAGATAGTCGTTGAATTGACCGGAAAAGTACTCTTTTCCGCCATCCAACCACAAGCACTTGATCTTTTGTCCTGTTTCCGTTTCCACAAATAGTCGAAGACTTCACTCTTCTTCTCGATGAGATAGGTCCACGTGTGCCGCGTATAGTCGTCGATGAAGGAGACAAAATATCGACTCCCGCCAAGACTAACGTTCTGTGCCAGCCCCCATACATCGGAATGTATCAAATCGAGCTTGTTCCGGCTCCGGTTACGCTCGTTAGGGAAGGGAAGTCGGTGTTGCTTCCTTAGCTGGCAGGCTTCACAAATTTGCGCCTTCCGGCCACTAAAATTGGGCAATCCAAACACCACCTGTTTCGATGGTAGGTCCTGAAGCCGTTGATCGTCGTGTCTACGCACCACATGCACCTGTTCCCCACTGCCGGCTGTCGGTCTCGAGCCGGTTCGCCGCCTTCCCTTCGAGCCTGGGCGATCTGGAGATCCTTTATCGCCCGCGTCAACTCCTCCAGCGTTGCTCCTCCGGACGAGCCATTGACCATGCCGGTCGAAGCCGGACCGGTTTCGAGCCATTCCCGGGTCTCTTCCCTTCGCACTTGCGGTGCCGATTCAAGTCTCCTTGCTGTGACAGAGCCCGCACCGGCCGCACCGGCCGCCCCGTTGTCAGCCCATTCTCGCCGTTTGTCGAAACGGCCACAGACTCTCTTAACCGCAGCCCAGTCGGTTGTCAGCCCGTCTTCGGTTTCTAGCAAGGAGCCGACTTGATCCCTGTCTCGCTCGTCCACCGACTTGACGAACAGTAGGACCCGGCTCGTATCCAGAACGGTTCGGTCAAGCGCCGAAAGGCGCGCAAAGCGTTCTTCGAACTCCCGGAGGAGTGCCGATGCGTTTCTTCCCTTACCGGGGGACTCCACCCATTCCATGAAGTCTCGTTTCGAAAGCTGGAGCGCGTCGTCCAGCCCGTATTTTTCCAGGAGTCGGCCTTCGAACTCCTCCCAGGTACGGCTCTCCGCCCGCACCTCGAGCACCTCCGCATGGATGCTCGGCATCGCCACTCGAGGAAACCCGGCAAGACGCCTCTCTTGCGGAATGTCCCGCATCAGCATTTCTGCCCCGTAGGACGCCAAATACTCTTCCGGTGTCTACACACAATCTCTTCCGGTGAGAATGCGAAGGCTTTCCCGTGCCTTCCGAGCATCCTCCGAAACCGGTCTTCCTCCGCCGGCAGTAAGAACCCGCCCCCACCGATTTTGAGCTCCCGGAGCGTCCCGTCGGTGAAGGTGTGTCCTATGCAGGCCGGATCTCGTAAACTGGGGTCCGACGCAACCCCTCTGATCTGGGACTCGCTGCCCTCCGGTAAGGGTGCCACGACTGGCCTTACCTTCCGGTCCACAGTCTTGTACTTTGTGCTAACTCGGGCCGTCCGATCCGACCCGAGCCCCCGACTGAAGTTCGCGATGACTTCGTACATCTCTTCGGAACATACCGGTATCGTCCGGTCTTCGTTAAGGTCTTCTCCGGCAACCTTCCTCAGCATCCCTAAGGTGTCGTCGAAGGAGACCGCCTCCACAGCTCCGCTGATTTCCTCGTCCGGGCCAAGAACTCCGCACACTCGAAGTCGCTCTTCCGCCCTTGTCTTTTCTCGGCAGAGGCGTTGAGAAACCGGGTGGTGTACCTGTGGGAAGGCCGGGTGCACGATGGCGACACCAGGAGGGCCCTGAGCCGAAACGACGGGCGAGGAGGTATGAAGAGACTGATGGAAGAGGCAGCGGCCCGACACGTGGAGGCCATCCACTACTCGGCGTCGGCCGGTATTCGGGTTGGGGGCAGCGAGGCCCGAAAGGAGAGTAAAGACGGTTTCTGGTCGGCAATGCTGGAAGGCCTCGCCGGTGCGCAGCTGAGAAAAGATGAAACGGACCGCGCTGAGAGACGGGTCCGGGAAATAACCGGGTGGAGTGATCCGGTCGAGGAGAAGACGGGCTTCGTAGAAGCCGCTTGCCGGAACTACGAGGCTCTGGTAGAAGATAAGCGAGTAGGGAAAGCCAGAGCGGCCGGGCCCTCACAACGGTACAAGACCCGATTCGGGCAACGACGGAACGATGCCGGTGGGCCCGGCCCGAAAGATAACCCCAGGAAGGGCGGGTACCGATTGGGGACAGAAATAGAAAGGACTACGGACCTACGAAAGGTCCTAGAAGAACGGATCCTCGACAACAAAGTGGAGCTGTCATTACGGGAGGTGCTAGGGATCGCCAAGAAGGAGTTCCACGACTCCATTGTAGACTTGGTGAAACGGAAGAGACTGTCGACGGAGACGGAACCGGAAAGACTGGTGGAGGTGCGGACGACGCACATTGACGACTCGGCGCTGGAAGATGAGTGGGCGGAGAGCCACTATTCGAGGCCACACTGGGCCCGAGCGACCACGGAGACCCCGGTAAAGATCGGAGATGTTCAGGAACCGGTGGTGGCGTTGGTGGACCACGGTTTGGAAATAAACCTAATGTCCATGGACTTCTATAAGAAGGGAAAGTGGCCGATCAACACCAGGCACGGGTGGAAGATACGGGCGGCGACGCGCGCCACCGAGGAACTGCACGGGGCCTGCCCGAATGTGCGAGTAAAGATCGGCGACGTCGAGATTGACCAACACTTCTTCGTACAGGAGACGTCCTCGCATCCGGTCATATTAGGGGAACCATACATCACGGCGGCGAGAATGGAGACCAAGGTGCTGGACAACGGTTCGGCCTACGCGAGGGTCAAAAGCCAGGACGGGCGCCATTCGGTGCAATTTTTGACGGTGCGGCCGAACCACGAGAGAAACCGCGAGTCCCTCGGTGGCGAGAGCCGGGAGGATTTTTAGAGAGGGCTGCCAAGGCGTGGGGCCGAGACAGTCCGGATACTCGGGAAAGACCCCACGATTGTATGATAGGCAGGAGATTTTGCTTCTCCGACAGCGGAGGGTGTATGGTGGTCGGTGTGAACCGGATGAGGAGTACCCGGCTACGGAGAGCCGGATGGTGCAGAACCGGTGAGAACCGGAGGAAGAGACATATTCGTAAATATGTTTCTGAGGGCCCATCGAGGCTATATTTGTAAATAGCCGAAAAGTGATATTAGTATAAATATGACTTAGGGCAAACTTTTAGTTGTTGTTGTCATTTTTCTGTTTTGCACGAGATCAGTGTGCGTAACTGTACAGAGAGAGAGAGAGAGAGAAAGAGGTCGTTGCCTCTGTTGTAACCGCCGCCTGTGGCGAAGATTTGTGAGCACTAGGTCGGTGCCTCAGTGAACTCACTGTTGTATATTTCTACATAGTGACAGTTTGCAGCCTGTGGGCTGCCGTGGTTTTTCCCCTAGTTTGGGGTTTTCCACGTAAACCTCCTGTGTATTCTCTCCTTCTTTGTGTCTCGTTTTATTTCCCGTGTTTTTGTGTATCATTCTAAGCTCGGTTGTGGCCGAGCGTCGCGCATAAGGAACATTGGGTTCCCGACAAGTGGTATCAGAGCAAAACAACACAGAAATATGGACGAATCGTTTGGTGGCATGTTCAAGCTCACCGGCTCCAACTATTCGGTATGGAAGTCGAAGATGAGGGACATGCTCGTGGTTAAAGACCTCTGGCTGCCGGTTCAGTTCGGGGACAAGAGACTGGACAAAATCGACGCCGCGATATGGGAGGTGATGCACATGAAGACAACGGCGTACATACGGTGCTTCATCGACATGAGCTTGTACAACAACTTCAATGAAGAGAGCAAGGCTCATGAGCTCTGGGAGAAGATCGACATAATGTTTCAGAACAAAAATGTTGTTAACCAGGTGTCAGTATTCCCCCGGTATACATAACGGTGGACACGAGTCCGACCGGGATCGGATGGGTCGTCAACCAAGAAGACAAGGACGGCATTCGGTTCCCGATCTGATTCGGCGCGAAGGTCCTCAGTGAGCGACAACGAGGGTACGCCCAGGTTAAACACGAACTCTGGGGCATCGTTTCGGCAGTAAAGGCCGACAAAGACCACCTGATCGGGACAGAAGTGATTATCGAGACGGATTGCCTGCCAATTCTCGGCATGGTTTCCGGATGCGCGACACCGGACTTGGCAATGCTCAGGTGGATAGCGTACATCAAGTCCCTGGATCCGGAAATACGACACATTTCCGGAAAGGACAACGCCATGGCCGACATGCTTTCGAGGGCGAGGTTTGATGACGAGGAAGGCATGGTTTCGGAGGACGAGGAAGTCGGCGTGGACTTCTTCGAGGCGGCGTACGTGACGACCGATGGGACAAGCACTCCGGCACTTAACGACTTCGACGAGAGCAAGTACGACGACAAGTGGCTCCAGATCGGTGGATTCTTGAGGACAATGACGCCGGATGCGTCATGGACGAAGGACGAGGCCAACCGGATCCGGAAGAAAGCTTACCGATTCTTTCTCCGGGACGGATACTTATGGAAGCACCCGAAGAAGAGGGACGGCGTTCCGCTCCGGGTGGTGGTGATGAAGGAAGAACAGGAGGAGCTGCTGACGGCCTACCACGACAGCCCTTGGGCCGGACACCGTGGAACCTGGGCCACGTTCGAGAAGATAAAGGGGAAAAACTGGTGGCCGGGACTGTACCGGGACGTGCATCGATTCGTGACAACTTGCGAGAGCTGTCAGATGCACTCCATAGTCCGACACCGGGACGAACTTCACCCTACGTACCCTCCGACCATCCACTTCAAATGGATGGTAGACCTGGTAACGATGCCGATAGGAGTAGGACAGATGCGGTATTTGGTCCTGGCTCGGGAAGATCTGACGAACCAGGTGGAAGGTCGGGCCCTTCAGAACAAAACGACTGCAGCCGTATGTCGGTTCCTGCTCGAGGACGTAATATGCCGGTACGGGTGTGTCGGGAAGATCGTGGCTGATCGCGGGGAGTTGGACGCCGAAGAGGCCGAGGACCTGTTCGACCGGTTAGGGGTCAAGCTCTCGCTTACCACTGCGTACAATCCGGAGGCAAATGGGAAGGTGGAGCACGTACACGGACCGATCGTCAAGGCGTTAGTGCGGAGGGCAAGTCGGGAACTGGCCACGGCTGCTGCCTTACGCGTTGTGGGCTGACCGAACTACGCACAGTTCGGTAACCGGATTCATGCCGGCAGAGCTCATGTTTGGGCAAAAGCCGGTCATGCCGATGGAACGTACGATCTCCTCATGGGCAACCGTGGATTGGAGAGACGAGATGAGCCGGGAGGAACTGTTGGCGGCGCACATACGACAGCTCGAGCGAAGACCGGAGGACGTGGAGCAGGCTGCGGAAAAGCTTCGGGAAGCAAGGATGAGGAACAAAGCCCGGTTCGACCGAACGCACCGGCTCCGACCGAAGAAGATCGAGGAAGGCGACTGGGTGCTAGTCTATGACAACAGGCTTGACAACCAGCACTAAGCGACACGGAAGTTCGCAAGAAGGTGGTTCGTGCCTTACGTGGTACAAAGCGCCAACGACAACGGGACGTACCATCTGGCGGAACTCGATGGTACGAGAATGGCGATACCGGTAGCGGGGAAGCGGATCAAAGCGTTCAAGAAGCGTCACGACGACGAGCCGGATCCGGTTGACCTGGACCGCGACGACGAACGATCCGAAACCGAGGAAGAACCGACGAGCGGGGAATGAAGGCTGGACCGGTTTTCTCCGTCCCAACTCAATTTGGCGCATGCCGGTGGATGCGCGGTTAGGTGGGGGCGGATGTCGTGAAGAAAACCGTCCACAAGCGGAATCGGTGCACAGGAGCGTAGGAACCGGCTCTTCTCGAATGTTGTCCATAGAAGATCCTAGGCAGGTAGATTTAGTGGGTAGGAAGTAAAGGGGAAACGACGCCTTCCTTGGCTATAAAAGGAGGGAGACGCGAAGGGGGAGGGGATCGCGGAGAGTCGAGGACGAAGTGTTGTCGGTTTAGGTGCGAAGGCTTTTCTCCCTCTCTCTCTCTCTCTCTGGTTCGCAAGCTCCATAGCTTCCCTCTGTGTAGGTTTCGGGAGGCTCGCGCTGCTCTGAGGAATGCCCGAGTGCTTTCGGCAGCACCTCCAACCTACTCCTTCCTTCCTGTGTGTTTACGAACAGGTATCAGCATCTGTTCGCCGGCCTGTTTGGTTTTAATCGACTTCCCGTTTTGTCGTTTGTCTTTGTTAGTACATACATACCTTCGTGTCTCTCTGTGTCGCTGTCCCACTCGCGTCTTTGTGTCGAAGGGCCGTGTCCCTGTGAATCTACTCTCGCACGTAGTGGGTCTCTTCTCTTTTCTCTCTTGCTCTTCGGTATAGGACCCCCGAGGTCCCGCCTCATTCCACGCATCCGCGAGGAATACCTCGACAGCGGCAAGTGAAGAAGAGTTGATGCTCATCACCGAGGAGTGTGAGATAAACCTTGCCGGCGACGAGATGACCTGGGTGGTAGACTCCGGAGCGTCGTTCCACCTTACCCCGGACCGGAAATGCTTCTCATCCTACTCAGCCGGTGATCACGGCTGTGTCCGGATGGGAAATGAAGGGACATGCTGAATTGTCGGCATAGGAGACGTGTGGCTGTCAACACCAACCGGATGCAAGTTGCTGCTGAAGGATGTCTGACACGTTCCGGAGGTTCGTCTGAACCTGATATTAGCCGGTCAGTGACGAGAACCCAACGTTCCTTATGTCCAACACTTGGCCACAACCGAGATTCTTTTCATACACAGAAAAACAGGTAATAAAACACGACACAAAGGAGAGGAAGATACACACACACTACACAGGAGGTTTACGTGGAAAACCCCAAACTAAGGGAAAAACCACGACAGTCCACAGGCTGCAAACTGTCACTATGTAAGAATGTACAAAACAGTGAGTCCACGGAGGCAACGACCTCGTGCTCACGATCTTCGCCACAGGCGGCGGTTACAACAGAGGCAACAACCTCGTTCTCTCTCTCTCTCTGTACAGTTTCACACTCTGATTTCGTGCAAAACAGAAAATGACAACAACAACTAACTGGCGTCCGATGCAACCCCTCTGATTCGGGACTCGCTGCCCTCCGGTAAGGGTGCCGCGACTGGCCTTACCTTCCGGTCCACATTCTTGTACTTCGTGCTAACTCGGGCCGTCCGATCCGACCCGAGCCCCTGACTGAAGCTCGCGATGACTTCGTACATCTCTTCGGAACATACCGGTATCGTTCGGTCTTCGTTAAGGTCTTCTTCGGCTACCTTCCTCAGCATTCCCAAGGTGTCGTCGAAGGAGACCGCCTCCACGGCTCCACTGATTTCCTCGTCCGGGCCGAGAACTCCGCACGCTCGAAGTCGCACTTCCGCCCTTGTCTTTTCTCGGCCGACGATGCCGACTATCATACACCCCCTGTTGTTGGAGAAGCAAAATTTCCTACCTATCGTACAGTCGTGGGGTCTTTTCCGAGTGTCCGGGCTGTCTCGGCCCCACACCTTCGCAACCCTCTCTAAAAATCCTCCCGGCTCTCGCCATCGAGGGATTCGCGGTTTCTCTCGTGGTTCGGCCGCACCGTCAGAAATTGCACCGAATGGCGCCCGTCCTGGCTTTTGACCCTCGCGTAGGCCGAACCGTTGTCCAACACCTTGGTCTCCATTCTCGCCGCCGTGATGTATGGTTCCCCTAATATGACCGGATGCGAGGACGTCTCCTGTACGAAGAAGTGCTGGTCAATCTCGACGTCGCCGATCTTTACTCGCACATTCGGGCAGGCCCCGTGCAGTTCCTCAGTGGCGCGCGTTGCCGCCCGTATCTTCCACCCGTGCCTGGTGTTGATCGACCACTTTCCCTTCTTATAGAAGTCCATGGACATTAGGTCTATTTCCGAACCGTGGTCCACCAACGCCACCACCGGTTCCTGAACATCTCCGATCTTTACCGGGGTCTCCGTGGTCGCTTGGGCCCAGTGTGGTCTCGAATAGTGGCTCTCCGCCCACTCATCTTCCAGCGCCGAGTCGTCGATGTGCGACGTCCGCAACTCCACCGGTCTTTCCGGTTCCGTCTCCGTCGACAGTCTCTTCCGTTTCACCAAGTCTACAATGGAGTCGTGGAACTCCTTCTTGGCGATCCCTAGCACCTCCCGTAATGACAACTCCACTTTGCTGTCTAGGACCTTTCGTAGGTCCGTAGTCCTTTCTATTTCCGTCCCCAGTCGGTACCCGCCCTTCCTGGGGTTATCTTGCGAGCTGGACCCACCGACATCGTTCCGTCGTTGCCCGAATCGGGTCTCGTACCGTTGTGAGGGCCCGGCCGCTCCGGCTTTCCCCACTCGTTTTTCTTCTACCAGAGCCTCGTAGTTCCGGCAGGCGGCTTCTACGAAGCCCGTCTTCTCCTCGACCGGATCGCTCCACCCGGTTATTTCCCGGACCCGTCTCTCAGCGCGGTCCGTTTCGTCTTTCCTCAGTCGTGCGCCGGCGAGGCCTTCCAGCATTGCCGACCAGAACCCGTCTTTGCTCTCCTTTCGGGCCTCGCTGCCCCCGACCTGAATACCGGCTGACGCCGAGTAGTGGATGGCCTCCCTCTGCACCCTTGCATTGTCGTAGTGTAATTTGCACACTCACCAAAGATGTCGAGGTATTCCTCGCGGATGCGTGGAATGAGGCGGGACCTCGGGGGTCCTGTACCGAAGAGCAAGAGAGAAAAGAGAAGAGACCCACTACGTGCGAGAGTAGATTCACAGGGACACGGCCCTTCGACACAAAGATGCGAGTGGGACAGCGACACAGAGAGACACGAAGGTATGTATGTACTAACAAAGACAAACGACAAAACGCGAATTCGATTACAACCGAACAGGCCGGCGAACAGATGCCGAAACCTGCACAGAGGGAAGCTATGGAGCTTGCGAACCAGAGAGAGAGAGAGAGAGGGAGAAAAGCCTTCGCACCTAAACCGACAACACTTCGTCCTCGACTCTCCGCGATCCCCTCCCCCTTCGCGTCTCCCTCCTTTTATAGCCAAGGAAGGAGCCGTTTCCCCTTTACTTCCTACCCACTAAATCTACCTGCCTAGGATCTTCTATGGACAACATTCAAGAAGAGCCGGTTCCTACGCTCCTGTGCACCGATTCCGCTTGTGGACGGTTTTCTTCATGACACCGCGATTGCCGTCGTCCCCTTCCGGTCAGGCACGCATTGAAGGTGCTCCACGGTCGGCTTCTACATAAACTGACTGATCACCCCGACTGGATAACTGATGTCGGGTCGGGTGATCGTCAAGTATATAAGGCTTCCGACAATTTGTCGGAACCGTTTCTAATTGCAGGCTGGGCTAGAGTCGGGACGTAGCTTCAGGTTCTAGTCTAGGGGTGTGGAGATCGATCGTCATTCCTTCATGCCGAACTTGTACACCATATTCAGCACATAATGTCTTTGTGAGAGCAATATGCCATCGGGGGTTCAGATCACCTCGATCCCAAGAAAATAATGAAGGTCCCCTAGGTCCTTCATTTCAAATGCGTCCGACAACTGGGATTTCACTCTGTTGATTTCATCTAGTCCGGGTCCGGTGCAGACTAAATCATCAACATATAGCAGGATACAAACCGGACCGTCCGGACCTTTCCGGATGAACAGTGACGAGTCGGACTTTGAGGCTGCAAACCCCATCTTACGCAACCGGTGCGTGATCTTCGCATTCCAAGCTCGGGGGGCTTGCTTTAGACCGTAAAGCGACTTCTTGAGTCGGCACACTGTCGACTTGTTCATCTTTGATTGGAAATTGGGGGGTTGGACCATATAGACCCGTTCTTCAAGGTCACCTTGAAGAAACGCATTCTTCACGTCCATTTGGTGAAGATGCGGCATCCCCTTTGCCACTAATCGGGCCTTGTACCAGTCAGTTTGACACTGCCGACAAATTGTAAGTCAAGCGGAAGT
This sequence comes from Azolla caroliniana, assembly GCF_043228905.1. Classification (NCBI taxonomy): domain Eukaryota; kingdom Viridiplantae; phylum Streptophyta; class Polypodiopsida; order Salviniales; family Salviniaceae; genus Azolla; species Azolla caroliniana. The sequence goes on from NW_028230447.1 coordinate 17,075,796, forward strand.
CAATGTCCGAAATAAAAAACCGAGAAGGTTGAGATGAGCAAGGTCCCATACACCTTAGCAGTCAGGAGCCTGATGTATGCAATGGTTTGCATCAGGCCAAACATCGCGTATGCAGTCAACGTGGTTAGCTGATATATGAGCAATCCCAAAAGAGAGCATTGGGCAGCGATGAAATGGATACTTCGGTACCTGAAAGGCACCTCAAGCGTGTGTCTTCAATTCAGCTCAAGTAAACCCCTATTAGAAGGCTTTACTGATTCAAAAATGTCGGCTAATGTGGATACCAGCCGATCCACATCTAGATACGTGATGACTTATGCAGAGGGAGTTGTTTCATGGCAGTCAAGGTTGTAGAAGGTCGTGGCGCTGTCAACAATGGAAACCGAGTGTATGGCCGCAGTGTAAGCCGGCAAGGAGATAATTTGAATGAAGGAATTCATCAAAGAGTTGGGGATTCAGCAAGAGGAATTCTGACTCCATTGTGATAACCAGAGTGTCATCCACCTTGCGAAAATGCCACCTACCACTCGAGGACCAAGCACATCCAAAGAAGATATCATTGGCTCCGAGTGCTAGTAAAAGAAAATGAGTTTGTTTTAGTAAAGATCCACCTGAACGACAACGGGTCAGACATGCTGACGAAGGTGTTATCGGCAGAGAGGCTGGACGCATGCCAATAGAGAGTCGGATTGATGTACCCCATACCAAAGTGAAAGGGGAGTTTGTTGGGAAACATGTCCCTCCGAATGGGAAGAGCAAGAGTTGAATCGTATGGACTCGATGGGTAATTCAAAAATTGGCAAATCGAAAAATCAACTTAATAGCCGATTTGAGAGACGAATTTTGTAAACAATCTTAATGTACCCCGGTGGGCCATATTTGTAAATAGCGCAGAAAGTTGTATTAGTATAAATACAACTATGGCAAACTTTATGGTTGTGGGGTGAATCATTAGTAGTTGATCATTATTGTATAGTGACTAACGAGGTCGTTGCCTCTGTAACTAGTAAGAGTGAGAGAGTGAGGGCAGTAACTCTATCGTCGTTTGTTAGACGAAGACGAGCTTGAGGTTGCTGCCTGAGAGTCTCCTTGTACTCCCCTCCCTACACTTAGTGATTCGTTTTCTTGGGGTTTGTGGAACCTGTGGTTTTTTCCCATTCGGGTTTTCCACGCTAAACATTCAGTGTCTTTGTTCTCTATTTTTTGTTTTGTGTGTGTACTGTCGACTTGTTCCTTGCACCCGAATTCGAATATGAGAAAAAGGTTGTGGCCGGTCACAATACTAACATGCTTCTCGAGCAGGACATAATTCCTCCACAAATTTAGGCTCCGGTTCCCTTAAGGTCTCCTCCGCCTTGGTGTCACCCACGGATACGTACGGGTTGACTGCTTAGACGGCGTCAATTTTGAATAGCAGTATGATCTTCGAGGTTTTGTCGAGGTATTGGTCGACTTTGTCCTTGGCCAACCCATCGAGCATATGCACTCCCTCGGCGTAGAGCGGTGTTGTCTCCTTGGTAGTCATTGTCCCCTCTTCATTCAGGACACGAATCTTTGTCTTACCTCTTCGGAAGGTTATGATATTTTGTTGCCAATTCTACTTGATGTCGATTGTCCTTAGCCGAGGTCCTCCGAGTAGAATCGGGTAGGCGCCTGGGGAGTCCATGCATAAGACCACTACTGAAATTGAGAGCCTGTGACTGCCAATTATGATTTCAAGGTTCCAAATTAACCCAAGGGGTTTTACGGAACGTGTGTCCACCATCCTTAGTCAAAATGGGCAAGCTTCCCATTGGTTAATTCCGAGTCGGTCGCAGGTGGCTTTACTTATTACATTGACTCTAGAACCGCCATCGATTATGCAACCAGGTATTTCCTATCCTTCGACGATAAGTTTCACGGCTGCATTTTGTGCATCGAGGACTGTGGGTTCGTCACTAGTCACAATGAAATTAACTAGCGCACTCGGTTGATCTTCGTTTCTTGTGAGTGTTGCCACTGTCTCCTTGAAGCGAGGGATGAGATTTAGTAACTTACTTAGTGCCATCGAAATTTGGCATCCTACCAAGGCTTGCCAAATCGGATCCTCTCCTAGTGGTTCCTCATCCTTCGAAGGTGGTTGCTACATGGGGTTTTTGCTACTTGTGATGCTTTGAATTTCATCTTGCATGCATTCGGCGTTGGCATTGTTCGTCTTTTCAATCCATACCTTGGTTGTTTGCCGGATCTCGTCTTGAGTACTCGAACTGCTTTGCCTTGCTGCGGGTGGTCACCAATTGAACCTCCATTGTTTTTGTATTGACTACTAGGGCTTTCCCCCGATCATTTTCTGGCCATCACATGGCATAGTTCCATGGCTTGTGACAGTACATCAATATATGTGTGAGGTCTCTATTTATGCTTCTGAGTTTCGGCAACTTGCATGCGGTGTTCAATGGGATGGCCATGCCTTGTGCAACTACTTCCATCGAGGCCTCCAAAGTGAAGTCGAGAATCTTTTGTTGAACTTTCCAAAGCCCACATCCTTTTCACAAGCAGTTTGTTATGACAATTAACTTTTTAAACTTCGCTAAGAAAAGCACACTACACAAGAGTTTATCTTTCCAACGATATATAGCGCCGATCTCAACCTCACCTTCCTCTTCCTCATTGAGCTCACCATTTTTCGAGATATCTGATACCCACGTCCCAATGGAGATCCACAAAGCTCGATTCAAATCTCTTATTGATGCACAACGTCAATATCAACCAAACAATTGTTGATATTGTGGTAAATCCAACCATCTTATTCCCCACTGTCCACCAAAGGGCCCCCGACAACAAATCTACCAAGCAAGCACAATTCAAAGCTCCCACCAACAAGAAAATGACAATATCCGGCCATAATAGGAGCCCTGCAACTAGATAACTCTAAGTATTCGCCTTTAATGTGCTCCTATCATTTGTCTACATCTCCTCGAGGTTTTTTATTCAAGGTAAGTTTTTGTTTGATAAATTCACTAGCCTTACTAGAGTCTAAAGCAACAACTTGTTTCATTGACATCGCCTTTGCCTAAAAACACAAGATCCTAGTTGTTTGAATATTGAAACTAATATTGGTCGAAATTATCGATAGGTGAATGCTTTCATCAAGTGTAGCTATACAAACAAAAGAAATACAACAAACCATCCTGAGAAGAGCAACACGAAAGTGTTCTGTAGAGGCTGAACGGTGGATGGGGATGGCGGGGATGAGAGGAGCGACGGCAATAGAGAGATCATCAAACATCATTTCGAAAGCATCGGAGGTTGCACGAACAACGGCATGAAACCCTCTTGCCAACAAGGGGACGCAAGTATGTGAGGATCGAAAGTCTAATGGTTATGATGATGATCTAGAACAGGGGATAAATGGGATGAATAGTCTGAGTGGTAGCTCAATGCAAGCTATGGGAGCCTTTGTTCTCTTCCCAGAAGAAGAATGCATCATGGAGAGTGAAATAATAAGACTTAGAGAGGAATCATTTGTGGTGAAAGTGGTGGGTAGTCAACCGAATCGACCGTTGTTGCGTAACTGGTTGCAAAGCTGCCTGCAAGAAACCTTGGAAGAATGAAGGACATCACATTTATGGGAAAGGGGTTTTACCATGTCACTATGATGCCTAAAATGAATGTATGCAAAATTATCGAGAGCAGCCCGTTGACATGGCACAATGCAAGAGCATATGTATTCAAATGGGATGTAGACTTTGACATGTGTAAAGCAAATGCTTGTGTAGGCAATCCTAGAGTAATAACGACCTTTTTCCCTAGTTTACCTAAGCAATGGGAGTCCTTTCTCCCGGCCATTGGTAAAAGTATGGGAGGGCAATGCCTGGAAAAAAACATTAGTAGAGAGAATAAGTGAAACGCTGACGATGAAATTAATTTTCTCTGATGTAAAGGTCCTACCACAATCAATGGTGCTTAGCAGCAAACTAATGCTCGACCATGTACAGCCAATGGAATATGCCAAACTCCCAGGGCAATGCTTTGTATGTAGACAAATGGGGCATATGGCCCGAGAATGCCCTAGGGGTAAGGAGACCATGCATCATAGAAATGGGAAGCATGGATGGAAAATCCCAACAAGTCTGACACAACAGAACAATATGAGAATAAACCATTTAATGCGTATGAATGAAGATGGATGGAAATATATGAACAATAAAGGAAAACAAAAAATTATGGTCGGACAAGAATGTCTTCCACTTGGCAACAAATATGAACTCTTAACCTTAGAGGACAATGAAAACATAGCTAATGCAAGGAAGCAAGATCAACGTTCGAAGAGCAACTTTGTGAGTGCTAGTAATGATACGCAGACATTACAGTAGGAAGACGGCTTGTTAGTGGTTGAAACTTATCAGATGCATCCGGAATGTATGGATGAGGTAGGAGAAATAGGTATTGGAAAGGTTGTAAGACCCTTGAAAGAGCAAGATAAGTCATTAGTGACAATCCAACATATTAAGGGGATAGCAAAAATGAAAAGGCACATGTGTGCTAGAAAAGAGGAAGAGAATATGATGGATAAAAATAAAGGTATGCGTAAATGGTCAAGAGTGAAAGGGAATCCTCAATACAAAGAGACACCCCTATCGAATACCGGGTAACAAATCAAACTGAAACTGATAGGCAAAAAGAGGTTCAAGGAAATGTGTGGAACTGAGATGAAGAAGGACAACATGGGTAGAATCAATATCTATAGTAATTGTGATGACGAAGGTCAAATCGTTGGACTGTCCTATATGTTGGTCACTGGAAATAAGGAGCCCCACAACATAGAAGAAGCACTCGGATGGTTGGAGCAACAAATGGGTGCTCATGTAGATTCAACATATGGTATTGCAATAGGTGTGAAAATGAAAAGACAATGGAAAGATGCCATGATATGGAGCTCGGGCAAGGCGAATGAGCAAGGCATATGCTATATAAATGTGAAATTTAGGAAGCCTCCTAGAATGATCACGGAATTCATGGTATACCACCTTGAAATGGTAACACTAGAAGAGGATAATCTCTAAGATACAATCTTAGTGAACCTAGTGGAAGCTGAAAATGCATTGGTTGGGCCACTAAAGATGCACGGTATATGTTGTAATGAATATTAGCTTGCCAACATGGAATATACAAGGAATTGGTGGCGCCCAATTCCACATGAAGAAGAATGTATTAGTTGCTGAAATTTAACGATGCACTGAGGCAATAGTGCCGGATGTTATCATGGTGCAAGAGCACCATCTAGATGGGGATAAGCTCGACAAAATTGGAAACGTTTGCCCTAGGAGTTGGACAAATACATGGTCGATAGCTACAGGGGATAGACGGATTCATGGGGGAGTACTTATAGCCATGAAAGCTAAGTATAATGCATCATTCATTGGTAGGGGGTGTTTAATAGAGGGTCGTGTTGTCTATATAAGGATAAAACACAGATATGGGCACTTGGGCATACTGAACATATATGCCCCAAATTCAGCTGCCGAAAGAAAGGAATTCTGGTTGCAACTAGTGGACAAGAAACTGGATGCAGAGTTGTGGATCATTGGAGGAGATTTTAATATGGTGGAGCAACAAGAAGATAGAAACAAAAATGCAAATGCACGGTGCAAGGGGCAGAAAAAGATGCATGGGATAAGTTTTGTTTAGCATATAATGTGATAGACTGTTGGAATGCACCTAACATTAAGATGCAAAAAGAAAAATCTCTTCTATACTCTAGAGTAGGAGGAAGTGTGCATGGGAGGACAATGTCCATGCTGGACAGATGGTATTTGGACCCTTGGCTCATCGATAGGAAAGGCAAATGCATAATTTGTCCTGGAACGATGTTCTCAGACCATGCACCAGTTCTGTTGCATATAAAAGAAAATAATCGATGCAAGCCACATAATGTGAAGGTGAGCAAGGAGTTGGTTATGGACAATAAATGGACTAATGATATAAGAAGACTATGGTCTAATGTCAAATGGATGTATCATGATCCCCCTCATAGGCTAGCTGGGAAAATTGAGGAATGTGCATGCTTCTTTCGGAAGAAAGCAATTGAAATTAGAAAAGAGATGAAGGAGAAACTGCAGAGAATGCAATGGACACTTGCTTCTATGTAGTGACTAAGAGAAAAATACCCGAATAATGTATGGATTGAGGCCTGACTAGAGGAGGCAAAATGCAAATTGGATATGTATCATAAACTAAGGACTACCAATGCCTATCAAAGTAAGGCATCAAGCTGGATGAGGGTAGGAGACCGTGTTACAAAAGGTTTTTTTGAAGCTGTAAAATGTAGAGGCTCTGGGACTCAACCTTCATGTTTGAAAAAGACAAATGGCACAATGACCACGTGCGAGGAGAAATGCTTGAAATGGCCACGAGCTATTATATGCAACTACTAAATGTATGCAACGAGGAACAGATTGATCAGGATGCATTTAGAAATATAATAAACAGGATATCGAAGAGAGTTACGGCTCAAATGATGGACCGACTAAATCCTATATATGTATGCAGGAATTGTGGGATGCAATTTTAGATATGAACAAACAAAGGTGTGCAGGCATTGATGGACTCCCTATATATTTTTACATCAAATATTGGGATCTAATTAAGGATGACATGTTGGAAGGGATGCAATACATTATGGCAAAAGGCGTAATGCCTCCAACAATGTGTAGAGGAATGATTTATTTAATTCCCAAGGATGGAAAAGATCTAACAATACTTTATAATTGGCGACCATTGGCAATTCTTACTAATGCCTATAAGATCATGGCTAAAGTTGTAAGTAGTCAATTGAAAACGGTGTCGAGGTATTCCTCGCGGATGCGTGGAGTGAGGCGGGACCTCGGGGGTCCTGTACCGAAGAGTAAGAGAGAGAGAGAAGGGACCCACTACGTGCGAGTGTAGATTCACAGGGACACGGCCCTTCGACGCAAAGACGCGAATGGAACAACGACACAGAAAGACACGAAAGTATGTACGTATTGACAAGACAAACAACAAGAACACGAAGACAACAAACACGAAGTCGGTTACAACCGAACAGGCCGGCGAACAGATGCCGATACCTGCTCGTAAACGCACAGAGGGGAAAGAGTAGGTTGGAGGTGCTGCCGGAAGCACTCGGGCATTCCTCAGAGCAGCGCGAGCCTCCCGAAACCTGCACAGAAGGAAGCTATGGCGTTTGCAACCGGAAAGAGAGAGAGAGAGAAGCCTTCGCACGCAAACCGACAACACTTCGTCCTCGACTCTCCTCATCTCCCTCCTTTTATAGGCAAGGAAGGAGCCGTTTCCCCCCTTTACTCCCTACCTACCGAATTTACCTAGGATCTCCTATGTACAACTTAAGGCGCACGTGCATGAAGAGTCGGTTTCTACGCTCCGGTACACCGATTCCGCTTGTGGACGGTTTTCTTCACGACATCCGCCCCCACCTAACCGCGCATCCACTGGCATGCGCCAGATTGTGTTGGGACGGAGAAAACCGGTCCAGCCTTCATTCCCCGCCCGTCGGTTCTTCCTCGGTTTCGGATCGCTCGACGTGACGCTTCTTGAACGTCTTGATCCGCTTCCCAGCTACCGGTATCGCCATTCTCGTACCGTCGAGTTCCGCCAGATGGTACGTCCCGTTGTCGTTGGCGCTTTGTACCACGTAAGGCCCGAACCACCTTCTTGCGAACTTCCGCGTCGCTCGGTGCTGGTTGTCGAGGCTACTGTCGTAGACTAGCACTCAATCGCCTTCCTCGATCTTCTTCAGTCGAAGCCGGTGCGTTCGGTCGAACCGGGCTTTGTTCCTCATCCTTGCTTCCCGAAGCTTTTCCGCAGCCTGCTTCACGTCCTCCGGTCTCCGCTCGAGCTGTCGTATGCGCGCCGTCAACAGTTCCTCCCGGCTCATCTCGTCTCTCCAGTCCACGGTTGCCCATGAGGAGACCGTACGTTCGATCGGCATGATCGGCTTCTGCCCAAACATGAGCTTTGCCGGCATGAATCCGGTTACCGAACTGTGCGTAGTCCGGTCAGCCCACAACGCGTAAGGCAGTAACCGCGGCCAGTTCCCGACTTGACCTCCGCATGCCCGAACTAACGCCTTGACGATCGGTCCGTGTTCGCGCTCTACCTTCCCATTTGCCTCTGGATTGTACGCAGTGGTAAGCGAGAGCTTGACCCCTAACCGGTCGAACAGCTCCTCGGCCTCTTCGGCGTCCAACTCCCCGCGATTAGCCACGATCTTCCCGACGCACCCGTACCGGCATATTACGTCCTCGAGCAGGAACCGACATACGGCTGCAGTCGTTTTGTTCTGAAGGGCCCGGCCTTCCACCTGGTTCGTTAGATCTTCCCGAGCCAGGACCAAATACCGCATCTGTCCTACTCCTATCGGCATCGTTACCAGGTCTACCATCCATTTGAAGTGGACGGTCGGAGGGTACGTAGGGTGAAGTTCGTCCCGGTGTCGGACTATGGAGTGCATCTGACAGCTCTCGCAAGTTTTCACGAATCGATGCACGTCCCGGTACAGTCCCGGCCACCAGTACTTCCCCTTTATCTTCTCGAACGTGGCCCAGGTTCCACGGTGTCCGGCCCAAGGGCTGTCGTGGTAGGCCGTCAGCAGCTCCTCCTATTCTTCCTTCATCGCCACCACCCGGAGCGGAGCGCCGTCCCTCTTCTTCGGGTGCTTCCATAAGTATCCGTCCCGGAGAAAGAATCGGTAAGCTTTCTTCCGGATCCGGTTGGCCTCGTCCTTCGTCCATGACGCATCCGGCGTCATTGTCCTCAAGAATCCACCGATCTGGAGCCACTCGCCGTCGTACTTGCTCTCGTCGAAGTCGTTAAGTGCCGGAGTGCTCATCCCATTGGTCGTCACGTACGCCGCCTCGAAGAAGTCCACGCCGACTTCTTCGTCCTCCAAAACCATGTCGCCCTCGTCATCAAACCTCGCCCTCGAAAGCATGTCGGCCATGGCGTTGTCCTTTCCGGAAATGTGTCGTATCTCTGGGTCCTGCGACTTGATGTACGCTATCCACCTGAGCATCGCCAGGTCCGGTGTCGCGCATCCGGAAACCATGCCAAGAATCGGCAGGCAATCCGTCTCGATAATCACTTCTGTCCCGATCAGGTAGTCTTTGTCCGCCTTTACTGCCGAAACGATACCCCAGAGTTCGCGTTTAACCTGGGCGTACCCTTGCTGTCGCTCACTGAGGACCTTAGCGCCGAATCGGATCGGGAACCGGGTGTCGTCCTCGTCTTCTTGGTTGACGACCCATCCGATCCCGGTCGGGCTCGTATCCACCGTTATGTATACCGGGGTACCTTTCTCGTAGACAGCCTTCCGGAGCGCCGGTGCTGCCGTAAGAGCTTCCTTCAGCTTCCGGACCGACCCCGTGTGCTCATCTCGCCACTCGAATTTTCGCCCTTTCTTCAGCAACCCGTATAGCGGCTCTGCAACGTGGGCGTAATGCGGGATCCATATGTGGTAGAATGCGCATGCCCCCAGGAACCTCCGAACTTCCGTAACCGAGCTACAGTCGGTCTTCATCGCGGAGATGGCTTCTACCTTTGCCGGAGACGGCTTCCGACCATAAGGTTCGCATAGGTGTCCGACCACCAGGATTTCTGATTGCCTGAAGGCCGATTTCTCCCCGGAGAAGGTGAGCCTCGCATCCTCCAGCCTTTGTAGCACCTTCTCGCAGTCGTCGATGTGTGTCGCCACGAATCGCCGGCATCCGTCCGGCCTGACTGTCTCGTCCTTCTCCTCCACCGGGCACCCTTTGATAGGGATGTCGTCTAGAAACGGCATGGTGCAATCCCGGACATCACCATGCCGTTTCTAGACGACATCCCTATTGCGATATGTGAGCAGCACGAAGGACCGGGGACTGTTATACCGACACGGTATAGCTGGGAAGCTGGTCGGATATACCGATGCTGACTGGGTTGGTGATGCATCGGATTGCCGATCCACCTTCGATTACATGTTTTCTCTTGGTAGCGCAGTTGTTGCATGAAGCAACAAAAAGCAACCAATAGTGGCTCTATCGAGCACTGAGGCTAAGTACTAGGGCGCTAACATTGCCACCTATGAAGCCATCTAGCTTCGGCGACTGCTGCGAGACCTCCGGATCAAGGTGCGGACCCCGATCCTGATTTATTGTGACAATGTAAGCATCATACAGCTCGCCAAGAACCCTGTATTCCATGCTTGGACAAAGCACATAGAAATGCATTATCACTTTGTTCGTGAGCGGGTCCTGAGCGGTGAAGTTGAACTTCGGTATGTTCACACAGATCGGCAGGTTGCCGACATTTTCATCAAGACTCTCGGTTCGGACATGTTGCAGCATTTTTCAGAGATGCTCGACATTCAGCATTTCGATGTGCTGCACTTGAGGGGGAGAACAGGAACGGGAACGAATGGCACTAGACAAGGAGTCGGAGAGGATGAAAGAACCAAGGGGGGAGATGAGTAGATAAAGGAAGCCGAGCCGACCGAAGGAGTTGGCACATCCGAACAAGTCAGAGCAAGCGATAGCAACGATAGAGTCAAGAAGGACAAAGTCGACCGGAAGAAGGCCAAGTCCCGAACGTGGTCCGATGTGGTGAAGGGCCTAAAAATGTAAGACAAGTTGGAGACTACCAACGCGGACAAGAGTTGGAACAAATCGGAGGAAGCCGATTTGGTTCAACAGTTGGATTCGGAAGAGCCGGATCAACTAAAGTCCAAGCGAACAAGAAGGCAGCGGAAGCCGACACTGCCACGAAGGGACCAATGGGTCGACAAGCGCCGGAGTCATAGCAATGAAGGAGCTGAAATGGGCATGCTGAGCAGATAAACCGAACAGGGAGGACGGGGTGCGCAAAACCAGATGGGTCGTGGGAAGTAGAACTGGACCGGACGAGGAGCGCGAGGAAGGCGGGAGGACCTCAAAAGGAGCCGGAGGAAAGGACCGGCTATTGTAGACACTGACACCACAATCCGACCTCAAGTTGAGCTTGAGGGGGAGTGTTGAGCGAGCAAGCTCAACCGGATCCGGATCGGTATTCGGAACGGAGAACTAGATCGGTGTCCGGATGATGTCCGGAACCAGGAGCCAGATCGGATTGAAACCGGTAGGCCATTAGAGGCCTACGGATATATGTCGGGAACTAAAACGCTCCTTATGCGCAATGCTCGGCCACAACCGAGCTTAGAATCATGCACAGAAAACGGTGAAAGAATGCATGACACGAAGAAGAGAAGAGTACACAGGATGTTTACGTGGAAAACCCAAACCAAGGGAAAAACCACGGCAACCCACAGGCTGCAAACTATCACTATGTTAGAATGTACAACAGTGAGTTCACGGAGGCAACGACCTCGTGCTCACGACCTTCGTCACAGGCGGCGGTTACAACAGAGGCAACAACCTCTTCCTCTCTCTCTCTCTCTCTCTCTCTTTGTACACAGTTACGCGCTTTGATCTCGCGTAGACAAGAATAACAACAACAACTCTAAAAGTTTGCCCTAAGTCATATTTATACTAATATGACTTTACGGCTATTTACGAATATAGCCTCGATGGGCTCTCAGAAACATATTTACGAGTATGTCTCTTCATCCGGTGAGCACTCCTCACCGGGTCTTCACCATCCGGCTCTCCATAGCCGGGTACTCCTCATCCGGTTCTCACCGGGTCTGCACTATCCGACTCTCCGTAGCCGGGTACTCCTCATCCGGTTCTCATGGGGTCTGCACCATTTGACTCTCTGTAGCTGGGTACTCCTCATCCGGTTCTCACCGGGTTTGCACCATCCGGCTCTCCGTAGCCGGGTACTCCTCATCCGGTTCTCACCGGGCCTGCACCATCCAGCTCTCCGTAGCCGGGTACTCCTCATCCGGTTTCAGCCGAGGCCGATAGGATGAGGCCGAGTTTGTTCATCAGCACTGTTCTTCTCCCTTCCCATCCGGAGGGACCTGTCTCCCAACAATATAGCCTAGTACGTAAGCATATTTTTGGGAGTCAGTGACAGTCGCTCGTATGAGCATTGAAGTACCTATCAGTACTTCTTTCAGTCCTTTATGGACTTGTATAAAAGTGCTCTTTGAGCACATTCTATGTACACACAGAGGATTATTATTTTACAATAGAGTTTTATGTTTTCACACCGGTTTTGTGAAGCTTCCGCACGCTAACTTCTACACCATCTTTATAGATCCCAGATCTTCAACTCTGTAAGATGAAAATCATTTTCCGTCGGGGGTTAGGTGGAATGACACTCCCGAATCGACCACCCATGTTGATTCATCGCCAACAAGGTTCACTTCATTTTGCTCATTGATGAGCAACAACTCCTCCTCACTTGTCTTGATCGTCGAGGTGCTCTTGTTTTCCGATATCTTCTTCGTCTACACATTATCGGTTCCTACCTTTTCCTTTTGGAGGTGTAGGAAATTCTTTTGAAAGTGCCCCGACTTGCCGCAATAAAAGCACGTGGGCCTTCCCCTCGACTTTGACCTTGTCCCCAACTTATCTCGATTCTGGGGACTTCGATTTCGGCCTCTTCCTCCATTCATGTCACTTTCCGTGACTAAGGTCTTTGGGTCAGCAATGGACTTCCTGTCCTTGCGGCGAGCTTCATCGTTTAGTAAGCTCGACTTCACCTACTCTAGGGATAGATGCTTCCTTTCTGGTCTGGCGTTGCCCAAAGTGAGAACGAGCGTCTCCTAGCTATCCAGATGAGATCCCAACAACAACAGTGCTAATACCTTGTCGAAAAGAGGTACTTCTAGAGAGGTGGTTTGATTCATTAGTCCTTGGAAGGCATTAATATGCTCCGCCATGTTGGTACCGTCTTGATACCAGAGTCGCATGATTTTTCTGAAAACTGAGACTCTGTTCATGGTGTTCTGTTCTCAAACTTTACGCCAATATTCTTCCGAAGGATGTCAACACTTGTCTCTTCATCAAAGTTGTTGTATAGACTCATGTCTATAAAACACCTTATGTATGTTGCCGCCTTCAAATGCAACACTTCCCAAGTCGATGCATCGATTTTTTCTGGCTTGGTCTTGTCATATTGCACCGACAATCACAGGTCTTTGCACACGAGCATATCCCGCATCTTCGACTTCCACACTGAGTAGTTGGAGCCGGTTAACTTGAACATTCCATCGAAATGTTCGTCCATCACTCTGATTCCACTTGTCTAGATCGTAACCATCCACAACTGGTTTCCCGTATACGAAATCGGGTGCAAGGAACAAGTCGACAATACACAGACAAAACAGAAAATAGAGAACAGAGACACAAAATGTTTAACGTGGAAAACCCAAAAGGGAAAAAACCACGGGGGTCCAGAAACCACAAGAAAACGAATCACTAAGTGTATGGAGAGGAGTACAAGGAGACTCGCAGGCAGCAACCTCGAGCTCGTCTTCGTCTAACAGACGACGGTAGAGTTACTACTCTCTCTCTCTCTCTCTCTCTTACTAGTTATAGAGGCAACAAGCTCGTCATTCAGTATACAATAATGATCAACTACTAATGATTCACCCCATAGCCATAAAGTTTGGCCTAGTTGTATTTATACTAATACAACTTTCTGGGCTATTTACAAATATGGCTCACTGGGGTACATTAAGACAAGTTACAAAATTAGTCTCTCGAATTGGTTATTAAATAGATTTTTCGATTTTCGAATTACTCATCGACTCCATCCAATTTGACTCTCGCTCTTCCCATCTGGAGGGACTTTTTTCCCAACAAAGCGCTCGAGTGGGAAATGGCTATTTCCCAATGTGTGAAAACATCCACAATTGAAGAAGTCGATTTAGGAACAATCAACGACCCTAGGATGATTAACATCCGAAGGAGTTGGCGTCGACTGAGAAATCAACGATGATAGATCTATTAAAAGAATACAAAGACGTATTCGTATGGTCATATAGTGATATGTATGGCCTCAATCCTAGGTTCTATCCGCATCAAATACATCTCCATACAAATACAAAACCAGTACAATAGAGGTGGTATGAACCCAAACTATGCGGCTACAATGAAGGAAGAAATCGACAAGATGCTCCAAGCCGGTTTCATTCGGCCGGTGAAACAAGCCACATGGCTTAGTCCAATTGTGGTAGTGTTGAAGAAGAACGACCAAAATCCGATTTGCGTCAACTACCGGAAACTCAACACTACCACCATCACAAAGGCTTTCCCCCGCTTTTTACTGATGGCATATTGGATGCTGTTGCAGGCCACGAAATCTACAACTTCCTGAACGGGTTTAGTGACTACCACCAAATTCGGATGCACCTGGACGACTAGGTGGAGACATCTTTTGTCACGGTGTCGTGAAGAATTTCGGCCAGAGGCGGAAACCGGGAAACATTGGCTACATCGGCGGGGTGCAGTGTGTGTACGCACCCATGTACATTTAGTGTGAATATCGAGGGCGCCTTTATGGCGCCGAAGAGTAGTCAGGACCAGGCAGACGATCCCATGGAAGGCGGGATTTGTCCCACATTGTAACGCATCCCCTTCCTTGTTCTATAAAAGGAAGGGAACGCCCTTTGGAAAAGGGTTGCCCATTTTGCATTAGAGGGTATACCGTTAGGTTTAGAGTTAGTTTCTTGATCTTCTCCTTCGTGTTCGCTTAGGGTTTGTTGCAGCTTATCTCCTGTGCAAGACCCCGCTCGGTGCGACGAGCCCGAGAGCTCCCCGACGGCGGCTTGACAGCAGATGACTATTGTAACCTACCTCAGCTTGGCTCGACGCCGGGAATGTATTCTTCTATTTATATATATATATATATATACGTTTGTCTGTGTATATTCGCGTCGTTGTTGGCGTCGGGTGCTTAACCTCTCCTGCGTTTTCTTTACATAAGGCGTGAGTCGGGTTGGGCTGTGTGAGCGTGTGCGTGTGCGTGTGCATGTGTGCGTGAGTCGGTGTTAAGCACGCTCTCTCTCTCTCTCCCTTCGGGGGCTTCCGGGGTGCTTTCGGGATGCCCCAGAAACAGTGAAGCACGACTTCCTACGCTCCGTCTCTCCCTAGTCCAAGACCCCCGTGGTCCCGCCTTTCTCCACGCACGCGCGTAACAACGCGACATCTTTGGTGAACCCGATCTGAAAGGCGGCAAGGGAGGATGGAGTCGGAAGGCGACGACCTTGCGGAGATGGTGGCCGAAGTGGTGTTGGAGTCGGCACGAGTGGTGATGAGGCGAGAAGCAGCGCAACAGGCGGTTGAGCGAGTGGTCGAAAGAGTCGGCCGTTTCAACGGGGACAAAGTCCCATCTTACTTGGAGGAGCGTGGCGTAGATGAGGCGTTGAGGCTGGAGTTCTTCTGTCGGGTCGTGGCTGTCCGGATGCATGCGGAAATAAAGGAGCTCCGTGAGGCTCATAGTTCGTGGGAGGCCTTCGAAGAGGCGCTCCTGAAGGCATACGGAGGACGGCGGAAGAGCCGGGGACGACATGACTTTGACCAGTGGGTAGCATCGGCAAAGACCCACCGGGGCGCGACCAAGGCGTTCCGAGAGTTCGAGCGACGGCTTGCTCGGCTCCTGGAGCGGGAACAAGGTTTGGTGGGGGCGGACAAAGTCCTTTTGTTCGTCAGGTCGATCGACCGAGCGGAACGGGAAGCCATCGGGATTGAGCTCGAAGATGATGACGGAGCGAATGGGCTTACGGAGGACTGGTCAAAGGTCGGAAGTGTGTGCCAACGGCTAGACAACGAGCGAGCCGAGAAGGCTAAGAGGAAGGTACGCGACGGCGTGCCATCACAGCGGGAAGAGGCCGAACGGCAAAGAGAGTCGGCAAGGGTCGGCGTTGGGGCCAGGATTGCGGAGGTGTACGCAGCGCTCAAAGCGATGCTCGAGGAAGAGGGAGGATCGAGGCCAGAAGCTGAGACCGAGGAAACGGACTTGCCCCACGCAACGGCGGAAGATCGGTACGGCGGTATCACGGGAGAGGGTGTGGAACAAAACGCACTCTCGGCTTGCGGAGATAGAATGGCCAAGGACGAGGCCAAGATACAGATCGCGGAACCAGAACGTTGGGACCAGCGGTTTCGGGCATGTCAGCCCGAGATCCCGGTCATTGAAGAAGCAAGCCCAGACGGGGCTTGCGCGATCAGTAAGAAGTCGACCACCGACCACGGAGAGCCGGTGGCTACGGACAAGGGCGTAAAACGGACGGGCGATTCCTTGTGTCTTCCCACACTTGCTCCCGAGACGATGGCAATCGGGCCCGAGTGCCCACGTGAGTCCCAAGCGGAGGAAGGCGGTGGTGAAGGGCCAAGAATCACCGGCGAGACGATACGGGGAAGGAGTGGACGAAAGCCCACGGACCCGATTCCGGAGAACTCGGCATTTGGGCCCGTATGCCCATATAAGACCGAGGAGATGGATGGCGGTACCGAGGAGTCCTAGCACGATGCCAGCGAAGACGGATGGGAAACGCCCTGTGGGAAGGCCGAGGACGGACACGACACGTGGAGATCGGCATTCCGATAAGGGTGGAGTGTGATCCGGTCGTGGGTCGTTCGATCGAGGCCGGGCTCGGCCTAAAGGCGCCGATACGGGAAGGGGTGCGGGACGAGCCGCCCTCTTTTACATGGGGAGAAAGACCGATCGGGCGAAGGTCGAGATTATGAACGAGAATGAAAGCCGGTCCTATGGGATTCCTTACACCGAACCGGCTGCAGGCCCGAGTGCCGGCGTGAGTCCTATAAGAGAGATCGGTGGCGACAGGAGAACGGGACTCGGAAATCCGAAAAAGGACGACCCGGGACAGGGTCAAGAAGGCGACGAAGGTCTACGGAGGATCCTTCACACCGGTTCTAGAGACTTCGGCGGTCAGCAACGCGGCCGACGTAAGACCAAGATACTGACGGTGGCGGCGAGGTGACGAAGGCAAGGGCTACGGATGGGCGGTCTACGGAGGATCCTTCACACCGGTTCTAGAGACTTCGGCGGTCGGCAACGCGGCCAACGTAAGACCAAGATACTGACGGTGGCGGCGAGGTGACGAAGACAATGGGCGTAGGGAAGTCCGGTCCTGCGAGATCCCCACACTTAACTAGAGACTCCGGCAGTTCGGCCAACGTGGCAACATGAGACCGAGAGAGAAGGTTGGTGGCAGCGGGAAATGGGACCCGACTACGCGGACGACACGAGGAGAGTCCGGGAGGGACTCAAACAAAAGACACCCTAGTTTCGGCAAGCATAGAAACAGAGTCCGGTCCTATGGGACCCTCACACCGATCCGGAGACTCCGGCAGTTCGGCCAACGTGGCAACGTGAGACTGAGGGAGAAGGACGGTGGCAGCAGGGAACGGGACCCGACGACACGAGGTATCGGAAGAAGCCGGTAGGGGTGAACACGGGGAGGTGTGTCAGGCCGGAAAGGCACACCTTGGACAGAACAAGAGTCTCGCAAGTGGCCATCGCGGGCCGGATCGAAGCGTGACTACGGGACGGTGTTCGGCACGGGCGGGCCGAACGAAGGAAGTGGAAGACTCAAGACCTATCGCGGCAGCACGAAGACGGGGAGGGCCAAGCGGGCTACTACGGGGTGTTCCTCGGATGCAAAGGACATCGGTATGCGGGTGAGCGGCGATGCACGATCTGCCTGGGAAGGGGGCCGACGAGGCGTGCAATGAACCGGAGTACGGCACAGGCGGTGCCAAACAACGGACGAGGGTATGTGGCACATGGAGGTGCCGGAGCGGAAAGGTGAGCGCGGAGATAGGTTGCACGGTTCGGAGGTATCGCGGAGAAGACCGGAAAGGGATCCTCCACACTGTTCCGGAGACCATGGCGGTTCGAGCCGACACGGCGATGTAAGACCATGGAGAAGGAAGGTGGCGGCGAAAGGACGAAGCCAACTCGAAACAACATCAGGACATCACGGTTGGTCAATGGGGGCCAAGCGGGCCACTACGGGCATGCCTCAAGCGGAGGACATCGGGCCTACGGCGGGAAGCAGGGCGTTCATATGGCCGAACAAGGGCCAACGGAAGTACGCGTACTACGGAGATCGCGGCAGAGGACCCATCAACGGGTCGAACGAGCCTACGGGGAGACGAGCGCGAAGGAAGACTCGGAGCCGACGGATCAAACCGGCAGCGAGCCGAGATGCGGATCACGGGAGACCGGTTTCTCACCGGCCGAAATCTCTCACCCTTCAACCAGATTTGGCACGTACCGGTGGACGTGCAGTTAGGTGGGGGCGGATGTCATGAAGAATTTCGGCCAGAGGCGGAAACCGGGAAACATTGGCTACATCGGCGGGGTGCAGTGTGTGTACGCATCCATCTACATTTAGTGTGAATATCGAGGGCGCCTTTATGGCGCTGAAGAGTAGTCAGGACCAGGCAGACGATCCCATGGAAGGCGGGATTTGTCCCACATTGTAACGCATCCCCTTCCTTGTTCTATAAAAGGAAGGGAACACCCTTTGGAAAAGGGTTGCCCATTTTGCATTAGAGGGTATATCGTTAGGTTTAGAGTTAGTTTCTTGATCTTCTCCTTCGTGTTCGCTTAGGGTTTGTTGCAGCTTATCTCCTGTGCAAGACCCCACTCGACGCGACGAGCCCGAGAGCTCCCCGACGACGGCTTGACAGCAGACGACTATTGTAACCTACCTCAGCCCAGCTCGACGCCGGGAATGTATTCTTCTATTTATATATATATATATATATATATACGTTTGTCTGTGTATATTCGCGTCGTTGTTGGCGTTGAGTGGTTAACCTCTCCTGCATTTTCTGTACATAAGGCGTGAGTCGGGTTGGGTTGTGTGAGCGTGTGCGTGTGCGTGTGCGTGTGCGTGTGTGCGTGAGTCTGTGTTAAGCACGCTCTCTCTCTCTCTCCCTTCGGGGGCTTCCGGGATGCCCCAGAAACAGTGAAGCACGACTTCCTACGCTCCGTCTCTCCCTAGTCCAAGACCCCCGTGGTCCCGCCTTTCTCCACGCACGCGCGTAACAACGCGACAACGGAATGGGGTGTTTTTGCGGCAGTAGTCATGATGTTTAGTCTATAAACAGCGCCGACAACATTCCAGCGGATCATCGTGGAAATATTTGGCGATTACATTATAACATTTATGCAGGTCTTTTTAAATGATTTTGTTGTATATAGCCGATGACTCGAACATCTAGAGCACCTCCGCCTTTGCTTGGATAGATGTTGCGCAACTTGTCTAAGCTTGAATCCCACGAAATGTGCCTTTGGTGTTGCCAACATAGCGTTACTAGGTCATATCGTCAGTGGGGAAGGCATCGTGGTTGTGTTGTCTCCTTCTCGAGGATACACCTTCGATTACTCCCCTGAGCAATCAGGTCAAGGGATTGTGGTTATGTAGGATGGTACAATAGGGCCGAGTATGCCGATCAACTATACGATAACAAGCCACAACTGGTATTCTACTTACGACTTAAGAGTAGCCGAATCGACAATACAAATTACAGAATAGACACAGAGATGATCCAATAAGTATGTGTATTGATTATGGAATAAAATCGATTACAAGGCAACATAGGCCATTTATATTAGTCACTCTCTCTCTTATATCATAAAATATGCATATATATTTGTTCCCCTTTTCCTTTTATTGTTCCACGATTTATATAGCCTTTGTCCTCCAACTACTTCCCCTAATTCACGACCTTTATTCTCAGTTGCATATATTTCGTTCTCCTTCCTCAGTTATGAGTGCTCGACCGATTCCCTTTTTACCTACTCGACCTAGTCATCTCTTTAGATTCATTTCACACCTTGTGTCCTTTTGTCCTACGGATAACACCTGGCATGCCCCTGGGACAGTGCCTTGCACATTGTCGTGAAGATTTTCGGCAACGGTGTGAAAATTGCATGGAACATACAAAATCAAGTGTGTTTTTTCACACACGATATGAAACAATAGTAAGAAGAAACTATTTTAGATTAGTTTAATATCTTGGTACGAAAAGATGGATGTCTTCAAGAGCTTCCGAATGCATTTTACTATATATTAAATGGACAACTAAGTGTCAAGTTATGTGAATGTGAAGTTTGAGAAGAAGAAGAGGAAAACAAACATAGATAGGACAACATTAGGATCCCAGAGTATATAAGCAGACCCATACCTCTTTATATTATATTTATGTGTTTGGAGCACAAAAAGGTTGGGTTTTATAACTTAGATGAATGGATGTGACCATAGATTGACATATTCGCATTCGTGGGGGTTACCATACAAATACATACGAATATGCATAAGAATACATGAAAAAATGTTCGTTAAAAAAAAGAAAAAAAAAGAGTTCCTACTTTTTAGTTTGTAATATGTATCATATAACAAAGAGACTTTCACATTAAATATGGGATATTTAACTTGACATTAAAAAGGAGGCTTACACTAAATAATATTTTTATACAATAAATGGAAAACTTAAAAGTTAAAAGTATTTGTTTTATTTTTAATAAATATAAAAAAATAAAAAATAAAAAATAAAAGGTTCATTAATTTCCCACTTTACTCTCCCACAAAAATCGATATTTTTATTTTTTATTAAAAGGGAACCTCATACTAATAATATTTTTATAATATATATAAAACTTAAATGTATTTATTTTATTTTTTAATGAAACGAAAAATAAATAAATATATGTAAATAAATAAACTAAATAAAAGGTTCCCATAAATTTCATATTTTTATTTCACATTAAAAAGGGGAACTCACACTAATAATATTTTTATAATATTTAGCAAACTTAGATGTATATGTTTTAATTTTTAATAAAACAAAAAATGAATAAAATATATGTAAATAAATAGAATAAATAAAAGGTTCTCACAAAATTTTATATTTTTATCTCAAGTTAAAAAGGGGACCTCACACTAATAATATTCTTATAATAGATCAAAAACTTTAAAGTATTTGTTTTATTTTTAATAAAAAAATAAAAAATAAAAAAAGGTTCATTAATTCCCCACTTTTTACTCTCTTGACATTAAAAAAGGGACCTTAGGCTAATAATATTTTTATATATAATATATAATTTTAAAAAAAATAATAAATAAATAAACGAATGGTTCTGTAATATTCTTGGGGTCATTTTGTATTCTCGAATTTTATGGATGTCGAATATTACGAATTTCACGCATGGGTCAATCTATGGATGTGACCAAACTTCCTAGATGAACGGATGCGGCAAAGTTGATCAAATTGGCTTTTGGACGGATCCGGACGGCCGACACGAGACCGGATCGGATGTGGACCGGACTGGTAGGGTCGGACGGGACAAGACCAGACATGGATCAAACGGACAGATCGAATGGGTCAGTTGGATAGCTTGATCACGATGCATAGTGTTGTGAAGATTTTCGGTGTGAAACGAAGAAAATCGTCTATGGGTTCCATCGGTTCTTTGGAGGTCAACTAAAGGTGTAATATGCAGTTAAACATTTGTAAATACAAGGCTAAAGCCTTGTAAAATTTTGTGCTTACGACGAGGAGTAAGTAAGAATTTGAACCTTACACCTCCTAGATAAGAGCCAAAAGACTTACCACTAAGCCAAGTCATGGCTTTAGAGTGTTGCTTTTATCATTGTAGTTTTCATATGTAAAATCTCATACATGAGGGTTTCGATGAGTGACATGGTCATCATGCATCAGAAGTGATGCATGAATGCCAAATAGCAAACATGCATCGCATGCATTCCATGCGTTGTATGCATGTCTTGTACCTTCACATGCATCATATGCATGCCCGGGGCATCTATAAAAGAGTGGAGGAATCTAGCAAGCAGGGGGGACGAATGAAGAAATTGGAAAAATAAGGAAACTTGTTATCCTATTGATGATGTATCTTCGCCCTCAAATCTAAAGTCAAGGGTTCAATCTTTATCTCAATCTCTCTCTCTCCATATCAATCTCTCTCAATCTATCTTAAATAATTTCTCGCTAAAGCTAGTGCAAACTTCGAATCCTTCTGGTCCAGGACCTCGGCGGTTCTGCCTCATGATCCGCACATAGTGACGGATTTTCACGACAACGTCGAACCCAAAAAACAAAATCGCTCCAAAATATCAAAATCGAGAAGTTGTGAAAGTTGTTATGTTGAAAGAGCTGAAAAATGCTACTGTACACTCAGTCTTCTTCAAAAATTGATGTGATGCCCTCCGATTGCTCTGATTCCCCCGGTTTGAGATCTTCCCTTTACTTTGTCGGCACTTGAGTCGCCTCCTCCTGTTTTAGCTCGTCTGTCTGTAGCTCGGTCAACAAATCGAGCTATTGTTCTGTAATTTCCGTCGTGATTTCCATAGCCCCTTTGTCCTTCTTTGTCTCCGTGGTTTGTTCAACCACTTGTTGCCTTTCTGGTCTCAGGCGCGGCCCCTCTTCTTCTTTCAGCTCCTAGGATTCTTCTTCTTTCTGCTACTGGAGTGCGTCCTTGGTCATTTGACCTGGTGAGGCCTGTGGTGCGGCTTCTGCTTCCTTTTCAGCTCAGAGGCATTCACGTTCATAGCCTTCTGTTTCAATGATGAGCAATAGTTGATCATTGTTAAATTCTTCGAGGAGGTTTCCAATGGCCGTGGTGCGTTTTTGGGCCAAGGCGTGGAATTCCTTGGTGAGGTTTTCGCGAAGGATCTAAATGCTGTTTTTGTCCATTTTATAAAATCCATGACATTCTTTTCTTCAGTTTTCAGCATTCGCTTGGAAGACCTGTAACTCGGCTGCTTGAGCCGACCATTCATTCCATCCGTGAGCGGGTGCTTCGTCAACTTTTTGATTCAGCTTTAGCCGGTGCTTCGCCACTAGTGCCTTCACTCGGGTTTGTTGAGAATTGAACTCAACTTCCCAGAGAGATAATGTTCACACTAGTCAGTGGACATCATACTAGGCTAGTTTTGTAATTAGTAGAAAGGGCGTTTGCCCTTAGATCAGTTGGATGTAATTTATCTTTTTACTAATACAACTTTTTGTTCAAGCTCTCCCTCTCTCTCTCTTTGTCTTGGCTTACGAGCACTCTCTCTCACACACACATAGCTCGCTTCCATTACACAACACCACCTACGTCTCTCACTATGTACAGGGTTTTGCCCATTTCATATTTGGCACAGAGGGTGTCCAGTTCTTCTTTGGCAGTTGCGGCTTCCCGTTTGAGCTTGGCTTTGAGGATCTCGCACGATACGGAAACTCCAACGAGCTTTTCCTCCATCTCCTTCGTATGTAGGTCGTAACGTCGGAGGAGTCAATCTGAATTATCCGCTAACTCCTGCAGATATTGGTCACGCTGTTGTTTGAGTTCTAGTGTCACGGAGATTTTCAATTGGTGGAGGGACTCTGATAATGTATTTTTCTCCTACTCAACTTCGTCTAACATTTGAAGGTGCCAACTGGAGCGAATTTGGAGTTCCGAGAGTTCGTTTTGTAGAGTTGGAAGTTCTTCGGATTGTCGACTGTATGCCCTTTGATGCTCTTCCTCAACTTCGACTAATTTTGCTGTTGATGCCTCGTTTGCCGCCTGAAGGGCCGACGTGACATTTTCTTTAGTTTCCCGGAGCTTGGCCGTCTGTGCATCAAGCCGTTCTTTCAATTCGGCTTCACGTTTTGCTGCGTGCTCCCGGAGTTGGTCGGCTTCTGCTTTGGCCACGAGCTCCTCTTCGTGGTTGGGTGGAGAGATCTCGGTCGTTTTGGTGGCCAACACTGAGTAAGTTGTGTCCTTGGTTTGTGTGGACACATCCACATGGTTGGTAATAGGGGGTGGAAGGGTGAGATTCTTTGCTTGCTCATTTTCTTTGAGGTGTTGCTGAAGCTCGGCTCTCTGGCATTCCGAAGCCTGCCACAGTTCTGTAGTCGTCTTGGCTTGTTTGTGCGCATGTTTGCTACTGACCACCATATCTTTAGCTGTGCGGGTCTTCTTGTCCAGTTCTTAGTAAACTTTGACCAGGCCTGTGTTGAAGCGAAATATCGCTCGACCACAGAAATGGGAAGTGGAGAGTACACAAGAAAATGACACAGGATGTTTACGTGGAAAAACCCTAATAGGGAAAAATCACGAGAGCCCACAGACTCCGAACTATCACTATGAAGAGAAGGGGTACAATCAGAGACTCGGAGGCAACGACCTCAAGCTCTGTTTCTTCGCACAATGGCGGTTACAACAGAGTATCGCTCTGTATCTCTCTCTCTCCCTCTCTCTCTGTACAACAGTTACAACAATATGACAACAACACAATCACATACACCTAAAGTGATTGCCCTAAGTCATATTTATAGTTATATGAACTTAGGGCTATTTACAAATATAGCCTCAATGGGCTTATTTAAGACATATTTACAAATCTGTTTTCTCTTTCGGTTCTCACCGGGTCCTCTTTATTCATCACCGGATCCCATCCAGAGAGACCAATTTCCCAACAATCTCCCCCTTCACTCCGGTATGGGATGTCTTGTAAGTCCGATCTGCTTCTGGCATGCGTCCAACTTGTTGGGTGTCAGCACCTTGGTCAGCATATCCGGCCCGTTCTCCTCCGTGTGGATCTTCGTCAACATGAACTCTCGATCTTCAACTCGCTCTCGAATCTAGTGGTACTTGCGCTGGATGTGTTTCGTTCTGGAATGGTATGCCGCGTTCTTTGCAAGGTGGATGGCACTTTGACTGTCGCAATAGAGCCGGTATTCCTCTTACTGGATCCCTAGCTCTCCGATGAAGTCCTTCATCCATAATATTTCCTTGCCGGCTTCCACAACTGCCATGTACTCTGCCTCCGTGGTTGACAATGCAACCGTCTTCTACAGCCTCGACTGCCACGAAACGGCTCCCCCTGCATAGGTCATGACATATCCGGAAGTTGACCGGCTAGTGTCCACATCAGCCGACATATCCAAATCGGTAAAGCCTTCCATGAGGGGTTTACCGGAGCCGAATTAGAGGCACATACTCGAAATGCCCTTCAAGTACCGGAGTATCCATTTTACCGCATTCCAGTGCTCTTTTCCGGGGTTGGTCATGAACCGACTCACCACTCCGACTGCGTATCCAATATCCGGTCGAGTACACACCATTGCGTACATCAAACTCCCGACCGCAGAGGCATATGGAATCTTCATCATATCCGCCTTCTCTGCCTTTGTCTTCGGGCTTTGCTTATCGGATAATTGCAGTTTGCCGGGAGTGTTGATCCGACCGGTTTTGCTTCTGACATGTTAAACCGCTGAAGCACCTTTGTCACATACTTTTCCTATGACAACCACAATTGCTTCTTTGACCGATCCCGAATGATGTGCATCCCAAGTATCTGTCTTGTCGGGCCCAAGTCTTTCATTGAGAAGGTCCGGTTAAGGGCCTTCTTCAGCATCCGTATCTTGACTTGGTCTCGTCTGACGATCAACATGTCGTCCACGTACAGGAGCAATATTAGGAAATCTCCTCCATCAAATTTCTTCACAAACACGTAGTGATCAGCCTGCGTCTTGTGGTACCCTTGATCGGTCATGAAGGAATCAAACTTCTGGTACCATTGATGGGGAGCTTGCTTCAGTCTGTATAAGCTCTTCTTCAGCCGGCACACTAGGTGCTCCTTCCCCTTCTTCTCAAATCCTTCCGGTTGATGCATGTAGATCTCTTCTTTGAGGTCTCCGTGTAGGAATGCCGTCTTGACGTCCAATTGCTCTACCTCGAGGTCCATGCTTGCCGCTATGCCCAATATCGTCCGGATGGATGTCATCTTTACTACCAGGGCAAAGATCTCATCAAAGTCCACTCCTTTCTTCTGTTGGAAGCCCTTCACCATGATTCAGGCCTTATACCTTGGTGGATTTCTGGCGTTTCCCGGTTTCAGCTTGTACACCCACTCTTTTCGGAGTGCCCTCTTTCCTTTCGGCAACTCCACTAATTCGTATGTGTGGTTCTCATGCAAGGAATCCATCTTATCTTGCATGGCACTCAACCACTTGCGGCTGTGGGTGTCTCCCCTTGCTTCTTCAAAGCTTTTTGGCTCCCCCTCATCGGTTAGCAACACATGCTCTGCATCCGGAAATCTTCGGGGGGCTCTCCTCTCCCGGAGAGGATATCTCCATCCTTGGTTTTTGACTACTGGTTCCTCCGTTTGATCCTCATCCAAATCCGATTCGGGATCTTGTCCGGTTCTAGTGTCTTCTTCTTCTTCTTCTTCGGTCGGTTCGGTTTCCTGTCCGTATCCGGCCGGTTCGTCGAGTGTCATCCGGTTATCGACTAACATCCGGTTTTCAACCGAGTATATCCTTTTGTCCTCAAGCCGGTTTTCAATGGATGATATGGAGTTCGTTACCTTCTTCTCCGACTCCCAATCGGCAATGGTCCTGTCTTCCATGAAGACTATGTCTCGACTCCGGAACACCTTTTTGTCAACCAAATCCCACACCCAGTAATTGAACTCATCATCTCCATATCCAAGGAAGATGCAGGGCTTTGCTCTCTTGTCCTTCGCTACATCCACGTATGTGAGACACCCGAACACCTTCAGATGCTAGTAAGACACATCCTTACTGGTCCATACTTTCTGCGGTGAGTCTCCATCCAAGGGTACTAAGGGTGATCTGTTTATCACATAGGTTGCCTTCGTCAGCGCCTCAGCCCAAAACGTCTTGGGTAACTTGGCATGTGCGAGCATGTTTTGGACTCTCTCCATTATATGGTCTGGTTCATCCTTTCGGCCAACCCATTTAGTTCCGGCATCTTCGGCACAATAAACTCGAGCCAGATTCCCTTCGACCGACAATACTCCTCGAACTGCCCTCAGTATTCTCCTCTGTTATCTGCTCGAACCGCCTTCAGCTTCCGGCCGTTTCTCTTTTCACTCTCGCATGGAGCTCCTTGAAGACGGATAACACTTGGTCCTTCATCTTCAACAGTGAGACCCACAACTTTTGGTTGTGGTCGTCTATGAACATTACGAAGTACTGCAATCCAGCATGTGACTTCGTGTCGACTTGACACACATCGGTATGCACCAGCTCTAGTGGTGCATTCCGTCTCATCGGTGGTCTTGACTGGAAGGAGGTGCGGTTTTGCTTGCCATCTGTTGGGATTACGGTCCCTCTGGATGGGATGGTCGAATATCCGGGAATCGAGAATGAAGACCCGGCTACGGAGCCGGATGATGAAGACCCTGGCTACGGAGCCGGATGATGAAGACCCCGGTTATGGAGCCGGATGATAAAGACCCCGGTTACGGAGCCGGATGATGAAGACCCCGGCTACGGAGCCGGATGATGAAGACCCCGGTTACGGAGACGGATGATGAAGACCCCGGCTACGGATCCGGATGACGAATGTACCCGGAGAGAGATCCGGATGCGGGGACATATTTGTGAATATGTTTGCCAAGGGCCCTTGAGGCTATATTTGTAAATAGCCCGAAAGTCATATGTGTATAAATATGACTTAGGGCAAACAGTTTGTAGTTGTTGCTCATCGTTCTGTTTTCATTTTTAGAGGGAGCTAGGTGAGCAGCCGAGAGAGAGAGAGAGAGAGAGAGACGAAGAGGTCGTGGC
Source organism: Azolla caroliniana (assembly GCF_043228905.1). Taxonomy (NCBI): domain Eukaryota; kingdom Viridiplantae; phylum Streptophyta; class Polypodiopsida; order Salviniales; family Salviniaceae; genus Azolla; species Azolla caroliniana. The sequence continues at coordinate 17,103,314 of NW_028230447.1, forward strand.
CTCTGTGTATTACCGCCGCCTATGGCGAAGACAGTGAGCTCAGGGTTGTTGCCTTGTAGCTTCACCATTGTACATCTCTGTTTATAGGGATAGTTGGAGTTTGAGGACTCCCGTGGTTTTTCCCACTTAGGGTTTTCCACGTAAAACATCCTGTGTACTCTTCTCTCTATTGTCTTCGTGCATTTTGTATTTCCTGTTTTCGGTAAGTTGATCCTATTCCTCGGTGGGTGGCCGAGCGCTGTGTTCAACAAAGTGGTATCGGAGCGACGGTAACGCAGAAAATGGAAGGCGGCAGCAGCGGGCAGCCGGGGATGATGGTGCTGAATGCGCAGAACTACGCCGATTGGAAGATAAAGATGGAGGATCTGCTCATTGTTCGGGACCTGTATGAACCGATCGACAGGTCGGAAATACCCAAGGGTGTACTTGAGACGGAATGGAGGCTTCTGAACAGGAAAGCCGTTGCAACCATTCGGCAATACGTCGACGTGAGCGTTCTACAACACGTGGCGAACGACACCAATGCATATGAGATGTGGCGGAAGCTGTGGGGCCTCTACGAGAGGAAGAATGCGTTGAACCGGACCTCCCTGATGAGGAAGATAGTGAACCTCAAGTACCGGGACGGCGAGAGCATGGTGGAACACGTAAGCACGTTCATGGGATTCCTGAACCAGCTTGCGGCGATCAAGTTCCCGTTGGAGGATGCAATGCAAGCCATCATCCTGATGTGTACATTGCCGGAAAGCTGGGAGAACTTGGTGGTGACTCTCAGCACCTCCTGCACCGAAGATAACTTGTCCCTACAAACGGTAAAGACAAGTATTTTGAACGAAGAAGCGCGTCGGAGAGATAAAGAACCGGCCTCCGACTCGAAGTCGCTGCTTACCGAATCGGAACGGGGAAGACAACGGAACCGGAGTCCGCAAAGACGGGAGAAGTCGGGGACCCGGTCGCAGTCAAGAGGAAGGCCCACATGCTTCCACTGTGGGAAGCCGGGGCACTTCCGGAAGAATTGTCGGCATTACCGAAAAGACAACGGAGCCGACGACACCGATTCGAAGAAGTCACCGGAGCGAAACGGTGCATACTGGGGAGCCACGGACCGGAGAGGTCCGGATCGGCGAGGGCAGGAGCGGAAAGGAACGACGGCACTCGCGGCAAGTGAAGAAGAGATAATGCTCATTACCGAAGAGAGGGAGCTGAACCTTGCCGGTGAAGAGATGACCTGGGTGGTCGATTCCGGAGCGTCGTTCCACCTGACCCCGGAGAAGAAATACTTCTCATCCTACACAGCCGGTGAGCACGGCTGTGTCCGGATGGGAAATGAAGGTACATGCCGGATTGCCGGCATAGGAGACGTGTGGCTGATGACATCAACTGGATGCAAGATGCTGCTGAAGGATGTTCGACACGTTCCGGAGGTTCGATTGAACCTGATTTCGGCCGGGAGGCTAGACGATGAAGGCTACACGGGTAGCATCCGAAACGGTGTCATGAAGTTCAGCAAAGGGAGCCTGATACTGGCTCGGGCCCGGAAGATCAACACACTGTACCTGATGAATTCCCGGCTATGTCCGGAGGAGCTGAACGTGGCAGCTAACACTGCCGGTGAGCTGTGGCACAAGAGACTGTGCCACATGAGCGAGAAGGGGATGAAGAGGCTTGCAGAAGACAACCTTATTCCGGTGAAGCATGTGCATCTGGAGAAGTGCACCGATTGCCTGGCCGGTAAGCAGAACCGAGCCTCCTTCCACTCAAGGCCACCGACGAGACGTAGCGCACCATTGGAGTTGGTGCACACTAACGTGTGTCAAGTAGAAACGAAGTCACATGGCGGAGCCCAGTACTTCGTGACATTCATTGATGACCACAGCCGGAAGCTGTGGACGGCACCGTTGAAGACAAAGGACCAAGTGTTGTGCGTCTTCAAAGAACTCTACGCGAGAGTGGAAAGGGAATCCGGCAAGAAGCTGAAAGCGATACGAGCGGATAACGGAGGGGAATACCGGGGGCAGTTCGCGGAGTACTGTCGCTCAAAGGGAATCCGGCTCGAGTTTACTGTGCCGAAGACGCCGGAACTGAACGGGTTGGCCGAGAGGATGAACCGGACCATAATGGAGAGGGTCCGGAGTATGCTGGCGCATGCGAAATTACCCAAGGTGTTTTGGGCTGAGGCAATATCGACGGCGACATACGTGATAAACAGATCACCCTCAGTACCTTTGGACGGAGACACGCTATTATAGATCATAGCACTAATGTAAGCTTAAGATAAGGATAATGAAAAGATAGATAGAAAGGAGAAAGAGAAAGAAGGGTGCCGATCCACCCGACCACCCCCGAGCGAAGGGATCGAGACGGACTCGAGCCTCGATCGGTGTCCCATACCACCGCCGTGGCGTCGAGTCGTACCTGGTGCTGGCGCGCTCGCTACAAGAGTTGACCCACCACACGAGCAGAGTCTCGATGTAGTCAAAAGATGATCAAATGAGGGTAGCTAGGCCTCTTATTTATAGCGATACCCAAGGCCCCCAGGCATGTTCACACTTGACCTAATGGGTTGTCTCAATCCCGAGGATAAAAGTAATCCTCCCCTTCTTTACACTCTCATTTAACCCTCACACTTATCCACGTGTATAGATTACTACGGTAAATTCTTACCACGGGATATTATATGGTCATGCTCGTAACATACTCCCCCTCTTTAAAACATTGCACTCTTGCAATGGAAAGTTAGGGAAGTTAGTTCTAAGAGTAGTTTCGCGTTCCCATGTGGCATCTTTTATTGATTTATCCAGCCATTTTATTTTAAATTCTCGGATTTCTTTAGTACGTAATTTTTTTGTTTTAACATCGAGAATTCTTTCTGGTAGATGTGGTTTAGAAGATAATTCTTCAGAAGTAACCAGAGTTTCAGTCGTAACTGTATTGTCGCCAGAACCTAGAAGTTCTTTTAGACGACTCACATGAAAGACTGGATGAATTCCGACACCATCGGGAAGAGCGAGACGATAGGCTGATGACCCAATGCATTTGAGGACTGTAAAAGGTCCACAAAACCGTGGGGCTAACTTAGCGCACTTACCCGTAGACAATGTCTTGGAATTGTGAGGTACACGTAAAAATACCTTCTTTCCAGGGTTGAATACACGAGGTTGCCTATGATGATCGGCATAAAAACGCGCTCTATCTTGAGCTGTTTTTATATTATCTCGTGCAATATGCAACATATCTTGCATATCCCGAAGGAAGTTTTGCGTACTTCGCAACTCATCATGATGTATAGTAACATCAATCGGGGCTCGTGGCTGAAAACCATACATCAACATAAAAGGACTATATCCCGTCGACGTATGCTTGGAGCTGTTATAAGCAAACTCCAAAATTGGGAGATAACGTTCCCATTTTGTTGGTTTTGCACCAACGTATGCTCGAAGCATGTCCTCAATAATTTGATTTACTCGTTCTGTCTGTCCATCGGATTGAGGATGATCCGTGGAGCTCATGCTCAACGTAGTTTCTAACTTCTTAAAGACTTGTGTCCAGAAGTCACTAGTAAACTTTGGATCTCGATCACTCACGATATCCATCGGTAACCCATAAAAACGAAACAATTCGTCAACGAATTGGTAAGCCAATTCAGGAGTTGTTACCGTGGTTTTAGTAGCAATAAATCTGGCCATTTTAGTTAGTCGATCAACGACAACCCAGATGGCATCATGACCTTTTTGGGTGCGAGGAAGGCTAACAATAAAATCCATGGATATACTTTCCCACTTATTATTGGGAATGTCCAAGGGATGTAAAAGTCCTGCGGCTTTAAGTCGCTCGGCTTTGTTAACCTGACACTAGTGACATTTAGTCACATAGCTATGTATGTCAGGACGCATCTTAGGCCAATAAAATTGAGTGGAGATGAGAACGAGTGTACGATGTATTCCAGGGTGCCCTGCTGAGGGTGCATCATGGCATTCAAAAAGAATCCTCTTTTTGACCTCGGGTAAATCTGGAACACAAACCTTCCCATTACGGTAGAGCAAACCGTTAGCAATGTGGAAGTATTCCTTCGAGGATGTGGTGGTGTCTGTTCCAGACTCAACTCTTGCCCAGTATTTTGCAAAATAACTGTCATCAGGATACTTTCCTCGAAGGTGATCATAAAGATCTGATGATATTTCAGTGAAGCTAAGCGTGTTAACTTCACGGATGCGACTTAGTGCATCAGCGACAATGTTCATGGAACCTTTACGATATCGTATGGAAAAATCAAAGTCCTGGATGAGATCAGCCCATCGTGCCTTACGACCTTTCAGGTCTTGTTGGTCACAAAAATATTTCAAGGACTCATGGTCCGTAGTTACCACAAAGTGATTTCCATAAAGATAATGGCGCCATGTTTTGAGCGCATGTATAACTGCAAATAATTCCTTTTCTTGAACGGTATACCGACATTGAGCAGAATCAAGTTTCTTACTCTCGAATGCTATTGGTTTACCATCTTGATACAAGACAGCACCTATAGCATAATCGCTTGCATCGGTTTCAACCTCAAAAGGTTTTGAAGGATCGGGTAAAAGAAGTGAAGGAGCCTTGCAAACCAGGTCCTTGAGTTCCTTAAAGGCAAGGTCTAGTGTAGCATTCCACACAATAGGTTTTGTAGACTTACGCGTTTGACCTTTTAAAAGATCAGTAAACGGCATCGTCAATTGGGAGTAATTACGAAGAGACTTTCGCAAAAACCCCACAAAACCAAGGAATGATCGAACTTCTCGAATATTCCGAAGAGTGGGCCAAAGCTTGATTTTCTCAATGCGAGAAGGATCAATTTCAACTCCTCGTTCGGTTATGAGATGTCCTAGATAAGTAATTGATTTCTTGAAGAACTCACATTTTGAGATCTTCGCATAAAACTGTTTGTCACGCAATGTTTGTAAAACAAAGCGGACATGTCTAGCATGTTCTTGTAATGTACGGCTATAAACTAAAATATCATCCAAGAAAATAACGACAAATTTTCCAAGTTGTTCTCGGAAAATGTCATTCATTTCTTGTTGAAAAGTAGCCGGAGCATTGGTCAAACCAAAAGGCATAACCAAAAACTCGTAATGGCCATAGCGCGTACGAAATGCCGTTTTAGGAACATCGTCCTCACTTATTCGTATTTGATTGTAGCCAGTACGGAGATCAAGTTTCGTAAAATACCGAGCTCCCTGGAGGCGGTCAATTAGATCGTCAACCCGGGGCAATGGATACGAATTCTTGATCGTCACTTTATTCAAGCGTCGGTAATTAATACACATACGCCATGTGCCCTCTTTCTTTTTAACCAAGAGAACTGGTGCACCCCATGGAGATTTACTATAACGTATATAACCCATTCATAAATAGTCCTTGAGTTGCTTAGATACCTCATCTTCTTCGGATCGACTTAAGCGATACGGAGGTATACTTATTGGTGCAACACCAGGTACAATATCTATACGATGGTCTATATTACGTTTAGGAGGTAACCCATCAGGTAGTTCACTTGGAAAAACATCATGAAAATCATTTATGATTTCATCAAGTTGTTGTTGTTCAAAATATGTTAATTGAATCGGGACATTATCGATATTGTAAACGTGAATGTCCGGATCAAGTACACAATAAAATAACGTAGAACAAGACAACTCGAATATTGATGGACACGAGGAAACAATCGAGAGGGATTGTTTTTTTACACATTGAATAAAATGCGTACAATCGTTCAGTACAAAAGAAATGGAATGACGAACCCAATCAATCAATAAAGAAGAGTTTTTATTATAAAACCAGGGATAACCCAGTATTACATCGGTGGTACAAAGATTCATTACATGGAAGTCTACTTCCTCTATATAAGTATCAATAGGAATTCCTAATGAATGAATCGCCCCGTTGATGTATTGTACTCTTCCATCAGCCAAGTGCACCGTGTAGGTGTGATCACTTACGGTGGGTTGGATTCCCCATATCTGAACCAAACGATCATTCACAAAATTGTGTGAGCTTCCCGAATCAAATAAAAATTGTACGGGAGATCCATTGATATACCCGTTTGCACGTAGTAAATCATTGGGACCCAATACATAGTGAGGGAAAGAACATTGACAATTACTTAAATGATGTGTATAGACCTGAAGGACATTAGGAATCTGACCTTTATGGTCTGCAGCTTTAGCTTTGTTGTCGTGCTCTTTCCGTTGGAGCTTTCGACATTGATCTTTTGTATGACCCTTCTTTTTGCAGAATACACAAAAAGGATGTTGTCGCTTACAATCGCGATCCAGGAATTCGTTGGGTGTCTTGCGTTTCCCAACAAATTGCGACTGCTTAGTCCCGGGCGCTTCGTTGGGTTTGTTATGGTCCTTCTTCGAAGTGCGTTGATAGCGAAGAACTATTTCAACGGCCTCTTCGAAGGATTTTGGATCCTTATCGTGCACTATCCAGTGATAGTCCGAATTGGGGATGCCATTGACAAAACAAGCTATCAACCAATTGTCCCCTTCTAGACCCGATTTTTGGATTTGGGTTCTAGCATGGTGAACATAGTCTTCTAGCGAGGAAAATTTCCTGCTAGAGAGGTTCATTAAAGCTTGTGCTGCCTCGGTTCGAGAGGGAGGTTGCAGAAATTGGCCCTTAAAAACCGTGACAAAATCAGTCCAGGTATCGGGCAATTTCCCCATAGTACGGAGGCCACGCCACCAGGCGGCGGCCTTACCCCCGAGTTCTCGACCGACATATGCAATCTTCGTACTATCTGGCGTGGGATAGAGCTCAAAATGAGACTCCCATTGTCCCAGCCATGTGCAGATTGCTTCTTCGGTTCTTTCCTTTTTGTCTCCCGTAAATGGCTTAACGACAAATGATGGTTCACCTTGTCGCTCATCAGGTCTATTAGTCTCACGTTGTAGACTAATGACACGTGCTTCAAGAGCACTCTGAGATTGCCGAAGTTCGGTCATCTGTTGAGCGGTGAAACTAAGGTATTGGGTTATTTGTGCCAAATACATCTCAGTGGACATTTGTCCAGGAGGATTCCCTTGAGTTCCTTCCGCTTGAGCGGATGACATCAGGTCGTTAATTTGAGCCATTAAAGATTATTTCTGGAAAAGAAATAGGATAAGGTCAGAGATATAGTCATAACATCATGTCGTGATGTAAACATATCATGGGCGAGCATTAATCGATATCATTATCTCACGTCAATACCCCTCTAGACGTATGAGATAAGGTTCAAGATCAGGTTACTATGGTAACACAAAGGTGTCTTAAAAACCATGGGGGTGACAAATAAATGTCTTTCCCTGATCTCTATATCAATTTTTTCATGGTGGCTCCCCGAGGCTCAACCATGTATGTTCGCGTCATGAATAGTTTATACACGAAAAAAATGTTAACAATAAACTATGTTTCGGTGCCCACATAAGTGGTTTCGGCTCTTTAAGTCCTATTACGAGGACCCCGAGGTGCACTTAGACCTTAAGTCTAAACATGTGTTATAGTCATATGTATCAAGGATGTTGTATGGTCTTGGTCATATTTGAACTCGAGACCTCGAGAACAAATACATTAAACACTTGAGCCAACCAAGTAAGTTGGTCTTCTCGAATGTTTAATGTTTGATGCGTATAAGAGATATGCGAGGCAATTGATCATATATGTTTTTTTAAAAGAACATATATGTCAAGGGTCCTTATTTCGCCCTCATTTACCAAAACTATGTTGGTACGTTACCTAACCTCAAGTCTCGTAATTACGATGGCATACGCCAAAGTGCAACCTAATGGTCAAGCCAAATGAGCCCTCGTTTCGTAGTAGGCTCATGTGGGCCATCACATGGTCACGTCATTACGAATGCCTCTCGTAAGAACGAGCTCATGGTGGCATCGTATCCATGTAACGAGGGAGGGATGTTGGATACGTGCGTCATTGGAGCGACCTCACTTGAAGTGGGTCAAGCCCTACGTACTCAACATCATTATGGCTATTGCGTTTCTTTACGTAACGAAATCGAGGTCATCAACGGGGTTGTCAACAATAAAAAATTGTTGAAAATGGGATGGTGACAACGCCATTCTCACAAAAATGTGAGGACGGCCACCAACATCCTTTTCCCGACCATGACAACTTTCGATATAATCACGTAATAACGAATATACACATATGTTTACTTATCACATATATACGATCAAATACGTATATATGTGACCACATATGCCTATATTAAACATATCGTTATATTAAATAGCCACAAATGATGTGATCGAGATACGTAATCGAGGTATATACCTCTACGCACACGAAACATCCACAAATAAGAGATCATCGTAATACGCAATGGAGGTATTGACCTCTTACGCATACGAGACCAAACGCATATCGTTTACAACAAATCAAGGTATTAAACTCATACGCAAACGTAACATATGTTCGTGAACGTAATACGTAATTGAGGTATTAACCTCGTACGCATACGACACTCATCACATATTATTAATATGTCAAACGAGGTATTGACCTCGTGCACATATGTAAACGTTTTAGATAATCAATTAAAGACCACTACAACATCATTGACTTAATGAAAAAAAATTACATATAAACTAAACACATGATTAGATGGGAGAAGAGAGAATAGAAAGAAAATTATGGAAAGAGTTACCGAAGTTCTTTGTTGATCGTTGTCTGGATCAAGGCCAACCGCACAACGATCGATCAGCATCAATCAAAAGACAAATGAAAAACAAAGAAACATTAGTACAAAAATCTGATACCAAATATTATAGATCATAGCACTAATGTAAGCTTAAGATAAGGATAATGAAAAGATAGATAGAAAGGAGAAAGAGAAAGAAGGGTGCCGATCCACCCGACCACCCCCGAGCGAAGGGATCGAGACGGACTCGAGCCTCGATCGGCGTCCCATACCACCGCCGTGGCGTCGAGTCGTACCTGGTGCTGGCGCGCTCGCTACAAGAGTTTACCCACCACACGAGCAGAGTCTCGATGTAGTCAAAAGATGATCAAATGAGGGTAGCTAGGCCTCTTATTTATAGCGATACCCAAGGCCCCCAGGCATGTTCACACTTGACCTAATGGGTTGTCTCAATCCCGAGGATAAAAGTAATCCTCCCCTTCTTTACACTCTCATTTAACCCTCACACTTATCCACGTGTATAGATTACTACGGTAAATTCTTACCACGGGATATTATATGGTCATGCTCGTAACAATGTCCCTCATCTTCGACTTCCACAGTGAGTAGTTGGAGCCGGTGAGCTTGAACATGCAGCCGAAGTATTCTTCCATTTTCTATGTTGTTGGCTCTGATACCAGTTTGAAGCGAAATGCGCAAAATATCGCTTGGCCACAAGTGGGTAGTAAATCAATTCTATAAGAATCAAACACAACAATGGGAAGTGGAGAGTACACAAGAAAATGACACAGGATGTTTACGTGGAAAAACCCTAATAGGGAAAATTCACAAGAGCCCACAGACTCTGAACTATCACTATGAAGAGAAGGGGTACAATCAGAGACTTGGAGGCAATGACCTCAAGCTCTGTTTCTTCGCACAATGGCGGTTACAACAGAGTATCACTCTGTATCTCTCTCTCCCCCTCTCTCTGTGTACAACAGTTACAACAATATGACAACAACACAATCACATACACCTAAAGTGATTGCCCTAAGTCATATTTATAGTTATATGAACTTAGGGCTATTTACAAATATAGCCTCAATGGGCTTATTCAAGACATATTTACAAATCTATTTTCTCTTCCGGTTCTCACCGGGTCTCCTCCAGTTTCCGGATCTCTTCCGATTCTCATTGGGTCCTCTTTATTCATCACCGAATCCCATCCGGAGAGACCAATTTCCCAATGTCACGTTTTTAGGTCAGGTAGCTCAATTCTTGCACGATGGGTTTTGGTTACCCACTTCTGACCGATTTTCTGTACCTGTGGCTCCTCGTTCTCCGTAAACTTTGACCAGGGCCGTGTTGAGGTTAGGTAGTGTTGAGAGACAAGCTCAACATTCGTGCGTAATACGATGCGTAACCTAGTGCATAGACTGGGTGCGTAAATCGGTACGCACAACATGGCTGTATCGGTGTGAAAATCGCGAGGCCGTTGGGAAGATATTCCTCGTAAGGAATAATTTTGGGAGTTAGTGTAGTAGGCTCATTTATGAGTGGTCAAGTACTGTTAGTACTTGTGTCAGCCCTATTGTCAGGGCTTGTATAAAAGGTGCTCATTGAGCACGGTGTATGTACAGATTGAGTATTATTTTGAATTGAGTTTCTGTGTGTTCTCTCTCTCTCTCTCTCTCTCTCTCTCTCTCTCTCTCTCCCGCGTACTATGTATATGTTGGGATTACGGTCCCTCCGGATGGGATGGTCGGATGTCCGGAGGTGAATAACGGCAAGCCTGGTTCCGGTTACGGAGCCGGATGATGAAGATCCCGGTTACGGAGCCGGATGATGAAGACCCCGGTTACGGAGCCGGATGATGAAGACCCCGGTTACGGAGCCGGATGATGAATGTACCCGGAGAGAGATCCGGATGCGGGGACATATTTGTGAATATGTTTGCCAAGGGTCCTTGAGGCCATATTTGTAAATAGTCCGAAAGTCATATGTGTATAAATATGACTTAGGGCAAACAGTTTTGTTGTTGTTGCTCATTTTTATGTTTTCAGCCGAGAGAGCGAAGTGAGAGCAGCCGAGAGAGAGAGAGAGAGAGGAAGAGGTCGTGGCCTCTGTGTATTACCGCCGCCTGTGGCGAAGACAGTGAGCTCAAGGTTGTTGCCTTGTAGCTACACCTTTGTACATCTCTGTTCATAGTGATAGTTGGAGTCTGAGGACTCCCGTGGTTTTTCCCGTATAGGGTTTTCCACGTTAATCCCTGTGTTATCGTGTCTTTCTCTGTATTTCCTATTTTCTGCAACAACGATTCGTGTGTTTCCTCGGTTGTGTCCGAGAGGTGAAGGTGAATCGGAGCGTTGATTCTCTACAAAGTGGTATCAGAGCGACGGTAACACAGAAAATGGAAGGCGGCAGCAGCGGGCAGCCGGGGATGATGGTGCTGAATGTGCAGAATTACGCCGACTGGAAGATCAAGATGGAGGATCTTCTGATTGTTCGGGACCTGTACGAACCGATTGACAGGTCGGAAATACCGAAGGGGGTACTTGAGACGGAATGGAGGCTTCTGAAGCGGAAAGCCGTAGCGACGATCCGGCAATATGTCGATGTAAGCGTCCTACAACATGTGGCGAACGACACCAACGCATATGAGATGTGGAAGAAGCTGTCGGGCCTCTACGAGAGGAAGAACGCGTTGAACCGGACCTCCCTGATGAGGAAGATAGTGAACCTCAAGTACCGTGACGGCGAGAGCATGGTGGAACACGTAAGCACGTTCATGGGATTCGTGAACCAGGTTGCGGCGATCAAGTTCCCGTTGGAGGATGCAATGCAAGCCATCATTCTGATGTGTACATTGCCGGAAAGCTGGGAGAACTTGGTGGTGACTCTCAGAACCTCCTGCACCGAAGATAACTTGTCCCTACAAACGGTAAAGACAAGTATTTTGAACGAAGAAGCGCGTCGGAGAGATAAAGAACCGGCCTCCGACTCGAAGGCGCTGCTTACCGAATCGGAACGGGGAAGACAATGGAACCGGAGTCCGCAAAGACGGGAGAAGTCGGGGACCCGGTCGCAGTCAAGAGGAAGACCCACATGCTTCCACTGTGGGAAGCCGGGGCACTTCCGGAAGAATTGTCGGCATTACCGAAAAGACAACGGAGCCGACGACACCGATTCGAAGAAGTCACCGGAGAGAAACGGTGCATACCGGGGAGCCACGGACCGGAGAGGTCCGGATCGGCGAGGGCAGGACCGGAAAGGAACGACGGCACTCGCGGCAAGTGAAGAGGAGATCATGCTCATTACCGAAGAGAGGGAGCTGAACCTTGCCGGAGAAGAGATGACCTGGGTGGTCGATTCCGGAGCGTCGTTCCACCTGACCCCGGAGAAGAAATACTTCTCATCCTACACAGCCGGTGAGCATGGTTGTGTCCGGATGGGAAATGAAGGTACATGCCGGATTGCCGGCATAGGAGACGTGTGGTTAACAACCTCGACCGGATGCAAAATGCTGCTGAAGGATGTCCGACACGTTCCGGAGGTTCGATTGAACCTGATTTCGGCATCTGGAGAAGTGCACCGATTGCCTGGCCGGTAAGCAGAACCGAGCCTCCTTCCACTCAAGGCCACCGACGAGACGTAGCGCACCATTGGAGTTGGTGCACACTAACGTGTGTCAAGTAGAAACGAAGTCACATGGCGGAGCCCAGTACTTCGTGACATTCATTGATGACCACAGCCGGAAGCTGTGGACGGCACCGTTGAAGACAAAGGACCAAGTGTTGTGCGTCTTCAAAGAACTCCACGCGAGAGTGGAAAGGGAATCCGGCAAGAAGCTGAAAGCGATACGAGCGGATAACGGAGGGGAATACCGGGGGCAGTTCGCGGAGTACTGTCGCTCAAAGGGAATCCGGCTCGAGTTTACAGTGCCGAAGACGCCGGAACTGAACGGGCTGGCCGAGAGGATGAACCGGACCATAATGGAGAGGGTCCGGAGTATGCTGGCGCATGCGAAATTACCCAAGGGGTTTTGGGCTGAGGCAATGTCGACGGCGACATACGTGATTAACAGATCACCCTCAATACCTTTGGACGGAGAGACGCCGCAGAGAGTGTGGACCGGTAGGGAAGTGTCCTACCGGCATCTGAAGGTGTTCGGGTGTCTCGCATACGTGCATGTGGCAAAGGACCGGAGAGGAAAGCTAGATCCAAAGACCCGGCCATGCATATTCCTCGGTTACGGCGACGACGAGTTCGGCTACCGAGTATGGGACCCGGTCGACAAGAAGATATTCAGGAGTCGAGATATCATCTTCATGGAGGACAAGACACTCGCCGACTGGGAGTCGGAGAAGAAGATGAAGAGCTCCAAGTCGACCGGTGAGAATCAACTCTACGAGGAGCAGTCCCGACCGGCAAGGGACCGGTTAACACTCGAAGATCCGGCCGAAGACGGTGAAGAAACAGAACCGGCCGAAGAAGATGAAAATGATACCGGAACCGGCCCCGATCCCGAAATGGATTCGAATGAAGAAGAATCGGAAGAACCGGTTACCGAAGCTCCGGAACGGAGATATCCTCTAAGAGAGAGAAGGGCCCCCCGGAGATTTCCGGAACCAGAGCACGTGCTGCTAACCGACGAGGGGGAGCCGGAGAGCTTTGAAGAAGCGAAGCATGACACCCATAGCCGCAGGTAGCTAAGTGCCATGCAGGAGGAGATGGATTCCCTGCATGAGAACCACACTTATGAACTTGTGGAGTTGCCGAAAGGAAAACGGGCACTCCGTAACAAGTGGGTGTTCAAGCTGAAACCGGGAGATGCCGAAAACCCCCCGAGATACAAAGCCAGGATCATGGTGAAGGGGTTCCAGCAGAAGAAGGGCGTCGACTTCGACGAGATATTTGCCCCAGTAGTGAAGATGACCTCCATCCGGACGGTGCTGAGCATAGCGGCAAGCATGGACCTCGAGGTAGAACAGATGGACGTGAAGACGGCATTCCTTCACGGTGACCTCGAAGAAGAGATATACATGCAGCAACCGGAAGGATTCGAGAAGAAAGAGAAGGAGCACTTGGTATGCCGGTTGAAGAAGAGCCTTTATGGTTTGAAGCAGGCTCCCCGGCAGTGGTACCGAAAGTTTGACTCCTTCATGACCGATGAAGGGTACCACAAAACGCAGTCAGATCACTGCGTGTTTGTGAAGAAGTTCGAAGGATGAGACTTTCTAATACTCCTCCTGTACGTGGACGACATGTGGATCGTCGGACGGGACCAGGTCAAGATACGGATGCTGAAGAAGGCTCTCCACCGAACCTTCTCAATGAAGGACCTGGGTCCGGCGAGGCAAATACTAGGGATGCACATCATCCGGGACCGGAAGAAGAAGTAGTTGTGGCTGTCACAGGAGAAGTACGTGACAAAGGTGCTTCATCGGTTCAACATGTCGGAAGCAAGACCGGTCGGTTCAACCCTCCCGGCAAACTGCAAGTTGTCCAGCAAGCAAAGCCCCAAGACAAAGGCTGAGAAGGAGGACATGATGAAAGTACCATATGCCTCTACCGTCGGAAGCTTGATGTACGCAATGGTGTGTACCCGACCGGACATAGGATATGCAGTCGGAGTGGTGAGCCGGTACATGAGCAATCCCGGCAAAGAGCACTGGAACGCGGTCAAGTGGATACTCCGATACCTGAAGGGCACGGCAAACGTGTGCCTCCGATTCGGCTCCGGTAAACCCGAACTCGACGGCTTTACTGATTCGGATATGTCGGCTGATGCAGATACCAGCCGGTCCACATCATGGTATGTGATGACGTATGCAGGGGGAGCTGTTTCGTGGCAGTCGAGGCTGCAGAAGACGGTTGCGTTGTCAACCACGGAGGCGGAGTACATGGCGGCTGTTGAAGCCGGCAAGGAAATAATATGGATGAAGGACTTCATTAGAGAGCTTGGTATTCGGCAAGAGGAGTACCGACTCTACTGCGACAGTCAGAGTGCCATCCACCTTGCGAAGAACGCGGCCTACCATTCCCGGACGAAGCACATCCAGCGAAGATATCACTGGATCCGGGAAAGGATAGAAGACAAGGAGTTCGTGCTGACGAAGATCCACACGGACGAGAACGGGTCGGATATGCTCACCAAGGTGCTCACACCCGACAAGCTGGAAGCATGCCGGAAGAGGATCGGATTGGAGAGACATCCCATGCCGAAGTGAAGGGGGAGTTTGTTGGGATTACGGTCCCTCCGGATGGGATGGTCGGATGTCCGGAGGTGAATAACGGCAAGCCTGGTTCCGGTTACGGAGCCGGATGATGAAGATCCCGGTTACGGAGCCGGATGATGAAGACCCCGGTTACGGAGCCGGATGATGAAGACCCCGGTTACGGAGCCGGATGATGAATGTACCCGGAGAGAGATCCGGATGCGGGGACATATTTGTGAATATGTTTGCCAAGGGTCCTTGAGGCCATATTTGTAAATAGTCCGAAAGTCATATGTGTATAAATATGACTTAGGGCAAACAGTTTTGTTGTTGTTGCTCATTTTTATGTTTTCAGCCGAGAGAGCGAAGTGAGAGCAGCCGAGAGAGAGAGAGAGAGAGGAAGAGGTCGTGGCCTCTGTGTATTACCGCCGCCTGTGGCGAAGACAGTGAGCTCAAGGTTGTTGCCTTGTAGCTACACCTTTGTACATCTCTGTTCATAGTGATAGTTGGAGTCTGAGGACTCCCGTGGTTTTTCCCGTATAGGGTTTTCCACGTTAATCCCTGTGTTATCGTGTCTTTCTCTGTATTTCCTATTTTCTGCAACAACGATTCGTGTGTTTCCTCGGTTGTGTCCGAGAGGTGAAGGTGAATCGGAGCGTTGATTCTCTACAGTATATTCAAGCTCTCCATTAAACCTGCGTATTTTCTGTGTTTGGTTTTCTATTGCTTCCGCACATAATCTTTTTCATGGTATCAGAGCGCAAGGGTTGAGAACCTCTGTAGCCGACATGGCTTGAAAGGAAAACCAACCAAGAAGAACAGGTAAAACCGATGGATAGAGGCATGGCTAGCTCGCTTCCTACCGAGAAGCTCAACAAAAACAACTACGCGTCTTGGTCCTACAAGATGCACCACTACCTGCTCAGGCACAGTTACTAGAGCTATGTCAATGGAGCAAATGACACAGCACCTGAATCGACACACAGAGATTTCCCGGCGTGGGAACAGTCGGCGAGCAGAGTACTGCATTGCTTCGCGTCTTGTGTGGGCGAACAACTCTTGAGCTATATTCGGGATGCAAAAACGCCAAAGGATGCTTTGGGAAATCTAAAGAAGATCTTCGCCGCAAGCACCACAACCAGGAAGCTTCAACTCCGACAAGAGCTGAGCAATTTACGACAACGCGACTTGTCGGTGGCTGATTACACCTCGAAGATCAAAGAGATATGCGACTCCTTAGCCTCTATCGATGTGAATGTTGTCGTGCCTTTCGGCACCAGATTGTTTGCGTGAGTCTGGTGGGAACCACTGGGGTTTTGGACTAGGAGGAGGAAGAATTTGAGACAAGTTTATAATTATGGATAGATTATTAGAAAGAGAGATAGAAACTTGTGAATCCCACAGGTATAATGTATTAGATTAATCAATATTTAGATAAGAATATGAATTTAGATTGAAAGAGAGATATAAGAAACTCGTGAATCCCACAAGTATAGATTATTAGATTTATTAATATTTAGAATCCTAATTACAATTTATCATAGATTGGAAGCGAGAGATATGGAAAGCTTCGTGAATCCCACGAATATAATTTATTAATTATAGGTGTTTTAGGAAATATATCCAATTTCCCAAATATTTCACACCCCCCCCCCCTATTACATTGTGCTCCTCATCCTTATATAGTGATGAGAGAGTCTTAACAATCCATGCTTTTTCTATAGATAGACTATATGCTTTCTCTAACATGCTTTTTCTAACTTGATGCGTTTTTATTGACTATGGTGTTCATGCACGCTACATGTGCATGCGTAGCTTTTTTTGTTATCATGCATTTTCTTCTAATTAAAGTTTATCCTAGCGTGAAATTACCTTTCTATATGGGACGTTTACTATTTTAATACTAATGATATGTTAGTGTAATGGTAAGGCTTTACATTATAAACATGGAGGTGCAAGGTTTGAATCTTGCCCTATGCATGTAATATATACTTTTATACTTTCTTCTATTTACAAATATGTCTCTTCATCCGGTGAGAGACTCTCACCGGCCTTCTTCATCCGGTTCTCATCGGTTCTCCTTACCGGGTCCGGTCCTTACCGGTTCCTCTTTCCGATTCTCACCGGGTACTCCATGTCCTATCCGGAGAGACCAAAAATGCATTTTTTCATGTAGTGTGCGAATTACACTACGACACTCGGCCCCTCTAAACCCACACATCCTCTAGTATGTGGCGAAGCTGTCGATGATTGTTAGTCTTGTCCGTCCGGTCTTCGCCCGATTGGTTTCGTCACCAGTCGTGCTTGGTTGCCGGCTCCGCCCGATTTCCTGTTCTGTTCGGTTGCCGGCTCCGTCCGGTTTCTGGTTTTCAATTGCTTGTTGCGCCTGGTTACCGGTTGCTGACTCTCGTATTTCTCCTTTACTCGTAATCCCCTCCGTTTCTCTTGCTATGTCGACTTTGTCTCTCCATTTTGAGCACATCCATTCTTTCCACCCAAACCATTGTCACCATCCGATCCACCATATTCTTTGTTCTCTCTTTGCATTGCCATGGTCGATTGTCATGGCTCCTTGTGATCCTCTTGAGCATAACCCTTCTTGTCTTGTGCATGTGCCATGCTTCCCACTTTGTTCACCTTTGTCGTATAATCTCGCGTTAGAGTTGATAATCTTCATGTTAGAGTCCTCCTTCTTTGTTGAGATCTCATCCTCGGTAACACCCTTCAAATCCTCTTGGCCCTTGTCATCTGTGGTAGTGTGCTTGCTTGGCCTCTTCCTCGTGTTCACCGGCCTCCGGTTGAGTCGTATTACCTTCTTTCCGATTCGGTCTCATCCGATCGACTTCCGATTGGAATGATTTCCGTCCGTGTCGAACTCGACGAATCAGATTTTATCCGAATCCACTTCTGCTTGCTTCAACTTTCGTTTAGACCGGAATTTCGGACATATCATTTTCCATCCGAACCGGCTTTTGACTTTACCTTCCTCGCCGTCATCTCCCGTCTCTCCAGTCTCATGTTGCTTCTCAGACACAACCGCCAAAATCTCTAGGATTAGTGGGCAAGAATCCTCGGTATTATCATTCTCCGTCGTTTCACCCATAGCCACCTTCTCGGTTATCTCTCCGTCGTATGCATCGGCTTTGACCTTCGTTTTCTTTCCGCCACCTTCCGTCTCTTCGGTCTCACATTGCCTTTTGAATGTAACTGCCGAAATCTCTAGAACTAGTGATGGGAAAGTCTTCATACGGCCATCCACCATTGATTCGTCCATAGCCACCTCCGATTCGAGGCCATCTTTCGTGGCGACATCCTCAATCAAGTCCGCCTCACACTCTTTATCTCCCTCGATCATGCAAGCATCGATTATGCTTACTTGTTTTTCACCCGATGTTTCGGATACTTGTATTCCGAAACTTCTTCCGTTCTTGAAGTGTTGTTCGCCACTCTCAAGTCATCGACCTTATCCTTGGTCATCGTTCTTTCGCAAGACAAGAGGATGCCTTGTTCCACACCCTCTCCCGTGGTACCGTCGACTGATACTTCAGTCTTCGTATTAGCCACATCGTTTATCATTAATCGATCATCCCTCATAGGCCATGTTGTTGCCGACGATATTCTCATCTTCCTCTTATCATGTCTTCGGCATACTCTTTCAACTTCAGCCCAATCCTCGGTAAGGCCATTTGCACCATCATCATCTTCAAGTTGGATCCCAATGTCCATCCTTTCTTTTTGATCGATCGATCTTACGAACATTAGGACATTATCCTCCCCCAACAATCTTTGTTCCTGCTCCGAGAGTCAAGCAAAACAATGCTCGAACTCTAGGAATGCTTGTGTTGCACTTTGGTGGGTCTTCTCCGATGCCACCCATTCATTGAACTCTCACCGATCTCGTCCCTTCGATCTCTCATAGTCATATGCCTCTTGTAAAGCTTCTTCAAAGGACCCCCATGTTGGGTTTTGTTGCCCTATCTTGTAGATTCTCTCTTGTAACTCATCTGTGGCTACCCGATTGAAGGAAATCACTTGCAATCCTTTCGGTATCCCACATCGCATCATCTCCGCCTTGTAGTCATGTAGATAGCGTGACACATCATTTCCGTTGAATTGCCCGTTTTGTTGCACATGTCATGATATGGCAAGACTCGAACCCATGACCTTATGTTATATGGGTTGAGCTCTTGACCATTATACCATCTATTGTAATACCATCCATTTAAATTTTATTAGAGGAAATTAATGTATATTCCAGATTTCTCTAGAACATTCTAGAAGCTTCAGGATTACTCGTGAGAACACTATAAAAGAAGGCACTAGGCATTATGTTGAACCAAATTGGTTCAACGCCAATCTTAAGCCTCTAGCCAGTTGGTACTTATCCTTCACATAATATATTAGTTGTTATCATCATCTCTCTCTCTCTCTCTCTCTCTCTCTCTCTCTCTCTCTCTCTCTCATCCTCGCTATCTCTGTCTCCTCTTCTCTCCTTCTCTCTCGAGAATCTTACGCAGTCCCGTCCTCTTAGTACTAATAGTACTTCTCTTCTTTAGTATTAATTCTCTCTCTGCTTTAGTACTATTCCTGGCAACACAAGCCGCTCTACTGCCGACTTCATCTCCGAAATCGCACGTTGCTCTTGTTGCATCCGCTCAATCATCATCATCATTATGCTCATCGCCTCTTGTTGATTCTCGATCTCCTTGCCACTTGCCTTCACGTCGGGTTCACCACTTGTGTCGAGCCTTTCAATGCCGGATCGTTGCATGAGTCGGGTGGGAACCGTTGAGGTTTTGGACTAGGAGGAGGAAGAATTTGAGGCGATTTTAATTATGAATAGATTATTATAAACTTGCGAATCCCACAAGTATATTATATTAATCAACCCTTGTAAAATAATCAACAACCACTATACATCTTTCTCTCTTCCTTATATAGTGTGGGAAGAGTCTAAGTTTATCACATGCAATCATCATGCTTTTCCTAACTTTAGTTTTCATGCACACTGCATGTGCATGATTAGCTTTCTATCCCATCTTTTCTTTTAACTCGAGTGTGTATGCATGATTAACTTTTTGTACCATGCATATCTAGAATATTTACATGGGATATGATAGGAACACATGCTCCCTAAGCACAATGCTCGGCCACAACCGAGGCTAGAATCATACACAGAAAACGGGTAATGAATGCACGACATAGTGAAGAGAAGAGTACACAGGATGTTTACGTGGAAAACCCAAACTAGGGAAAAACCACGGCAGCCCACAGGCTGCAAACTATCACTATGTTACAATGTACAACAGTAAAGCACCGAAGCAACGACCTCGAGCTTTCTATCTTCGCCACAGGCGGCAATTACAACAGAGGCAACAACCTCTTCCTCTCTCTCTCTCTCTCTCTCTCTCTCTCTCTCTCTCTCTCTCTCTCTCTCTCTGTACACAGTTACGCGCTCTAATCTTGCACCAACAAGAATAGCAACAACAATCATCATAATTCTCTGTTTGCCCTAAGTCATATTTATACTAATATGACTTTTCGGCTATTTACAAATATAGCCTCGATGGACTCTCAGAAACATATTTACGAATAGGTCCCTTCATCCGGTGAGCACTTCTCACCGGGCCTTCACCATCCGGCTCTTGCCGGGTACTCCTCATCCGGTTCTCTCCAGGTCCTCCTCATCCAGTTCTCACCAGGTCTTCCTCATTCGGTTCTCATCGGGTCTTCCGTAGCCGGGTACATGTCATCCGGTTTTGGCCTCGGCCTATCGGCCTTGGCCGAGTTGACACTGTTCTTCTCACTTCCCATCCGGAGGGACTTGTTTCCTAACAGGATAAAGTTTAGTATAACTTTAAAATTCATAATATGCTAGTATAGTGGTAAGGCTTAAACAATCGTTAACATGGAGGTACAGTGTTCGAATCCTACCCTATGCATGTAACAATATTTTCTTCTATTTACAAATTTGTCTCTCCATCCGGTTTTTACCAGTTCTCCTTACCGGTTCCTCCTTGCCGATTTCATCCTTCATCCGGCTCTCCGTAGCCGGGTACTCCTCATCCGGTCCTCACCGGGTCTGTATCATCCGGCTCTCCGTAGCTGTGTACTCCTCATACCGTTTGTTCGTCGGCACTGTTCTTCTCCCTTCCCATCCGGAGGGACCTGTCTCCCAACAGATTGCTTCTTCGGTTCTTTCCTTTTTTTCTCCCATAAATGACTTAATGACAAACGATGGTTCACCCTGTCGCTCATCATGCCTATTAGTCTCACGTTGTAAACTAATGACACATGCCTTGAGAGCACTTTGAGATTGCCAAAGTTCGGTCATCTGTCGAGCGGTGAAACTAAGGTATTGGGTTATTTGTGAAAAATACATCTCAATGGACATTTGTCCAAGAGGATTTCCTTGAGTTCCTTCCGCTTGAGCGGATGACATCGAGTTGTTATTTTGAGCCATTGAATGATTATTTCTGGCAAAGAAATAGGATAAGGTCAGACAAATAGTCATAACATCATGTCGTGATGTAAACATATCATGGGCAAACATTAATCGATATCATGATCTCACGTCAATACCCCCTAGACGTATGAGATGAGGTTCAAGATCAGGTTACTATGGTAACACAAAGGTGTTTTAAAAACCATGGGGGTGACAAATAAATGTCTTTCCCTGATCTCTATATCGATTTTTTCATGGCGGCTCCCCGAGGCTCAACCATGTATGTTCGCATATTGAGAAGTTTATACACGAAAAAAATGGTAACAATAAACTATGTTTTTGTGCCCACATATGTGGTTTCGGCTCTTTAAGTCCTATTACAAGGACCCCGAAGTGCACTTAGACCTCAAGTCTAAACATGTATTATAGTCATATGTATCAACGATGTTGGATGGTCTTAGTTATATTTGAACTCAAGACCTCGAGAACAAATGCATTAAACACTTGAGCTAACCAATTAGGTTGCTCTTTTTGAATGTTTCATGTTTCATGTGTATAAGAGATATGCAAGGCATTTTCCCATATATGTTTTTAAAAAAAGAAACATATATGTCAAGAGTCCTTATTTCCCCCTCGTTTACCACAACCTTTGTTGGTACGTTACGTAACGTCAAGTCTCGTAATTACGATGGGATATGCCAAAGTGCAACCTAATGCTCAAGCCAAATGAGCCCTCTTTTTGTAGTAGGCCCACGTGGCCCATCACATGGTTACATCATTACAAATGTCTTTCGTAAGAATGACCTCACGGTGGCATCGTATCCATGTAATGAGGGAGGGATGTTGGATATGTGTGTCATAGGAGCGACCTCACATGAAGTGGGTTAAGCCCTACGTACTCAACGCCATTGTGGCTATGATTGTTTCATTACATAACGAAATATCGAAGTGACCAACGGGGATGTCAACAAAAAAATGTTGAAAAAGGGATGGTGAAAACGCCATTCTCACAAAAATGTGAGCATGGCCACCAAGATCCTTTTCCCGACAAGAACAACATTCAATAGAAATCACATAATATCAAATATACACATATGTTTACTTATCACATATATACGATCAAATACGTATACACGTGACCACATATGCGTACATTAAACAAATCGTTACATCAAATAGCCAGAAATGATGTAATCGAGATACGTAAGCGAGACATATACCCTTTCCGCACACGAAACAACCAAAAATATGTTGGGAATCAACGCTTCGATTCACCTTCACCGCTCGGCCACAACCGAGTAAGCGCGAATCAATGACGCAGAAAATAGGAACCACAAAGAGAAACAAAAAAAAACGCGAACACACAGGGATTAACGTGGAAAACCCTAGACGGGAAAAACCACGGGAGTACAGGACTCCAAACCAACACTATACAGAGAAGTATACAATGGCGAGCTGCAAGGCGACGACCTTGAGCTCACTGTCTTCGCCACAGGCGGCGGCAATACACAGAGGCGTCGACCTCTTCCTTTCTCTCTCTCTCTAGGCTGCTCTCACTTCGCTCTCTCGGCTAGAACATAAAATGAGCAACAACAAACAGTTTGCCCTAAGTCATATTTATACACATATGACTTTCGGGCTATTTACAAATATAGCCTCAAGGGCCCTTGGCAAACATATTCACAAATATGTCCCCGCATCCGGATCTCTCTCCGGGTACATACATCATCCGGCTCTGTAGCCGGGTCTTCGTCATCCGGCTCCGTAGCCGGGTCTTCGTCATCCGGCTCCGTATCCGGGGTCTACATCATCCGGCTCCGTAGCCGGGGTCTACATCATCCGGCTCCGTAGCCGGGTACTCTTCATCCGGCTTCAAACCGGGTACTCTTCATCCGGCTTCATGCCGGGTACTCTTCATCCGCCGGTTCCGTAACCGCAACCGGGCTTGCCGTCATTCATCTCCGGACATCCCATCCGGAGGGACCGATATCCCAACAAAATAAGGGTTCATCGTGATATGCAATTGAGGTATTGACCTCTTACGCATACGAGACCAAACACATATCATTTACAACGAAATCGAGGTATTGACCTCATACGCATACGTAAGATATGTATGTGAGCATAATACGCAATTGAGGTATTAACCTCATGCGCATACGACATTAATCACATATTCAATATATGTCAAATGAGGTATTGCCCTCATACACATATGTAAACGTTTTATACAACCAATTAATTACCACTACAACATCATTGAATTAATGAAAAAAATTACATATAGACTATATACAGGATTAGATGGGAGAAGAAAAAAAAGAAAAAAGAAGAAGGAAAGAGTTACCGAAGTTCCTTTGTTGATCGTTGTCTGGATCAAGGCCGACCGCACATCGATCGATCACCATCAATCAACAAGACAAAAGTCAACAAAAGAAACATTAGAACATAGACTCTGGAACCAACTATTAGAGATATGTACTAATGTAAGCAAAGGATAAGGATAAACGATAGATCTAGATAGAGAGGAGACAGAGAGAAAGAAGGGTTCCGGTCCACCCGACCACCCCCGAGCGAACGGATCGAGACGAACTCGAGCCTCGATCGGCGTCCCATACCATCGTCATGGTGTCCAGTCGTTCTTGGTGCTGGCGCGCTCGCTACAAGAGTTGACCCACCACAAGGACAGAGTCTTGATGTAGTCAAAAGATGATGAAATGAGGGTAGCTAGCCCTCATATTTATAGCGATACCCAAGGCCCCCAAGCAAGTTCACACTTGGCCTAATGGGTTGTCTCAATCCTGAGGATTAAAAGTAATCCTCCCCTTCTTTACACTCTCGTTTAACCCTCACACTTATCCACGTGTTTAGAATACTACGGTAAATTCTCACCACGAGATATTATATGGTCATGCTCGTAACAACATGGGAGGTGATGCACATGAAGACAATGGTGTACATCCGGTGCTTCATCGACATGAGCCTATATAACAACTTCAATGAAGAAAGTAAAGCTAATGTGCTCTGGGAGAAAATCGGCACCATGCTAGAGAGTAAAAACACCGTAAATCGGGTTTCGGTATTTCGGAAGTTAGTGAGACTCCGGTACCAGGACGGATCCAACATGGCGGAGCACATGAACGCATTTCAGGGGCTCATAAACCAAACAACTTCGCTTGAAGTACCTCTAGCCGACGAGGTACTTGCATTGCTCCTACTCGGTGTCAGAACCAAGGATAAAAGATAGAGTGATGGAAGAAGGATATTAGAGAACATGAGAAGAAAGGAACCAAATACTAAGAGAAGAATGGATGTATAAGATAGAGAAAGAAAGAGAATGGATACAAGATATGTAATGAGAGCTAAAGACTGGTGTTGATTCGAATTGATTTGAGAATACATGTATGCGCTTATTTATAGGTTCCTATAGAATAGTTTAGAGATTTCTAGAATGTTCTAGAATGTTCTAGACCTAGAATGCTCTAGGACATTCTAGAACATTCTAGAATAATCTAGAGTTTTTATAATAATCAATGTAATACAAGAAGTAGCTTTTATTGTTTCATATAACAATAAGCTATCTTAATGGTTGAGGTTTTCAAGTATGAATTACAAGGTTCGAGGTTCAAGTCCGGGTGACGCCATAATGGTCATGTGTTCATGACACTATCCCTCCTTCAAGAACGCCGAGTGGAAGTCTGCGTTAACATTGTTGGACCGGGCTTGTTTGGATAGTGATGATGGAAGTCGTTGACCAGAGCTTCAGCATTACAAACGTTATCGATGGGTTCCCAAGTGCGATCACTCGGAGGATAACCAAGCCAATCAACTAGATAATAAAGCTTATTGCGCACAATCTTAGAATCGAGAATAGTAGCTACCTCGTATTCGGGGCCGTCCACAAGTTGTACATAAGGCGGTGGTGGCACGACACGATTAGGAATTAAAGAGGTGTGGCAAGGTTCCAAAAGAGAGCTATGAAAGACAGGGTGAAGCCGCATATGTGCAGGAAGGTTAAGATGAAATGTTGCATCATTAATCTGCGTCGTGATGACAAAAGGACCTAAGCGTTGATAGTCAAGCTTAGCACACGGTCGGGTAGTCTTGATGTGACGACGAAGCAACCATACACGGTCACCAACCTTAAACGGAGACTTAAGACGATGTCGATCGGCATTGGTCTTATGGTGTGCTTGCGCTTTCTGAAGATGTGATGATAACTCGAGCTGGATTTGTTGTAGTCGGTGGAGGTGATGCGTCGCACTAGGGTTTCGTGACACCTCGGGAAGATCCAGTATACACCATCGAGGGTGGTTGCCGGTTAAGGCAAAGAAAGGTGTAACTTTGGTAGAAGAGTGGACCGTGTTGTTGTATGCAAACTCGGTAAGATGTAAAATTTTACTCCAATCATCTTGTTGATAACTAATGAAACATCGAAGATATTGCTCGAGCGTTTGATTTGTGCGCTCTGTTTGTCCGTCAGTTTGTGGATGATAAGCCGAAGAGAGTTTGCAAGATATTTTCAGGCCTACCCATAGGTGCTTCCAAAAGTGTGAGATAAATTGAGGACCTCGATCGCTAATAATATCATTCGGGAGACCATGATGGCGAAACACTTCACGCATAATGAGATCTGCAGTTTCTTCACTATTGATGGTCTTTACACATGGTACAAAATGTGCCATCTTGGTGAACCGATCCACTACTATTAAAATAGTATCAAAGCCTTTGGAAGGTGGCAGATCCGTAATGAAATCCATAGAAATAGACTGCCATGGCTTGTTGGGAGGGGGTAATGGTTGTAGTAAGCCATAAGGGTGATGCCGGGGTATTTTGGCGCGACAGCAGGTGTCAAAAGTGCGAACATAATCTTCGACAAATTTTTGCAAGTGAGGCCACCAAAACGAACGTTTCACCAGCTCAATGGTCTTGGAAATACCAAAATGTCCAGCCATGGGGGCATCATGACAATGTTCCAACACTTAAAGTCGGGGTGATCCGTCGGGGACGTAAAGGAGATTCTTGTAGAAGAGTAAACCATCTTGCCACTTGAAGTCCTGATAATGTTGAGATGACCCTGGCAATGTGGAGCAAGATGGACGACTTGAACCACAGTGGGCTAAGACATCCTTAGCAAAATCATCCGAATGAAGTTGTTGCCGAATAGTGTCAAGAAGGGTAGAATCAAGTGGTGTGGCATAAATTGTTGTTACCTGTAGCTTTAATGGCCTGAGGAGAGTTTGCTTTTGATTGTCAAAGGCCCGATCTCCAGGTCGAAGTGCTAGATACGAACGCCGAGACAGAGCATCTGCTTTCCCTTGTTGTTTTCCGGGGCGAAAAATGATCTTGAAATCGAAACGCGTTAGAAATTGGGCCCACCGAGCTTGTCATCTATTTAATACTCGAGCTGTTTGAAAATATGTGAGATTTTTGTGATCACTATAAATGATAATCTGATGAGGTGATCCTTCTAGAAAATGACGCCATTGCTCGAATGAGTCGACCACAACTAGTAACTCCTTGTCATGCACCTCATAGTTTATCTCCGAAACAGTAAATTTTCTCGAGTGAAACGCGACTGGATGTATCTGCCCGTCCTCGCCTGGTTGCGATAGGATACTCCCCAATGCAAAGTCTGATGCATCCGCCTCAATAGTAAATGGCTTTTCAGGATCAATATGTGCTAGGATGGGTGCTGATGTGAATGCCTCTTTCAGCTGCGTAAAAGCCTTGTCCGCTTCGATACTCCAAAAAAATGCTTGATTTTTCTTGGTGAGTTGAGTAAGGGGCAACACAATGCTTGAATAATTATGTATGAATTTGCGATAGAAGTTCGCAAATCCGAGGAAACACTGGACATCCCGAACTGAGCATGGGGGTTTCCATTCCAATATTGTTTGGACTTTTGCCGGGTCCATGAAAACACCCTGGGATGAAATAGTGTATCCCAAAAATTCGACTTGTTTGCAATCAAAACTGCATTTCTCAAGTTTGGCGTAAAGACCATACTTAGGCGTTCAAGTACTTGCCGCACATGTATATCATGCTCCCCCTGTGTTTTAGAGTAAATCAATAGATCATCTAGGTAGATGATTAGAAAAATATCCAAGAAATCCCGGAAGATGTCATTTGCCATATGTTGGAATACGGCAGGTGCATTTGTGAGCCCGAAAGGCATGACTGTATACTCGAAATGACCATACTGAGTACGAAATGTTGTTTTCCACTCATCTCCCGGCCGAATTCGAACAAGATTATATGCACCCCTTAGATCAATTTTGGTAAAATGCTTTGCCCCACCAATGCGTTCTAAGAGATTGGAGATTAAAGGTAAAGCATACCTATTCCTTATGGTGACTTTATTTAAGCCTCGATAGTCCACGACCAAATGAAGGGAGCCGTCCTTTTTCTTCACAAAAAAGATAGGAGCACCAGCTGGAGACTTTGAATGTCGAATAAACCCATGTGCAAGATTTTCCTCGATGTATGCTCGAAGAACCTCAAGCTCAGTGGGTGATAAATTGTAAATCGGACCCCACGGAGGCTCTTTTCTTGGTTGGAGATCAATAGGACAGTCGTACGGCCGATGCTTTGGAAGAACACTAGCTTTGACTTTGTCGAAAACATCAGCATAGTCTTGATATTTTTTGGGAATTTGGATGTCTGAATTCCCTTGAGTGACACTAGAAGGTGTCACTGATACTGCAAATAAGAAAAGGTCCTCCTTGCCTCCCACTTGGTGCAATTGTTGCAATGTGATGGCTGAAATTTGATGAGAAGGATATGGTGCATCGGTAGAACTATATACTTTGGGAGGATAATCCCGAGTTCGATCCTTGACAATGATATTTTCTGCTAAAGGGCACCTAATTTCTCGCTTCCTCCAATCGATTCTAGGGTTATGTAGCTCGAACCATGGCAAACCGAGGACAATTGGATGCTCAGGACTATGGATTATGTTAAAGGAAACTACACATCCTAAATCACCCAAGAGTATGTGTATTGGCTCAGACTCTTCAAATATCTTCCCGGAAGCTATGGGGTGTCCATCAATCACTACTACGGAAACTGGACAAGGAAGTGTATGCAAGGATATTTGGTGTTTTTGGGCAAAATCTCTATCCATGAAACAAGAATTGGCTCCAGTATCTAAGAGGGCTTGGACTTGAAGTTGACAACTGGGTGTCCTAACTTGTACTAGGGCTGAGAAGACTCTACTAACATGCTTGGAAGAAATGGAACCCACACTAGGTTGTACATATCTAGGGTTGTCCAACCAAATGGCTCCTATTTTGGCCGGACTTATTCGTTTGACTCCTCTTCTAATTGTCTTAGGACTTCAAATTTATTGGACAAGGGTGGATTATTCATAATATTAGATTCACTAACTACTTCTAAAATGTTGGACTCATTTTTATTGTCATAGTGAATTTGATTTACCTGACGTCTCGGCCTACGGGAGCAATGAATGGCTATATGTCCTGGACCTCCACAATATAAGCACAGATGGTTTGCTCGACGACGTTGCTTCTCTTCGTCTGACAAGGGTCCTCGTCGTTGAGTCATATCGATCTCCATGGGTGTAGGACTATCCATTGGGACTAGACTACGTGTTTGCCTTGGAGTTGGAGCAGGGCTATACATTTGCATTGGGGATGATTGCGCCGTTACTGATGCATAAGTTGGTGTGAATCTAGATCTTGTTATTTGTTGTTGTCGCTCACATCGATGCTCAAAAAGGCGATTATCACACCGTATTGCTTGACTAATAGCTTCTGTAAGTGACCTTGGATCCTCGGGGAAGGTAAGAAGTAAGTCTTTGACATCACTACGAAGGCCTGAACGGAATTGCTCCATTAGGGCTTGTTCAGCCCAAGGAATATCGCTTGCGATGAGACGGAAATTGGCAGCATATGTTGAAGCTGGTTGATCACCTTGACGAAGTGTATGAATCTTGTTGATAGCTGTTCTCGCCCCATCAATATCTCCGAAACAAGCCTTTAATTCCTTGATAAATTCCTCGAAATTATTCAGTAGAGGAGAATTGGTCTCTAGCAATGGAGCAAACCACGACAACACTATGCCAATCAATAAAGTGCCCACTAGCCCGACTCGTGATGCATCTCTTGGATAACGTGCGGGATGCATTTGAATCACCAACCGTACTTGATTCAAAAAACCTCGGAAATGCGCCCTCGACCCATCAAATTTAGTTGGGAGGCTAATTTTGGGCTCCTTGATAAGTCCCTGACCTTCAACCCTTTGTTGTTGTAACACGACGATTGTCGACTCTAACTGTTGCACTCGTCGCGTGAACTCCTCTTGTTGTTGTTGCTTCTCTATAGTAACCTTTTGTAGATCCCCAAGTAGACGTTGATTCTCTACTTCAAGAGATGCGAACTTGGATTTAAGGTTCTCCATTTCTGCAACAAGGGTGAGATATTCTTCTAAGTTAATGGCAGCCATGGTTTCAGGATGGTTACAAAGGAGGATAAGAGAGAGAGAGAGAGAGAGAGAGAGAGAGAGAGAGAGAGAGAGAGAGAATTCGAATCAAACTGTCAGAACCAAGGATAAAAGATAGAGTGATAGAAGAAGGATATTAGAGAACACTAGAAGAAAGGAACCAAATACTAAGAGAAGAATGGATGTATAAGATAGAGAAAGAAAGAGAATGGATACAAGATATGTAATGAGAGCTAAAGACTGGTGTTGATTCGAATTGATTTGAGAATACATGTATGCGCTTATTTAAAGGTTCCTATAGAATAGCTTAGAGATTTCTAGAATGTTCTAGAATGTTCTAGACCTAGAATGCTCTAGGACATTCTAGAACATTCTAGAATAATGTAGAGTTTTTACAATAATCAATGTAATACAAGAAGTAGCTTTTATTGTTTCATATAACAATAAGCTATCTTAATGGTTGAGGTTTTCAAGTATGAATTACAAGGTTCGAGGTTCAAGTCCGGGTGACGCCATAATGGTCATGTGTTCATGACACTCAGTTCCCTCCTAGATAGTTGGGAGACGCTAGTTGTCACTTTGGGCAACGCCGAGCCGGAAGGAAAGCAGTTGTCCCTAGCAAGGGTAAAATCGAGCTTGCTAGATGAAGAAGCTCGCCGGAAGGACCGGGAGTCCGGAACTGATCCGAAGGCCTTGGTCACGGAAGATGACCATTACCGAGGAAGAAGCCGGTATTAGAGTCCCGAAAACCGGGACAAATTGGGGACGAGGTCAAAGTCGAGGGGGAGGCCTACTTGCTTCTTTTGTGGGAAGTCAAGGCATTTCCAAAAAAACTGTTGGCATTTCCGGAAAGAGAAAGGAACCGACAGTGCCAATTCGAAGAAGGGTTCGGACCAGAAAGGCTCGGATCATAAGGGAACGTCGGCAATCGCGACAAGTGAAGAAGAACTAATGCTCATTACCGAGGAGAATGAGTTAAACCTTGTCGGCGATGAGACAACATGGGTTGTTGATTCCGGAGCGTCGTTCCACCTGACACCGGACTGGAGATGCTTCTCATCCTACATAGCTGGAGATCACAGTTGTGTCTTCTAAAAGCCTATACACATAATCGTAATCATCTAGTCTTGCATTAAAAATACCTTCGATGTAGAATGTCCCTGCAGATACAAAATTTTCCCAAGCATCTACAATATTCTGGGTTGCACATTGTTTACAAACCGTGCACTTCAATATATAGAAATCAACATCCTCTATTGCCTTCTTCTGCATTTACAACAAAATTATCCCCAACATTTATGACATCACTCAGAGTATCTCCACGGCCCTGATATGTGAAGTCAGTATTGTTTTCTGTTTCTCCATCCACCACTTCCTTATCATTCAATGTATGGTACTCTCAATTCTGAAGATATGCTTTGTTTAAACAATACCTCCAATTTCCCTACACACAATGGAAGCAAAAATAAGTTAATTCTCTAACCGCAATACAATGACAATCACACCTAGAATAACCTCGAACAGCATGGAGAGATCGCAATTCGGGAATTCCTTGGCACTCCCATGTCTTCTTCCCCAAATACACATTTGATATCTCAAACCTGCGAGGAATAAACACCAGTTGCACTCGTTGACATATTAGCTCTTAAAAATTCGACCACATGTGCTACACAATTCATATGCACACCATATCCCTTTAGTTGTTCATGGGTAAGTGCCCGCTTTATAACTGCACATGCTCCATCATGTTCACCTTTACCATGGCCGATCCCAAAAAAAAATCATCTCATCTCCAAACCTGTTACAGAAGGATACATCCCAAAAAAATAAAATGGACGTCTAGCCTTAAATTGTGATGCAACTCCGTCAGACCAGACCCAATGTTGAGCCAACACCAAATGTTGACGTAATAACCATTGCTAATGTAACTTAAAGCAGTGTTGGACAAACAATGTATCATGCTTCTTATCATCAGAAATAAAAAAATGAATTACTTTCTTAACATCACTTGAAACTCGAAAATATGTTATGTGCACAAAAATGGTTACTTGCACTTAACACCAATGCATGAATTGAATTTCATCTACTGCTTGAAAGTATAATTCTCTGCGAAATCTACTACTGAAGTCTGAGACTACTACATCATTTGGAAAATTAGATATAGAGTCTTAAACTGATGGGCCTGCCATGAATAAATGAAGTTGTGTTTAATGAACTTTCCTAGAGATACTACAAATAGAGATGTTGAATCCCTTGGTTTAAGCGACTTCCTAACTAGATCCTTTCTTTTACACACCCTTCCTTTGAAATTGGTGTCCACAAACTCAAAAAACTTGATAGGGATTAATATTTCACTACTCAACTCTTTTGGACACCACCTAAATCTACTAGGTCCACAATCTTGACATAAACCCTTGCCACATTTATAACCGTGGAAGACAACCTCAAATTCTCTCAGATACAATACTGAATCTAAAAGATCACTCATAGAAGAGATACCATGCTCTGATGATTTACAGTGCTCTTGCAGGCTAGATCGACAAATTGGGCACTCACAAGTGCAGACTGCATCCTCTAGGGAGGAGCTATGGTGACGTCGTAGATTAACAGAGTCCTTGAGAAAACCCATTTGTACATGGTAAATGCAACATGTGTATCGATCCTTTAAGGGTCTCACAAAGTGTGGCTTAAGAGACTCAAATGTTCGTAGTTGAACTTTGATATTTGGATGCATTCGCTTAAACCTAATAAATAAATCTACTTGCGTATTAAAAAGGGAGTACAGTGAGTATTCTAATGCTACTTGATGTAGCTAGTTAGATGTAGTGTGGTAGCTAATTAGCTATTTTGATGTAGCTAATTAGCTATTAAGAGTAGCTATTTAGCTATTAAGAGTAGTTAAATACCTATTACCAATAGATGATTAGCTATTACCAATGGCTAGTTAGTTATTTCTAGTAGCTAGTTAGCTATGATCATATTCTGATGTAGCTAATTAGCTTTTGTGGTAGCTAGTTAGCTATATGCAATAGCTAATTAGCTCTTACTAGTAGCTAGTTAGTTATGCTCATATTCTGATGTTAATTAGCAATAGTTGTAGCTAATTAACTAATAATAGCTAGTTAGCTATTGCCGATAGCTAATTAGCTATTAGTAGTAGCTCATTAGTTATTAACAGTAGTTAATTAACTATTAAGAGTAGCTTATTACCTATTACCAATAGTTAGTTATCTATGATCATATTCTAATGTAGCTAATTAGCTTATAATAGCTAGTTAGTTATTGGCAATAGTTATTTAGCTATTACTAGTGGCTAGTTAGCTATGGTCATATTCTAATGCTAATTAGCAACGATTGTAACTAACTAGCTATTACCAGTAGCTAGTAAGAGAGACAGTTAGCTAAACCGATTATGTAGTTAAGTAGGAGACATAGCTATCTAGACCTGATGTTGCTAACTAGCTATGCCCCTACAAAATGTAGCAAATTAGCTATGGCCAATACCATATGTCGCTAATTAGCTATGCCTGATCCCTGATGTAGTTAATTACCTAGTGATTGTAATCTCAATAGTTTATAGACTTGTGACAATAAGCTCAAAAATCAAAACAAAAGTTGAGATAAATGTAAATACATGAGGTACACCAAGAAGATGAATGGGATGCTCCTCATATTGACTCCTTCCAACACGTTCTTGCATAAATCCTTCTTATTGGGTGAAACCCTACTCTCATTAGTCCAAAATATGGTGATTATATCCTTGATTTCTGATGTTATGGGTGACATTGTATTACATCTTGTTGTTAGCTTTAGCAAACTAGTTCCTTCACCACTTGAAATAATCTAGTTCATTGTATTGTAGACACTTTTTCTACTAACACTGATTACCTTAGATAGCACATTGATGTTAAGATTGTCAACATCACTATTAAGTAAAATCATTAGACTGGACCTTTTTAAGACAAGATCATCTTCTGACTTGCTCATGGATAGGAAACTATTACAGAGATTATTTACTAGTACAAATGTTATGTTTGCATTAAGACCATCACAATCAACTAACTCCCTTATCAATGGATCATTTAATATTCCAGAAAGCACTACCTTCTTATCTTCATTGCCGATGTGCCTGATCTAAACATTGAAACAGTCTACAACCTTTCTATCTATGATAGTAGTTTCATTACTTCCATTCTGAATGGTATTCAGACCTACATTACAACCAATATTATCCTTACCTTTAGTGAATGTGTCTTTCTTATCCTTCAACATTTGACGATATTTCCTTTTCTTTTCTTCCCAATACTTTTGTATCGCTTGTTGTGTACTAATAGTGTCATCCCTATCTTGATGATCCAAGAGGGCTGTTTGTAAACACCCTCCTTCCCCTTCAATTTGGCTTGAGATATTCATTAGTAAATTGAAACAAAAAATAGACACGTAGCTAGTTACTAAACCACATGCAAACCGGTTATTGACTGAGGAAAACTATACACAAGATTATACAGAAGATAATCAGTAGACGAAGATGTAGATGCAATGGCTACCAGTTGGAGCGAACAGTTATTGCAATCCAGGACCGAACAGTGGCGGCAACTAAGAGTACAATGGTGACAATGGAGGAGAGAACTCCGTTGGATCGAACTGTGACAGCAATCCAGGACCGAACAGTTGCGGCAATTGAGTGTAGAATGGCGGCAATGGAGAAGTGAACTCCATCGGATCGAACAATGGTAGCAATCCAGGACCGAAGAGTGGCAGCAACTGAGTGTAGAATGGCAGCAATGGAGTGAACTCTGTCGGATCAAACTGTGGAAGCAATCCAGGACCGAACAATGGCGGCAATTGAGTGTAGAATGGCAGCAATGGAGGAGTAAACTCAATAGGAGCGAACAGTGGCAGTAATCTAAGCCTGAATAGTCACAAAGTGATGGCCAACGTGATGTGGCAATGGATCATGCATAATGAACCTAGGAATTTGGTATATAATTTATGGTGCACATTTATGGTGTTCATTTATATAATTAAAACATTCTAATGTTTTAATTCATGGTGCAAAAATAACTAGTTATCATTGGTAGCTTTTTGCATAGCTAATTAGCTATGTTAATTGTTTCCACTTCCACACTTTCATTTCTGTTTCTCTCTGTATTTGCTTGTACCCATTCTACATTTGACTCGGTTATGGAGGAGTGCCTGTTTTTCGTATCACCAATTGTTGAACAGGACCCGAAGAAAAATAGAAGTTTGAAGAAGACCCTGAGTAGGTCCTTCTCGATGAAGGACATGGGTTCGGCAAAGCAAATCTTGGGAATGCACATTGTCCGAAACAAGACAAAGAAGTTTTATGGTTGTCACAGGAGAAATACATGCCAAAGGTGCTCCAGAGGTTCAACATGTAGAATTCAAAATTGGTCGGTTCGACACTGTCGACAAACTGCAAGCTGAGCAAAAACCAATGTCTGAAAACAAAAGGGGAGAAAGTTGAGATGATGAATGTCCCCTATGCCTCAGCAATCGAAAGCCTAATGCATGCAATGGTTTGCACCAGGCTAGACATTGGCTATGTAGTCAGAGTCGTTAGCCGTTTTATGAGCTATCTCAACAAAGAACATTGGACGGCGGTCAAATGGATACTTCGGTACCTGAGAGGCACCTCGAGCGTGTGTCTTCGATTTGGCTCAAGTAACCCCACATTGGAAGGCTATGTATACTGATTCGGACATGTCGGCTGATGCGGATACCAGCCAATCCACAACTGGATACGTAATGACTTATGGAAGGGGAGTTGTTTCGTCACAGTCGAGACTGTAGAAGGTTGTGGCGCTATCAACCACGGAAGCCGAGTATATGGCCACAATAAAAGCCAACAAGGAAATAATATAGAGGAAGCAGTTCATCAGAGAGTTGGGGATTCGACAAGAGGAATTCTGACTCTACTGCGATAACCAGAGTGTCATCCACCTTGCGAAGAATGTCACCTACCACTCAAGGACCAAGCACATCCAAAGGAGATACCATTGGCTCCGAGAGCAAGTAGAAGAAAATGAGTTTGCTCTGATGAAGATCCACACATCTAAAAACGAATCAAACATGCTAACGAAGGTGTTGTTGGCCGAAAAGCTGGACGCATGTCGACGGAGAGTTAGATTGATGAAGCGCCCCCATGCCAGAGTGAAGGGGGAGTTTGTTGGGAAACAGGTCCCTCCGGATGGGAAGAGTACAAGTTGAATTGAATAGGGAAAATTGATTTTGGAAAAATCGACTGGCCGAAAATTGAATGTTAATTGATTTGGCTAATAGCTGCGAAGCCGATTCAGAGGCTATATTTGTAAATAGCCATAAATTTTGTATATGTCTATATATATCTAAGGCAACCATTAAGTTGTAGTAGTTGTAGTATATCATAGTTGTATAGTTATTGACGAGGTCGTTGCCTCTGTAACTCTGTGTGTGTGTGTGTGTGTGTGTGTGTGTGAGAGAGAGAGATTGAGAGTTAGTGAATGTCTACTCTGTAATCGTCTG
Organism: Azolla caroliniana; assembly: GCF_043228905.1. Lineage (NCBI taxonomy): Eukaryota > Viridiplantae > Streptophyta > Polypodiopsida > Salviniales > Salviniaceae > Azolla > Azolla caroliniana. Next base: position 17,139,627 of record NW_028230447.1, read on the forward strand.
TCTGTCAGACGAAGAAAATCTCGAGGTCGTTGCCTTAGAGTTTCTTATTTTACTTCCTCTCATAGTGATTTAGTTTGGAGTTTGTGAGCTCCATGTGGTTTTTCCCATTCAGGTTTTCCACGTTAATATTCGTGTCTCTGTACCTTTTTTTTTCGTTTTCTGTCTGGGCATTGTCTTACTCAGTTCTTTACATCCGAATACGTATACGAGAAACTGGTTGTGGCTGGTAACGATCCCAACAAATTGTGCGTGGTGAAGAGAGTGAGTGTGTGTGTAACCATCAGTTAGACGAAGAAGAGCTCAAGGTTGTTGCATGTGAGTCTCTTTGTATTCTCTCTTCATATAGTGGAACAGTTCGAAGTCTGTAGGCTCCCCTGGTTTTTCCCATTTCACAGTTCCACGTTAATATCTTGTGTTTCATTGTTTGTGTCATTTTTTGTTTTGGTTTGTTTCCTCTTGTCGTTGCACTTGACTTGCTATTCGGTTGTGGCCGGTCTCTCATTTACAACAAGTTTATAATAGTTATTGGCCAAATCTATTTCTAGATATTTGTGGATGCAATAAGAGGAATGCATGATTACTAGTATGATGGTATTTAGTGTCAAGTATGTTAACTAGTATCATGTTTCTTTCTTTATGTGCGCCATATTCTCAAAGGTCAAATGCATTCTACATATATCGTGTGTACATATAACATTTTGGTGTTTCTGAATTGTGCTTTTCTGTACCCAATATACGCAATATATGTATGCATATGCATCTTATAAAATCAACCTTATATGAATATTGCAGAAGATATGCGTGGATGCACATTTAAGATTTTCATTGCAAAAGGAGCTCAAGCCCAATGACATCTAGACATTAGGAAAGATTGTGTTGCCCAATGTATAACATCAAAACTCTTAGGTAGTATGATCATCATAATAGTTTGAATGCCTATGTGAATGCATATATTATTAAGAGGTTAATGATAAGGGCGTTAACAGAGCCCCCCTATCGATATGTTCATACTAAATTAGATACAATTAAATGTTTTTTTTGTCGGAGAGAAAAACTTAGTGTTTGTTCTAGTGGTGCAACAACTTTATGCTCAACTATATGAGCTTCTAGGGATACAAGATCATCTATTGGTCTTAAATGTTATTGTGAGAAACATTTCCACAAATCTAAGCTGAGGTGGTGATGACATGTTATTGTTGGTATGAAAATCTTGGATGTGTGCCTAATCTTGTTGTCATTCTAAATGGACGTCGATGCATATCTTCAATTGAGTTGATCTAAGCAACTTAGGTCATAGAGAAACATTGATTGGTGATTGTAAATTTGACTCCTAGATGGATATTTGAATCCATGAGTGCAATTTTTCAGTGATTTCAAATGTGTGGAATAGAGTTGTCTCAAATCAAGAACCTTTGGCAAGACAAACTTCCAAGTAAGACTAGTGAGTATGTACGAGCTGAATGCAAAAGGCGTGGCCTTTCTTGGCCTTCAATCTTGTATTTTTATTGTGAAATAAAAAAGAAGATTTTGACGTCATGTATCTTGGTAACTCTAGGCTAATTTCTACTTCGGCAACAAAGAGTCATTTTCAAGGGAATCTAGCATTCATCCTTAGCTTTTTTTTCTTTAGTAAATTAGTGCATATAGTGAGATTTGAACTAGAGTACATATGTTTGTGTGTATGTGTATAAAGCTTTTCTCTTCGTCATTTAATCAATTAGTGCATAGAATGAGATTTGAACATGAGTGCCTATGTATGTATTAATGAATTCTCTACTTTTGGAGTATTTAATAGATAAACTAGTGACTTGTGTTGTTTTTAACCACCTACTAGTATTGGCTCTCTTGTTAGCTTTATTTGTTCTCACTAGTATGTGAGTGTGATGGATTATACCAACAAGCCCTCTTCTCCATCTTCCCATGGGAACCACATCAATGCAAAATGTATCTTCTATGCAAGTGTAAACAAATCTTTTACTCGCTTTGATTTTTTCAAGGAGAACTCATTATATTTCTCCCAATTTTCTATTTGCTCCTTTTAGATTTTGATGTATTGAGGTTTCATAATGTTAACGTTAACATAGATTTTGGATGTATATCCGTATATATTATATATGTATGCATTCTCCCTATTTGTGGTTCTGGTGTTCTCGATTAATCAAAGCGTGGTTGGTTGAGTTGTCTATGTGCATTCTTACATGTAATTAATTATGAGTTAATGCTTAATTCCTAGTTGAGGCATTAGTTAGCTCTTAGTAAAGAGTCAAAAGCAAGAGAGGGGAGGAAGTGATCACACAAATCATGGTATACGAGTCTTAGTAGCTCACGTGCACATACAACCATTCATGCCCATTTTGCTATCGAAAGGGTATATGGTAACTTGACCCCAACATACAATTTTGGCAAGGAGATAACTCCTACCGAAATGAAGAACTACACTCAATTGGACACACCTCGACATGACATAACATGTTTCCCCTTTAGGTTTCTCTAAATTTAGCACATGCATTTGTTTTCTCGGGTTGAGAGAAATTATTGAGTCATTGAGAGAGCCAGAGCTTTACCTTCACCATCATATAAGGTTGTTTATTATTACCTTAGGTATTGCGTATGTAGTAAATTTGGAGTTTAAGAAATGGGTTCTTGTTTGGGTTCATGGAGTATAACAATAGTTTCATAAGTTAAAAGGAAAATTGATTTGTCAATTTTTGCAACTAAACTCTACAGGCACCTTGTTCTGGAGGAGTTGCCTTTATGTCAGTTAATATTGCAACGTCGTAGAGGGTTTGCTTTGCCATAAGATCCTTACTATTGCAATAAGAATAACATGATTTTTTGCAGTCATATTGTTTTAATATAAGCATACATTTGCAAATAGAAAAAAGAGAGAGAAGGGAGGGATAGGAAGAGTTGTGGGTGTAGGGTCAATTAATAAGCTTGTCCTAAACTCTAAAGTCAATCATTTTGGTTGTTTGGCGGAAACCAAAAGATCATTTGTTCAATTCCTACGCCCCAAAAGAGCCATGTAGTGTAGAACAAATAATGAGACCAAACCTTGGTGCATAGGTTTGGAAGACATAGTTTTTTAAGTGAGAGTGAGAATGAGCATGTGTGAGTTATAGCATGGGTAGTAAGGTTGTCTAAGAAGTAAGTGTGACTTTCCGTGATAATTTGGAAAGGTCACTTGGCAGAGCCAAGAAGAAGCATTGAATCCATACATTCAACATTGGCATATGGTAAAATATTAAAAATAATGTGAATTGCACTTTTGTAGTCGTCTAGTAAATCAAGAAATTAGTGAGATTTGAACAATTGATGAATCAGTTGCTAAAAAATACAAGTTGTCACTTGGGTACAACCTAAAAATACATCGTAGTGTTGGAATATAACCCTACTTTATCCTTTCACGATGCAATAAGCAAGCTCCAAGAAACTAGAAGTGCAAATCAAAAGGTTAGGTGCTTTAGAAAAAGAAAACAAAGGCTTAGGCAAGAATGAAAGAGTGTGGCCGTGAACTTACTTTGATGAAAAATTCTCCACCACATGTAATGATGAATCAAGTATTATATATATATATGTAGGCATTATCAATTTCGTTGCATAAGTTCCTCTTTGCTTGTATTTCTTCATGCCATTTACTTTTATTGAGAAATCTTTGTTTGAACTGCCCACTTACTATGTTTATGCAGCATTTACCACGATACCGATAACTATATTATTAAGAATGGTGCATGAATAAGGTATTATCAAAAGCATACTTCGGAAAATTTCTCGTCTATATATATGTCGATAACGATGTCCATACTAGCATGTGTATACATGCGCTTCTTTGATTTTGGGTGTTGGTTTGTTTTATGCACACCTCAAAATGTGGAATCACCAAGAAAATTCTCATTTATTACATGGAACATGCATAATAAACTATGCAACTAACAAAACATTAAATAATGCAATGATCCAATTTTCAAATCAAAATATACATTTTCACTGATTCGATATCCAAATGTTGAAAAAGAATTATATAAAATTTTGTTTGTGTGTGTGTACATGTGTGTTAGGTATACTTTCGTGTTTGTCTGTGTCTGTGTGTGTATGTATATATATATATATGTAATGTATGGGTTTCTGTCACCCATGAACTTTAAGATGCATATAATACTTGTAACTTAGGTTTCCATGATTGAATGATATAACTAAAAAATATGCATTTTTATTTAAATGATATGTAACATCCTACCAAATTTCATAGTACACTATCCATTACATTTGAAATCGGATGGAGTGTTGTGTTGCATATGTTGTATACATTGGCCACTTCAACTCAACATTCTAGATGCAAGAATATGTTCTCCATTTCCTTCCATTGTATGATCCACAAAGACACTAGCATACGTCTTGAGTCTTGACGACTTACTAACGATTGAAATGTTGAGGTCAAAGATTATTCATATTTAGATTGATTGACAAAGAGTTTTCTTTTCGAGCCCCCCCCCCCCCCCCAAAAAAAAAAAAACTAGAGGCTTTCAAAGAATGCATTCATGATTCATTCGAATGGTGATGCGATAACTTGAAAAATAAGAGCTTTTCTTTAGATCAACCGACGGAACATATATAACAGTTGAGACAATAGTTGTTTTACACATTTGATATGTTATGAGACACCAATTTATTCGTGATCTTATTTTACAACTTTTGTACAACCATTTTGATGTCCTTGTTTGCTCTACAACTAATTCGATTACATCTTCTGATCATAAATTGATCATTTATTATAATGCATTCTTGATAGGGTAATAAGTCAAAATTACCTTTCTAAAAGGGAGTAAAAAAAACGATTCGTTCCACACTTCAAATTCCAATGTTTTCTGATGAAATCTTTCTACGGAATTCGTTTCACTTTGCATCTCATTGTATTTTAAATTGGAAGTTGTTGTATAACATTTAATTCGTTTCTAATGCATCAATAAGGCAAAGAACATAACTAGGCCCCTATCTTCTGATCATATGCTTGTGGCAACCAAATCCCTTAACTAAATTCTCATACATAACAAGGATTAAATTTTACATAGCTTACAAGAAGCCTTTTTGAAGGGGATCATCGATGAGGAGTGTAAGAGTATGAACTTATTTCATGGCATTAGTGCATTGATATAAATGACAAATGGCTAGTAGACAAAAACCTTACACAACAATCAACATATATCGAGATGCAACATAATAATTTGACATGGATTTTGAATAAGACAAGCCGAATGATGTTATTTTTCACTCTACCCATCTGTTTATCATGGAAATCATGATAGTTACGACTATATGTAACATTAATGATGTTGAACTGCAAAATGTTGGACGAATATTCTTACAATTAGACACGTCCTCTTATTTTGAGACTTCTATAAAAAAAACATAGTCATGCAACATGTTTTCTACTATTACGAGAATTAAATAACGCTAAAAAGTTTATCACTAATGCACTATTACTTGTAATGCGACATCTTAATATGCACATGATCTTTTGTCTTGAGACATATGGGTGCATGTGTTGTAAACAATGTTAGGAGACGTAATCAGTTGAACCTTACTTTTACAATGAGATACTAAATAATGAATTTCGAACAAGGCAATAAAGTCCAAAAATCGTAACAGAATGCTCTTTCTTACTCGTTACAAAGGAAGTTGAGGCTAACACATGATGCCCTCATTCTCTTGTAGGAGTCAATTCTTTACTATTACGAAAAGATAGTTGGCGTTTTTTGTGAGGACATAATAAATAATGAGCTTATTCAAGGAACATGCCTCGTTAGGACAATCTAGTAAACAATTTCCATAGTGAAGACCCTCTAAAGAATTTACTTACTACTTAATTCCATGAAATTTAGGATTTTATTATATTTCCGTTTCCTCTCGTTCACACTCCTTTTATACATCGGACTTGATGGAATTATTGGTGTATCCAACAATGTAAGTGTAATACGATTATTTTAATGTGTGTGAGTCCATGGGTGAGTAGTAAAGCAATCAAGGTCCGAATATAATGAAGATAGTGTACATGTCGAAATGTTGAACGAGCTCAATAAAACCATATTTTTCATTCGACGAACGTCTACTTGGGGGGTTGTGCTCGCAAATAATTAATTCCGTATTCAACGCTGAATGCAAACGTAGTCTTAAATTGATCATATATAGCATAGAATATAGCTTAGGGGTGTGTTCATTGAATATAATATGAAGACAAACAAAAATAGTGTTATTTAAAGCCAATACCAGGAGACATAAAGTAGGATGATCTTAATTGTTGTAGCTCATGCTAACTAATTAAGCGTAGGTGTGAGCACCAAGTCAATGTTTTGCGTACAGTATAAAATTTGTCGTGACCAAACCAAAGGCACACTTTTGTCTACAACACGATAAAATATCGTAATGGGACAATGGGGCAAGGAAGGCGAACATATAAAACCAACAAATGTGATGGGCAAAGCCGCCTTTTCTGCACTACATTTCATGTGATCTATCTAGGCAGATTTTCTATGATATCATAAGCAATAGTGTATGCATTGTGCTATTGAAAACCCTTTGTGCGTATTAGAGTGACACATGCATATATCATACACATTTTATATGCACACAAATGTGCATACAAAAACGCCAACGCCCTTCCTCATGTTGTTGAATTGAGTGCCACGCACATGAGCTCATCGGGATTCAAGCTCAAGACCCATTGCACTAAGTCGAGTGTCACCTTTAGGATTGTCGCCCCATTTTCAGTACCCCTTACAGATTTGGCATTACAAAAACTAGCTCTATTGTGTGGCTCCTATATCAAGTACGTTGGTTTGTAATCGAAATGATCCGCAAGACATGGGCAAAGCACAAAGGGACATCGATGAGTCTGACGAACCATCATGCCTCTGTTTTCTTTTTTCTGGAGGTTCCATTAATCTTCGCCAATCAACATGTTGAAATTGACACTAAAAGAAGCAATTGGACCTCACCAAGTCGCTATTCTCTGACACTCTAATGGTGAAGTGACCTTTTTTTATCGCCTACGTTTGTGTTCTCATCATGGATATGTAGCAACCATGAGCTAATTTGGATTTACATAAGCACAATCATCACGCATTTGTTGTACGAAAACAGGGTGGATGTAGCTAAATTCATATTTACATGTATCACACTAAGAATTAAATCGACAATCAAATAGAAATGAATTCAATGACACCATTTCCTAAGAAATGGCGAGAAGCAATATACAAGCACAACTTTCACGTCCATTTACATAACTAGAAGATTTTAACTCATATACAAGCATAACTTTCACATCCATATAGATATAGATAATATAACTAGAAGATATCATGTCGGATACACGCATAGAAGGTTGAAAGAGTTATTCCATTACATTTGGGTTCAATACATTAGGTTTCGGGACCATGGGAGGGGGGGTTAACTCAGGTTAGGATAATGTATGTGTAATGTAAAGAAAACCTACAAGCCCGACAAACTAAAGTGAGCTGCTATCATCTCTACATAGAGGCCGAAAATGACCATTTGTTACAAGCATACAAATGTCACGAGTAGTAAGTAGGAAGGGTCCATAACAAGGATAGAGATAAAAGGCCCAATTTAGCATGACCTAACTTTAAAAAGGAGTCTCAACAAATTAAGGCTAGAGATTAATCCCATTTTCTTCTTCTTTTTTTACATTACTTTCACTAGGAATCATCCAACTTTGACAAGGCTAGAGATAAGCCCATTTTGAGACTTGACTTTGACCTTCATAAGAAGTGGTGGTGTTCATAACAAGCATACATAGATGGATAAAGATAAGAGAGATAAAGCCCATTTTTGCATGTGAGAGGAAGGATTAGGTTGTTAAAAAAAGGAGCCCAGAAGCCATGAATGAGTGTGAGAGAGAGAGAGAGAGAGAGAGACTCTCTCCACACTTAGAGCTTCAGTTCAAGGTCTTGGGGGCTAATGATGATGGTATCATCAGTTGGGCATTCTTCGTGGATTTGCTCACCCGCCCACGCCTTCACTACGGGGTCGCTCACGACTTCCTTGCTTTCGGCGTAGGGCTCCGCACACCCGGCCCCGGCCCCACCCCCACCGGTACACGTGCTGGCAGTCGGCGAGACGTAAGAGTAGCCGGGCCGCCAGAGCGAGGAGGAGAAGCTCGATGAGCCCGGATGATGATGGCCGACCCAAGGAGCCATCCAAATCCCACCTCCTCCTCCTCCCGTAGTTGTGGCAGCTGCCGGGATTACCGGGGAGGCGATCCCACTCTGGCTCGAGGAAGCCACGACCACAGATGCAGCCCCGGACCCTGTACCGGCAGTGTCGTGCGAAACCGCCCTTAGCAAGGGGGAAGGTGGGCATGAAGCCGTGGCGCCCCGTAGCCTCGCCCCGAATGCCTGGTTGCTACTGCTGCTCGACCACGCATTGAGCAAAGCAGTGGCGGCACAGTCAGCAGGCAATGATTGGTGGTGGTGGTGGCCGCCATTGGTAGCCGCCATAGGAGGAGTAGCATTGCCGTGTTCTTTGATCCCATTGGGAAGTAGCCTCGTGTCCCACAGGCCGTTGGCGTGGTGGTGGTGGTTGTCCCGTGCTCGGGGGCTGAGGCACGTGGGCGAGCTGAGGGGCGGGGTCACAGGGGCGCTGTACGAGCTCCCGCCTCCATAGCTCAAGAGCCTCGCAGAAGATGAAGAGGACGAGGAGAGGCCCTTGAGCCACGGGATCAAGGACGCATTCTCAATGGTCGTGGTGGTCGTGCCAGGTGTTGCCGTAAGAGAGGCTGCTCCTCCTCCTCCGTAAGGGGCGTTTCGCACCGGGCTCGGGCAGGCTGATGAGGCCGGGCTCGGGTACGAGGATGAGGCCGGGCTCATGAATGGAGATGGCGCGAATCCCGTCTCAGGTGTCCTCGCTGGGGGCTTCATTCCCTGAGATCGGACATACAACACAGAATCATTCAGAGAAAGATTGAGATTAGTTTATTCATTCATTCAGCAATTCATTCATTCAGTAATTCAGTGATTCATGGATTGATTGACAGGTAATTGATTCCTTCCCCTTCCGGAGATGGATCAAAAGCCATTACTGGGGTGAGATTCTAACATGCGCAGGCTATACATTCCAAAAAGAAGCAGAGTTAAGCCTAACACAGAGCAGATTACAAGTGAATCTGAAAGATGTTTCCATGGCATTAGTGGCTCGCTCTGCTTGAATACACAGACAAATCATAGATTCCTGGCATCTTCTAATATTTCGTAAACAACTGTTTGAATCAACAAAGACATGCGTCTCCTCTTAGAATCCTGACAAATATCCAGAGAAGATATGTCGGTTCTCTTTTTTTGCGAAAAGATTTCTAGATCTATTGCCCCTTCTTTACCCTACATTTCTGTAAAGATCCGTAGCCATGGCGTTAACACGGATAGTGTATTCTTTAATCGCTGTAAAGATCTACGGTTGTGGATTTATTTATACAGACAATGCATTCTCTCAAGTCTGCAAGCAGATATGGCATTCTGCTTTTTTCTATTGATGTTTCTGCAAAGATTCACAGATTGAAAGCAAAGCCTGTATTAAGTCTGGAGATTCACATCTATAGATTTCAGGCAGAAATGAGTTGTCTTTTCTTTTCTCCTGCATGCGTGATGATGGACTGACACAATGGAATTTTTCGAAGTAGTCCTGCAATAATTGACATGCAATGGCTTTTATCTACTCTGCAGATTATCTATCCGTCACAGACATGGCTCTCAGAGGGGAGGTAACTTCCCATATCTCTGGAAAGAAGACGACCAGCAGAAATGGCTTGTCGCTCCAGCCTCTAATCTACAGAAAAAGCAGTTCTTTTCTCCTGCCTCTTCAGCTAAGATCGAAATATTTCAATGATAAGCAAAAAGAGAAAGAAGCCATGGCCAGAAGACTTAAGCTCCGGCGAACATTCTAACACATACAGTGCTGAACAGACTATTCTGTTATTTAATTTCTCTGCTAAATGAACCACATATGCTCTGCAAAAATCGATATTCACAGACAGGAAACGATCTACAAACAAGAATTTCTATCCCAACCAAAGGATCGCATTTTCCTCTGAGAAGACCGACAGAAGAACCAAAGAATGTTATAAGAAGAAGCCATGGCAGAAACAGAAGAAAGGAACTACTCGAGAATGCATTCTTGAACAGAATGCACATTTTCTCTACGGAGGAGGTCTATGTGTGTATATAAATTCAACACAGATAATGATTATCTGTGCATATACTCGAGAACAGATCATTAGGGTAAGCAGAAGCCATGGCAGTTGATTAGTAAGCAATTACCTTCTTATAGGTGAGTCCGTCTTCTTCGACGACCCAGCCTGCTTCGATGCAGAGAGCTTTGAGGACTTCATTGTTGTCGCAGTGCTTGGGGAGCTTATAGTTCCCATAAGTTCTGAGGCCTGCGTAGATCTTGGCGGCGATGGCGCGCCTCCTTCTCTCCCTCCTCCTGTTGTTCTCCCTTTCCTTCCACGTGGGGAGGCGCGAGCCAGAGGTCATGGCGGGGAGGATGCCGTCCGATTCTCGCCTTCTATCTTTAGGTACCTGGTGGGAAAAGATGGGGGAGCAGCGATGGCGATGGCGATGGCGAAATTGGTGAAGCTCGAACCTGCGCAGTCCAGAACACTGCAGACAGACAAGGCGAGAGGAGGAAGGAGAAGATAAGTTCACACACAAAAAGGAGGAAGTGAAGAAGGCAAAAGCTCACAGACACACAGACAGAGAAGATTAGGAGGAGGATGAAAAAAGCTCATATACACAGGAGAAATGGAGGTCGAGAAGAGGGAAGGTAGTCAGAGGAGAAAAGGAAGCAGGAGAAGAAGAAGAAGAAGATGATCATGAAGAAGAAGAAGAAGAAGAGGAAGAAGAGATGGAGTCGATTCATGGGCAGACGGAGAGGCAGACATGACTGACAGACAGACACAGACAGAGAGACACAGAAACAGAAGCAGAAGCAGAAGATCACTGGTCCGGAGAAGAAGAAGAAGAAGAAGAAGAAGAAGAAGAAGACCAAATGGTTCCCAGAGAGAGAAACACAGAGAGAGAGAGAGAGAGAGAGAGAGAGAGAGAACAGAGCAGTGTGTGTGTGTGTGTGTGTCTGTAGAGAGAGACACACAGAGGGTAGAGGGAGAGTCTAGAGAGAGAGAGAGAGAGAGAACAGAGCAGTGTGTGTGTGTGTGTCTGTAGAGAGAGACACACAGAGGGTAGAGGGAGAGTCTAGAGAGAGAGAGAGAGAGAACAGAGCAGTGTGTGTGTGTGTGTGTCTGTAGAGAGAGACACACAGAGGGTAGAGGGAGGATCTAGAGAGAGACACAGACGGAGAACAGAGCAGAGCAGTGTGTGTGTGTGTGTGTGTCTGTAGAGAGAGACAGAGGCAGAATCTAGAGAGAGACACAGACGGAGAAAAGAGCAGAGCAGTGCGTGTGTGTGTGTGTGTGTGTCTGTAGAGAGAGACACACACACACAAACGGAGAGCAGAGCAGAGCTGTGTGTGTGTGTCTGTAGAGAGAGAATCTTGAGACAGACACAGAGGGTAGAGGGAGAGTCTAGAGAGAGATACACACGGAAAACAGAGCAGAGCAGTGTGTGTGTGGCTCTGCCTGTCTGTAGAGAGAGACACACAGAGGAGAGACAGAGGGTAGAGGGAGAATCTAGAGAGAGAGACAGACACGGAGAGGGTGCAGATCGTAGAGATAGATAGAGTCTAGAGAGAGAAGGACACGCGGACGGGGGGGCGCCGAGTGTAGAATGAGAGTCTAGAGAGAGAGAGAGAGAAGTTAGAGAGAGAATCTAGAGAGAGAGACACGAACAGGGTGCCGATTTAGAGGTAGAGTCTAGAGAGAGGGTAGAGAGAGAATCTAGAGAGAGACAGACACGAACAGGGTGCCGATTTAGAGGTAGAGTCTAGAGAGAGACTCTAGAGAGAGAGAGAGAGGAAGGGAGAGAGGAAGGCGTGTGCGTCCGTGTGTCTAGAGAGAGGATGTGCGCGTGCGTCTAGAGAGAGGATGGCACATGATCGGACTCGCGCGCATGCATGCATGCATGCATGCGTTCTAGAGAGAGGATGTGCGGCTCTAGAGAGAGAGAGAGAGAGAGAGAGAGAGGATGCGCGCATTGTGCAGTGTGCATTTCTTCCATTTGTTTTTTTTATTATTATTCTAGTACATTTGCTATTTATTTATTATTTTATTGTTAAAAACTAGTATTCTATTTTTGGGGCTATTTTATTTATTCTACTCGCGTAGCTCGCTTATTATTATTATTTTAACATGGCCATTTTATTATATTTATTGCTATTTTTTTATTTGTATCGCTATTTGAGTATTTTATCCCCTATTTTTTTATTATTCTGTCGCTATTTCGATTATTTTATCCCCCAATTTGGGGTTCTTTTTTATTTATTATTTGTTTTTAATTGCTGTTCGATTCATTTATTATTTGGTTTATTTGGATTCTGACATTTCCTCTCTTTTTTATTATCTTTTTTGGTTTGTTTGGCGGGGGGAGATCCTTTTATTTTATATATTTCTTTTTATTAGGCCAAAATTATAGCTAATTAATTCACTTATTTATATTTCTGTCCTCGCCTTCTTCTTTTTCTGACCCCCCTCCCTCCCAAAATCGATGCCCGAAGTGTCATATTTAATAATTTTAAAAGGAAACATAAATAAAAATTTAATTAAAAGCTTCTCACTTTTTGTTTTTGGCGAGCCCGTGCAAAAGCAAAAGCGGAGGGAAGGGCCCCACTCGCTCTGACTCGCACGTGCGAATCTCACACGTGTGCTTTTCCCCCTGCCCCCAAGGCCCCAAAAGATGCGTGGGGTACCCTTCTCTATCAAAGCTTTATGAAATTCCTATTACACCCCTCTGCCCCTTTCACAATATCATGTGTATATACATATAGTAAAGAATGTACATATGTATGAATGTGTGTATGTATTTATGTATGATTATGCATGTATGAATGTATGTAGGTATGTATGTATGTATGATTATGCATGTATGAATGTATGTATGTATGTATGTATGTATGTATGTATGTATGTATGTATGTGTATGTAATATAGGTATGCAATGTATGTGTGTGTATGTATGTATGTATGTGTATGTAATATAGGTATGCAATGTATGTGTGTGTATGTATGCATATGAATGTATGTATGTATGTATGTGTGTATGTAATGTAGGTATGTATGTATAATGTATGTATGTATGTATGTATGTATATGAAGGAATGTATGTATGTATGCATGTGCATATGTATGTATGTGTGTAAGTATGCATATGTATGTGTATGTATGTATGTATGTATGCATGTGCATATGTATTTATGTATGCAAATGCATGTGAATATGTATGTATGTATGCAAATGCATGTGCATATGTATGTATGTATGTATTTATGCTTTTACATATGTATGTATGCATGTACATATGTATGTATGTATGTATGTGGATGACTCTTTACGTTTGGGTGTGGTGCTAAAAGCCTGAACACATTGGTCGGCCTGCCTTCAGCCTTCCACAATCTCTCGCCTTATGCCCGTCTTACTTTCATCATGCATGCAGATGCCCTTACGAAATGCATGACCTTCCGTAATCAAGGGTTTAATGCATGATCTTCTTGTATTAACTTCACTATCGTTGGGTGGCTTACCAAATGTTTGACAATTGTCTAGGGTTGTCTCTCTTATCTTTTATCATAATTTGCTTGCCCTAGTTGTAAGTTCTTAGACTACTAAACTTGGGCCCTTTGCTCAAGGCTTGACTTTCGTACATCTCTATCATATCAAACATATTTTTCTTAATTTACTAGATACCATTGTGGAATGTAAAGGTTGAAGGAATGACTTAAATGGTCTCCATCGAACAACCTTACCAATTAGATCTCTTTTTTCTCGCAAATCTATGTTTGTGTTAAAACAAGATGATAATACAAAACCTTGCTATCTCAATTACTTCATAAGTAGCAATATGGCAATGGCAAAGTAAACCCTCTCAAGTGTTGAGATGACATAATCTACCTCCTCTTGGGACAACATCCTCATAACCAATTAGCTCTTTCTCTCTCTCTCTCTCTCTCAGAAAAATAAGGGAACGTGAGCTACACCGCCTAGAAGCCATGGCTGGGGCACTCTACATCGGGACCACGGATCACACCCACACCAAAACCCTTTATGACCTCCGACTTCTTTTGGAGAGGCTTGGGTGAAAATGAAAATAGGCTTAGTGCAAAGTCATTTCCTTTATCGAATGTATTACACCATACCACGTTTTGTACAGTACTAGAACTCTTTTATCTTAAGTTCTGTTTTTATTTTATTTATTTAGTTTTGATGATTGGATAAATACCCCATTTCGTTGTACACCAATTGTCTCATGGGCCAATTTTGGCCTTAGAAGACGTTGATCTCTCTCTCTCTCTCATCCCATAGTTCAAACTTCATATATTGATAACCCATTTATCTCATTAGTTAAATTTCTTGGATATTGATTGTCAGTTATCAATTTACACCATGCAAAACTGTGCCCATTCAATCTATCTAGTGGTAAGCTATTAGATTATCAATGTGAGATGATAGGGTAATATATGTTCGAATCCCCAATTCAATCTATCTAGTGGTAACCTATTACATTGATTATTGACAAGAGGTAATAGGTTCAAATCCTCGTATCCCACGCTTTTTTGTTACACCATCTACTACCTCTTAACCTAAATGTCAAATCAATGTATCGGACATATGACTTTTATGGTCTCCTAGCACATCTTTGCAGCACCATATATTACGTCTCTAAAGGACATGGCACATCAATGCATCTAACTAAAGTCATCGTGGTCTCAAAACAGTTGACAAAACCATCTCAACAATTGGTCAATTGGCTAACCCAATCTCTCCCTCTTTTGTTCTCTCTAGCCATACCTTTAACATATCCACTTATTCATTAAACCTAATTAGTGTTTTGCTCCTTCAATTAATTAGCATTCACCAATTTGATGAGCTCCCGCATAATTCTAGGCATAGTACAAGAATAGAGCAATGAGATTTACAAACATTCATAGGCTACGCACTTTATGTTGTGCAAACCACCAAAGGGTGTGTGTCATGTGATGCCACAGAAGGTCGTGAAAGATGACATCAGAAAAAGGCAAGGAAGTCTCATACTCTTTCAACAAAAGTTTTGAAGAGGTTGTGAGTGGCATGGGATCTCTTCAACTATCAAGCAACATTTGTACTGCCTCTCTATCTCTAAGTTATTGGGCTTTGGACCATAAATATCATATCGGAGCTTGTATTCTCCTTCATTGAAATTACTAAATCACTTTAGTGATTACGATATGTCACACACTCAGGTCAAATTTGGCCTCCTCGTGGACGATAAAAACTCTATTCTATTCTCTCTCTCTCTCTCTTTTATGGCCATTGGCCTCTTTAGAGACATTAATATGCTTCTTAAGTAGTGTTCCTCTCTCTCTAGGCTCTCTCATCTACTCTTTTGAAGGAAACATTCATCGTTCCCATGTCTTTAGCTAGTAAATTATTTTTACTAAGTAGTATCATTCTATGTCTCTCAAGTTCCCAACAACCTCAAAGAGCCTAATAAGTAAATATAAGCTCGAAGTTTCCCTTCCTTGAAAGTCGAAGCTAGTCGAGTCAAGATTGCCTTGTTTATTACTCTTTGTCCTAGGCTCTCTCTATCACACACACATTGACTAATATCAACAATTATTTCTTACCATTGCCTCTCTAAAGACCCTATCCTCTAATTGCACTAGATTGATTAGTTTTGTGAATTCAGTCAATTTAAAATTGGATGGTTTTTGGGTCAACCCATAATTATAGAGGTATACTGGTAGTTTTCCATAGTTTCTATCAATTACGTTCATTACTATACCATGTGTCCAAGATCGGGTCATATGACTAAAGCACCTTCTAAATCTGATTCTATAAGCCCCAATAGATAATTAACAAAGGCCTTGGGTGAGGAAGTTAAGCCTTTGGATTTCTTGTCTATGAAAGTATTGTGCAACAACCTCTTGGTATGTTTTCCAATATACCCATGTCTTCTTACTCCTTTACATTCATTGTTCACATTGTTAAATCGTTAATGATAATCATCACATTATAAAGAGTGCTCGAATGCATTAATTAAAATTGTAAAAATATCGACACTTTGGAGTGGTGTTTTGAGATTATAAGAAATGGTTTCATGAGGTAGAGGATGACCATAAGGAACGCTCTCATAGGAGCAATGTGGTGTAACGACTACCTGAAAATCCCTCACACGAGCTACTATGATTTGGGAATAATTAGTTTGATAGGAAATAAGTTCACCCACTCATTTAAACTAATATATCCAAGACATTCGTTAGTTTTTACTATTTCTACACATGATCTGTCACCATTTTTTTTCCTAAGTGTGACTTGGACCTTGGACTATGCTAATTCAACGATGCCTAGGATAAATAGATGAACACTTCAATAATGGTAATAAACATTTCCCAAAAGCGAGTGCACGCATATCGTGGTAACTTAGAAACAAGTCGTAAGTTTGTCCTAATTGACATAAAAGTTACCTTTGACATCCTAGACTCGCCAAGGATTAAATTATTGATGGCGAAATTGACAGAACAATGATAGTATTACCATCAAGTTTTGATTGTTTACTCTTGTTTGTGACATTAGGATGTAATGACCATGAAAGGGCCCCTCCCCTTTACCATCATCATCCTACACACTTTTAGAAAATTTCCAGCATGTAAAATTTATTTTACCTTAATGAGGAACAAAAGGGAGCAAGGCCTTACTTATACTACTCTACAATGACTCTACAAGGCTGACCATTGTAATGGATAAGTCCATGATGAATGAACACCTCAATAATGGAGCTAGAGATAAAGTGGTTTTTTCTTGATCGTTTTAACAAGTACATGATCAAAAGTGCACACATATCTTTCAATCTTTCAGTTGTACAATGTCATATTTATTTAGCCCATCTCCACTTAGTATATTGTCTTCTTTTGATAAGGTTGGATGCATATCATGCATTTTAATATTTATGATGCTTGAAATATATCAAAAAAGTCCCAAGTGTCTAACCTTCTAAGGCAATTTGATGTTCCACAAGTGCTTTGCTACGTGGCTATATTCTAATTTGCATATAATATTGAGTCGGCCAAGATTCATAAATTGCACGACAATGCCCAAGAAACACAAATGAAACCATCACCACTTTTTTCAGAAAGATTGTTTTTTTCATACATGGAATTCAATTTTATCATAACTAACCAATGAGTACATTGTGTGCCATTCGTAAGGCATGACAAACCGTTTAACTATGTAGTAGTTGCTAGGTAGATATAGTAGGAGGGTATTTCGGCATGACTACTTGTAAAAACAATTCCACATGATTTGATGTAGGGAGCAATTTATCCTTATTTGTTATTTTGTGACAAAATATACATAGATATACATGTCACACAATGACCTTTTGATTGGTCCAAATGAGTCTTTGGTTTGATGTGTGGATGCACATGCAATGTCATGTATCTTTTGCATTGTACTAGTATAATTTGGAGAAATTCAACCAATTTGCTCTACTGGTTTCCAAGAAAGTTTAATTGACACATAAAGATCTTATTGAGTTCAAGTGGAGGTTAGAAGATAAGAATGCCTATGCTAATAATGTAAAGAACATAGTGTGATTAAATACATGTCGGTTTGACGGACCAACCTATTAGATGACGGAGATGAACAATACACTTAATGCATGTGCCATTGGTTTTCAAGAAAGTTTAATTGACACATAAAGAGCTTATTGAGTTCAAGTGGAGGTTAAAGACAAGAATGCCTATACTAATAATGTAAAGAACATAGTGTGATTAAATACACATAGGTTTGACAGACCGACCTATAAGATGAAGGAGGTGAAGAATACCGATGCATGTTACCATTATATACAAACCAACAATAGCTAAAAAAGGATAATGGGTTTGATCCAAAGGTGTAAATAGTAGATATTACCAAAAAGTAGGCATAGGTTCTAGGAAGATGACAATTCATATATTATCAATATGACAAGATGATATCCTCGTGATGAAATATCACAAGATGACATATTACAATTATAGTTGGACAAGAGACATGTATGTCAAACTAGCGAGCCACGATGTTGAAAAACGAAGAAGGCGCCAATGGATTCAATAGGCACTATAGAGATCTCAAACACTTTAGAGGCTACAAGTAGACATCCAAGTTCATTTACTCAAGCACTTGTTGTATCCATGTAGGAACAAGTCTACAATCAAGCAATGCTTTCCAAGGAATGTGTAAATGATCCAGCCACAAATATGAAAATCAAAAGCAAGAGGGATATATGGATGGAAGACAAGAATAGATCAAAGTTTCATTCTATAAATAGGATAAGTTCCAAATTCACCATTTAGATAGATAGAAAGAGACCCTCTATGTGGTAGCCACACCCTCCCTTTAATTGTTTGGTGAATTTGGACACCCTCCCTTCCAAATAGGATAAGTTCCAAGTTCACCATTATATTGTAGCCACACCCTCCCTTTAATTTTCCCCATTGTAGAGATTCTTTGTTGGTTTTATCTCATAATGAGGTTTCATAGAACAAAGTGTGTTAAATTACAGTCTATGAGTGGCAAGCATACATTGGTGTAAAATAGCTAGTACAAAATTTTTACAAGCATTGAGTATGAATAAACATAAGATAATTGTTATGGCGGATAAATTGCAGATACTCTATCTTAAACTTTGAGAATCTATATGTTTTTCTAAACACAAACGGCAAATAAATGTACATGGAATCACATTTTACTCCAACAACTGGAAGTAAACAAAGTAAAGATGCTTGTAATGTTTTCACCACCATTTTTGAACGATGAAATTTGGGGTTTTGGTCATATTCTGGTTAGCATTGTTAAAAAATATAATATAATGTGTAGATGCATCAACATTTTGGGTTTATGCCCTTCGAGATGGAATTGACAAGAATGTTTTCGTTAAGTGAAGGTAGTTGTTGGCCACTGAATGCAAGACTACGCAAAAAGACATGCATGTTCCCAAAAGCTTATCAACTAGTCATATTGGGATTTTTGCACCCTTGACATTGAGTGGTAATTTATGCTTCCTCCGACATTTGGGGGATTCTTTCTTTATGATTTTTGGTAGTTTGTCCCACATTTGTACAATGATTTAAAACCTTCACCTTTCTTCATCATTTCGCTAAAAAGGACATGAACCTCTAATTCAAGGAATTTCACTCTGTTTCTATCGTTTGGAGAAGTGAAAAAAATCAATGGTGATTCGGGTCTGAAAGTTAGTTATGTCCAAACTAGTTGCTATAGTTTCAAGATTACACGTAATTAGAATGACTCATATCATCTTATCCACGTTAGTTTATTGTAGTGGGGTTGATAGTAGGTATGGGCTATTGTAATTGTGTCAATGGCAGTTGGCTTCAGTAGGTTGTGGAGGTTTGTGAATACAAGGGAGATGGAGGTGATTCATTGTATTTGTGGCCTCTATTGATATTGTTGTCATGATTGATATTGGCATTGTTAGTGTCATAGGTGTTCTGAGGTGATCTCACATACCGATGGATATGACTCTTTTTCAGACCTACAACCTTTGCTAGAGCATGTGAATGTAAAACAACTACTCTTTGTTAAAGCAAATGTGGGTTCTTTACAAGAGTTGTGGGTGTTGTTAGATCGCATGCTTTTTGCAAGAGTGCATGGGATTGTGAACAGGTGGGTGATTTGTGAGCCATGTTCTTTGCTAGAACGTGTGTTGTGAGATGAACATGTACACTTTGATAGGGTATATATGCGATGGGTGACCGTGTGTTCATTGTTTGAGTAGAAGGGACAAATGTTCTTTGCTAGAGTGCATGGGGTGGGGAAGTGTGGCACCATGCTCTTTGCTAGAGAACATCTTCACTCCTCAAGTGTGTTAGTCTTCAAAAATGTTGGTTTTTGGTTGTCCTTGATTTCTATTATCATTATCATCTAAATATTCAACTGGGTGTGATCATGTGGTCTTTGTCAAACCTTTGGGTTTCTTTTGCTAAGGATGGGATATTCTTTGAGCCCCTTTTTGGCCATGTCAATGTCCTTTGTATGGTTTTTTGTTTGGGCGCATTGTTGTTTTTTGTGAACATATGGAGTTTTGTAGGCATATAGTGCACTTCCGGGACAGTTCAACTAAATGTGAGATGTCTGTTATGTCTTGCGAACACACTGGTCTAATGTAAAACATCTTGTGTCTTGTGAATGATGAACACATTACTCCTTGATCGATCAATATGTGGGTCATCTTATGCGGATGTGACTCTAAATTGCGAATCTGTAACTCAATGGTGAGAACAAGTGTGGTAACACACTACTAGAGAACGCGACGATGTTTATTGGTGATGAAAGGGAGTGGGACTTGTTGCAAAAGTGAGAATGTGTGGGATGACAATTGCCCAGGTGAGGATGGAGTTAGAGATGGTGATGATGCAAGTGAAGGCGTGGAGTGAGGACTCCAACATTCTTTACGTTGTTTATTACCTTTTTCTTTCTCAATAGGTGATGTACATATTTAGCAAGGGAGATACATGAAATCAGCATAAACAAGAGAGGGAGAGATAGACAAACAAACAGGTTCTACAATCAACAGAAGAGATCAAATAGAACCAATGGGACCAAAAATGGAACATTTTCATATTGTGGCTAAGTAGTGACTCTAGAAGATTAATAATTTGGTTTATGAATGTTGAGATTGAAGGCACACACACTATGACTAAGAGAGAAATTTGTGCACAAACTAGATTAGATTGGAAATGTGTGGAAAGCATTATATCAAATTGCAAACTCAGGTCCATGAACTTTGTTCAATGTACAATATGCATTTTTACCATAATTGTTGGAGGAGCATTATATCAAATTGCAAACTCAGGTCCATGAACTTTGTTCAATGTACAATATGCATTTTTACCATAATTGTTGGAGGAGCATTATATCAAATTGCAAACTCAGATTCATGAACTTGTTGAATGTACAATACACATGTTATTATAATTGTTGGAAGAGCATTGTATCAAATTGCAAACTCAGATTCATGAATTTGTTCAATGAAAAAAAACGAACTTTATCATTATAGTTGGAGGAGCATTATATCAAATTGCAAACTCAGATTCATGAATTTTCAGGACACAATATGCATTTTACCACAACCGTTGGACGAGAAAAGATAGGAAGAAGATTAGCGGCTGAGGGTGAAGACATTA
The DNA here is from genome assembly GCF_043228905.1 of Azolla caroliniana. Taxonomy (NCBI): domain Eukaryota; kingdom Viridiplantae; phylum Streptophyta; class Polypodiopsida; order Salviniales; family Salviniaceae; genus Azolla; species Azolla caroliniana. Next base: position 17,160,963 of record NW_028230447.1, read on the forward strand.
AAAAACTGATCAGATGAGGATAATGAGTGGATTGGAGGAGGAAAATGAGCGTGGGAACAAACTCTTTAATTTTTTACCTTTTGAGTGTTACAGCAATTAACAGAAATGATTTATTAACAATGTGTCCACAAATGCTTCCCAAAGTCATGGCACATCGACCAGTTTAGAAAAGATACAAAGTTAGAGTAATATTGATCATTAAAAGGGAATCAAAGATATTGATGTTTTTTTTGTATGCTGGTTGGATATCCAATCACAACTGTTTTGTCATGATTCAAAAGGTCCTTGGAAACCTAAAAGGCTGCACTCACTTGGCTGAACAGAGTCTTGAAGTCCGTGGTTGGGGAACCGTCACCCTCGGGTTTTGAGGCAAGGTCAAAAGCTTTGTTCTTTACTTCATCATGAAGAATTGCCTACAACAAGTGGGCATATAAAATGTTTAGAATTTCTACCTTAAATGAAAGAGAATCAACACTAGGGGTTATATTATAATATATCAGTGCAAATAGGTTGAGAGATTAAAATCGAGATCCACACACATTAACATAAAAGCAGTAGAAAACAAGATTACATGATAGAATCAAGGCAATGCTCAATGGAGAATGAGCTTCAATTAGAAGAATTTTGAGATTAATGTTGGATTAAAAACACAAGAAGTTTCAGCATTAAAGAGGATTAGAGTGGTTAATAAATTCCACATCTTTATTATCAAATTTGCTCAAAATTAAGTTCTTGCATGAACCTACGCATAATAAGTTGTAAACAGAACAATTGGTGCGAGAAATTTCAGCATTAAAGAGGATAAGAGTGGTTAATAACTTCCACATCTTTATTACCAAAACTGCTCAAATTTTTTATCGGGGGCAGATGGTGTAATTCTTCAAACTACAAGAGATAGTAACGATACTACTCTTAACTGAGTATTTATCATAATATGAAGATTTGCTAGAGTTGTTTACCTCTAAACAATAAATAAGTGTAAACAAATGGGGAAAAGGTTGGTTAGTTTGCTACAGTATGAGTATTATAATAATATGAAGATTTGCTAGAGTTGTTTATCCCTAAACAATAACTAATAGTGTGTATATAAAAGCGGAAAAAGGCCTGTTAGGTTGCAACAGTATTTAGGACCCTCATTATGTAAACCGAGGAAAACTTCATTTACCAGCCCAGCCCCCTTGAAAAAATCATGCCTGGTTGTACTTGGTAGAAAATAATTTGGAGGTGAAAGTTTATTTCTTGGTCCACCGCTCGAATAGACCTTTCATTCACATAATTGGTCATGGCAGTTGGTCGAAAATAATTTATGAATTTTGGTGGAGGAGACAGTTGATCTAGTATTTGAAGATGCCATTAATTTACATAACTGGTTCTATTGTTGAGTTCAAAAGATAATTTACAGGTCCTTTTTTTGGGGGGGGTGGGGTGGGGGGGGGGGGGTGCTCCAATGATATGACCATTGCCATGTACACCATAGGATGAAACTTCAAATCTTTGGCATCATCTCAGATGCTGCAAATGGAGCTATATATCATATGATTATCATCCCCCATTAAGAGAAAAACATAATTCATAGTACCTGCACACAGACTTCTGCAACATCTGCTCGTGGAATCGACTTCGTACTCGTAGAAAGAAGCTCGTCATCCTTTCCGACAACCAGCTCCCGTTTCCCACCTTCTTTATCTAGCAATCCGCCAGGTCTGGAATACTTAAGAGAAAACATTAGAAGGTAGCAAATGAACAATGAATCCCATATATTAGGATAGGTATAGATTTTTAGTTTCAACTATAAATAAAGATGGTATACACCACCGAAAATATGGTTTAATGAGTAGCATATTCTAACAAACCTCATGAAAATCAAGGGTATTAAAGACTTAAGGGATTTAGAGTGAATAGAAATAACTACTAAAACTATGTCTTTTAGGAGTTTGGTGATGTGTTTCTCAGTTGTTCCTCATGTATCATCTTCAAATTTCAAATTTGAGTATTTCATAATCTGAAGAAACCAATATGAAATCGAATATCATAGTTTTAATGTCTTTGGATTGTTTGCAACTCAAAGTTTTCCTAAATTCAGTCAGCATGATTACATCTTTTGTTCGAACGTGACCATACACCAGCTTTTCATTATTTTAGTAGTTGGTCAAATTAGATTATTTCATAATCTGAAGAAACCAATATGAAAGCCAATAGCAGAGTTTTAATGTCTTTGGATTGTTTGCAACTCAAAGTTTTCCTAAAATTCAGTCCGCATGATTACATATTTTGTTCGAATTTGACCATATACCACTGTTTCATTATTTTAGTAGTTGGTCAAAGACTCAAATATGACCTAAACAGATGAAATTACTAACGATTAATGCTACAAGTTCAATGCTCTATAAATGAATAAGGATAATATCAATTTATCATTTAAGAACAGTGCAAATTAATTCAAATGACACTATTTTGCTTTAAGGTTGTACCTTATGATTGTGTATGGTACACCTGAATCAGCCAAATATTGCTCAGCTTTGCGTTTCCAAATCTAATTAGAATAATTCCATGTCCATTTGTTTCAATCAGGAAGAAGATCAGACTTTCAATACTTCTATGCAGAATTGTATTTATCAAAGTGCCATACCAAAATATTCCCATTGCCAAAAGAGTTGAGACGGTGATTCGGATCAGTTCCACCCATGGAACCAACCAAAATGATGTGCTCCACGCCTTTTTCTTTGGCTGCAAACACAATCTATCACATTCAAAATTATGAAAATTTAGATGACTTCTTTGTTGTATGTGTCAATGACATCTATCTATCTTTCACCTGTATCAATCTGATTCTTCTGTCCGATCCAATCAACCTGGTTAAACATTTACCATATAAATGAGTACATATATGATTATAAATACAATTGGGTGACTGGAAACTCATGCATGTTAAACCCTTAAAAAAGGATCAACTCAGAATACAGGATCAATTATTTTTTAGACCATAATCAAGGAGTGTCTTACCCGGCCTCGCTAAGATATATAGATGCAAAGATTAACAAAACACTGGCCTTCTATTGTCTCCCCATCTTAACATTCTTCAATAGCAAGGCTCACATATTATCAACGAGTTAATAGCTAATTCTTTATATGGTTAAATGCTATTTGGTTTACCTATAATAACCATTAATTAGAGAAGGGATCATCACTAGCATCCCTTCTATACTTCTTTTAATAGTATAGGGTTAGGAATAGGTACCCTGAAGCATTGCCATTAAGTTTCATATGGCAACTCTATCAGACTTCTTTTAAACCTTTATACCAATTACTTACAGACAAGGTTTTGTAAACATAGATTTACCTCTTCAGGGTACTCTCCTTCTTTGTAATAGAACTCGGGGGGTCCACCTTTGCTTGGATCAAAGCCTGGTTTGATCTGTGGAGAAGCACTAGTAAGAATTATAAGTACATTTACACCAGATAATGGAGCGTCCAAACTCTCTCGATTTCTTATATCCGCGATGAATATGGCATCATCTTCACCATTTATCTTCTCTTTGCTACTCTCTGATCTTACAAGGCCCCTTGCAACGAAGAGATTGGGCCTCTCCTTGAGATTCTTATATACAAGATGACCTGTTGAATGGGCATATAAGGGCATTATATTATTATTTCTTTTGTTGCTTCTCTCACTCACTCTCCGTTCCTCCCTCTGAAAATGAAACTGGGCCTAGTATAAAGCCATTTCATTCCCGAACATGTTTGTTATTTTACTAGAACTATTTAGCTTAAGCTCTAATTTTATTTTATTTTTTCCTTTCGATGAATGGGTAAATATCCCATTTTGTTGTAAACCAATTGTCTCATGGGCCAATTTTGGCCTTAGAAGACATTAACATTTCTTTCTTTCTCTCTATCTCTCTCTCTGTTTCTTCTTCTGAGTTTTCATGGAAACACACACTATATTTTCCCTATATAAGATGTGGGCATTGCTTAGATTGTGTTTTTTCATTCACATTCTTATGTTTCTGCTCTACAGATCATTCATCTCTCTCTCTCTCTCTCTCTGTCTTTGTGTCTAGCCTCTGTATTTCTTACCAGTTCTACCTCCAGCGCCGGTGACAAGCACTGTCTTGCCTTCAGCCATGTCCTTCTGTCTCTCTGTCTCTGTCTCTGTCTCTCAATGTATCTGAGTCTGTGTTTTCTCTTCGTCTCAGTATGTATATGTACATACTCTGTTCTCACAGAGAGGTGCATTTTCCTCTCTCTACAAATGTAATTACTAATAATTAATACACACAAAATCCCATTTCCTCTCTCTTAGACATACATACTGATACATACATATGTATAATTTATAAATGTAATGCAATTTTTCTTGAGGGATGGCACAAACCTCCTGGAAGAAGAAAGAATTGATTCTGGGGGCGGAGTCGCGACCAATTCTCAATTTGATTCTGTTGCCCACATAATGAATGAATGAATGAATGAATGAATCCATCGAGAGTCTCCGAATGTATCCGAGACTGTTGAACATGAAAGCCCAATATTTCTTATTACCTCCCGAGAATAAGAAACTGAGTATCGTGACTTTGAGTGACACTAAGCAACTGTTGTAAGATTGAATGACTTGGGAAGCATGTGCCACACCCATAAAGTCTGCATTGATATTGAGGAGCTATTGGTAACAATTGGCAACGATTCGGTTTGAACGAAACCGAACTGTGAAATAGCAGCTTACCGGTTAAAACTGTTTGGTTTGGTTAAGTTCAGGTTTAGGTTTAGGTTTTTGTTAACGGTTCAGTTTGGTTTGTGGTTTACAAGTTTAGTTTGAGCCTTTATCGGTTTACCGGTTTTCAATTAAAACGGTTTGATAGTTTAGGATTGACACTCAGTAATTTTCTTAAATATTTTTTTGAACATTTTAAGCCTAAATTTGATCTTTTAAGAAAAAACCTTAAATTTTGGAAAATTAAAATTTGAAATATTGAAAAATGTGAAATTTTGGATTTTGACCTAACTTGAAAACCAAAACCGAATCGCGAAACCATGGTTTTAACGGTTTATAGGTTTGAATGTCTCTAAAACCGTTTGGTTTGAGCTTGAATTTTTTTTTGTAACGGTTTAGTTTAAATGGTTGTGGTTAAAACGGTTTCGTGGTTCGGTTCTATTCGATTTTAAATGATTTGAGTTTAACACTCTTGAACCAAACCAAACAGTTGTCAATTGCTAGCTATCGGATTAGATGACTTTGGGAAGCTTGCACATACCCATAAGAAGTCTGCATTGATACTTGGGAGTTATTAGATTAAATGACTTAGGAAGCATATTGAAATTTGATACCATGGAGCTATCAGATTTGAATGACTTGCGAAGCATGCACATGCCCATAAGAAGCATGCATTGGTATTGAGGAGTTGTAAGATTGAATAACTTGGTAAGCATTCATGCACCCATAAGAAGTTTGTGCATTGATAGTGTTAGAGTTATGATAAGCATATGATAAGGATAAAAGATAGATAGATAGAAAGGAGAGAGAGAAAGAAGGGTGTTGATCCACCCGACCACCCCTGAGCAAGGGGATCAAGACGGACTCAAGCCTCGATCAGCGTCCCATACCACCGTCGTGGCGTCAAGTCATACTTGGTGCTGGCGCGCTCGCTACAAGAGTTGACCCACCACGAAACAGAGTCTCGACATAGTCAAGATATCATGAAATGAGGGTAGCTAGGCCTCATATTTATAGCGATACCCAAGGCCCCAAGCAAGTTCACACTTGGCCTAATGGGTTGTCTCAATCCTGAGGATTAAAAGTAATCCTCCCCTTCTTTACAAGCTCGTTTAACCCTCACACTTATCCCCGTGTATAGAATACTACGGTAAATTCTCACCATGAGATATTATATGGTCATGCCCGTAACATACTCTCCCTCTTTAAAACATTGCACTCTTGCAATGGAAAGTTAGGGAAGTTAGTTCTAACAGTATTTTCGCGTTCCCATGTGGCATCTTTGATAGATTTATCCATCCATTTAATTTTATATTCTCGGATTATTTTAGTACGCAGATTTTTTGTTTTAACATCGAGAATTCTTTCTGGTACATGTGGTTTAGAAGATAATTCTTTAGTAGTAACCAAAGTTTCAATTGTAATTGTATTGTCGCCAGAACCTAGAAGTTCTTTTAAACGACTTACATGAAAAACTAGATAAATTTCAATGCCATCGGGAAGAGTGAGATGATAGGTTGATGAACCAATGCGTTTGAGGACTTGAAAAGGTTCACAAACCGTGGGGCTAACTTAGCACACTTACCCGTAGACAATGTTTTAGAATTGTGAGGTACACGCAAAAATACCTTCTGTCCAAGGTTGAATACACAAGGTTGCCTATTATGATCAGCGTAAAAACACGCTCTATCTTGAGCTGTTTTTATATTATCTCGTGCAGTATGTAACATATCTTGCATATCCCGAATAAATTTTTGCGTACTTCACAACTCATCATAATGTATATTAACATCAATCAGGGCTCGTGGTTGAAAACCATACATCAACATAAAACGACTATATCCCGTCGACATATGCTGGGAGTTGTTATAAGCAAACTCCAAATTTGGGAGATAACGTTCCCATTTTGTTGGTTTTGCACCAACATACGCTCGAAGCATGTCCTCAATAATTTGATTTACTTGTTCTGTCTGTCCATCGGATTGAGGATGATCCGTGGAGCTCATGCTCAATGTAGTTTCTAACTTCTTAAAGATTTGCGTCCAGAAGTCACTAGTAAAATTTGGATCTCGATCACTCACAATATCCATCAATAACCCATAAAAACGAAATAACTCGTCAACAAATTGGTAAGCCAATTCAGGAGTTGTTATCGTGGTTTTAGTAGCAATAAATCTGGCCATTTTAGTTAGTCGATCAACCACAACCCAGATGGCATCATGGCCTTTTTGGGTGCGAGGAAGGCTAACAATAAAATCAATGGATATACGTTCCCACTTATTATTGGGAATGTCCAAGGGATGTAAAAGTCCTACGGCTTTAAGTTGCTCGGCTTTGTTAACATGACATTGGTGACATTTAGTAGAGCAGACCGTTAGCAATGTGGAAGGAAGGAAATTTTGTATTTGTAAGAAATACGACTCAATGGAGATTGCTCCAGGAGGATTTCCTTGAGTTCCTTTCGCTTGAGCGGATGACATCGGGTCGTTATTCTGAGCCATTGAATGATTATTTCTGGCAAAGAAATAGGATAAGGTCAGACAAATAGGCATAACATCATGTCGTGATGTAAACATATCATGGGCAAACATTAATCAATATCATGATCTCACGTCAATACCCCTCTAGACGTATAAGATGAGGTTCAAGGTCAGGTTACTATGGTAACACAAAGGTGTTTTAAAAACCATGGGGGTGACAAATGAATGTCTTTCCCTAATCTCTATATTGATTTTTTCATGGCGGCTCCCCGAGGCTCAACCATGTATGTTTGTGTCATGAATAGTTTATACACGAAAAAAATGTTAACAATAACCTATGTTTTTGTGCCCACATATGTGGTTTCGGCTCTTTATGTCCTATTACAAGGACCCCGAGGTGTACTTAGACCTAAAGTCTAAACATGTACTATAGTCATATGTATCAATAATGTTGTATGATCTTGGTCATATTTGAACTCGAGACCTCGAGAACAAATGCATTAAACCCTTGAGCTAACCAAATAAGTTGCACGTGTTGAATATTAAATGTTTTATGCGTATAAGAGATATGTGAGGCATTTGCCCATATATGTTTTTTAAAAAGAAACATATATGTCAAGAGTCGTTATTTCCCTCTCATTTACCACAAACTATGTTGGTACGTTACCTAACGTCAAGTCTCATAATTACGAAGACATACGCCAAAGTGCAACCCAATGGTCAAGCGAAATGAGCCCTCTTTTCATAGTATGCCCACGTGGCCCATCACATGGTTACGTCACTACGAATGCCTTTCGTAAGAATGATGCATGGTGGCATCGTATCCATGTAATGAGGGAGGGATGTTGGATATGTGTGTCATAGGAGCGACCTCACATGAAGTGGGTCAAGCCCTACGTTCTCAACATCATTGTGGCTAAGAGCATTTCATTACGTAACGAAATCAAAGTGATTAACGAGGATGTCAACAAAAAAAAATTGTTGAAAAAAGGATGATGACTACGCCATTCTCACATAAATGTGAGGACGGAAACTGTTGAGAGACAAGCTCAACATCGGCCGGATCGGCTGAAGAAGCCGAGGACCGGATCGGCTGAAGAAGCCGAGGACCGGATCGGTTGGGACCGATCGGTTAGGCCGAGTGCGTAAACCGGGAGGTCGTTAGGAAAGATATTCCGTGAGGAATATATTTGGGAGTTAGTGTAGGAGCTCTTGAGGAGCATTGAAGTACTGTCAGTACTTCGGTCAGTCCTTCTAGGACTTGTATAAAAGTGTTCACTGAGCACGTCTTATGTACAGACAGGAGTATTATTATTGAATATATTTTTTGTGTCTACTCTCTCTGTCTCTCCTGTGTATACCGTGTAAGCTCAAGCTCTCCATTGAACCTGAGTTTCCTTCCTTCTGTTCGGTCTTCATACCTGCTTCCGCACGCTACTTTCTACAGAAACCAAGATCCTTTCCTCGAAAAGGACAACATTCGATATAAAGATCACGTAATATCAAATACACACATATGTTTATTTATCACATATATACAATCAAATACATATACACGTGACCACATATGCGTATATTAAAAAAATCGTAACATCAAATAGCCAACATATGATGAAATCGAGACACGTAATCGAGGCATATAGCCTCGACGCACACGAAACATCCAAAATTAAGAGTTAATCGTAATATGCAATTGAGGTATTGACCTCTTACACATATGACACCAAACACATATCATTTACATAGAAATCAAGGTATTGACCTCATACGCAAACGTAACATATGTATGTGAACGTAATACGCAATTGAGGTATTAACCTCGTATGCATACGACACTAATCACATATTAAATATATGTCAAATGAGGTATTGACCTTATACATATATGTAAACGTTTTATACAACCAATTAATTACCACTCCAACATCATTGAATCAATGAGAAAAAATTACATATTGACCATATACATTATTAGATGGGAGAAGAAAAAATACAAAAAAAAACAAGAAAGAGTTACTGAAGTTCCTTTGCTGATCGTTATCTGGATCAAGGTCGACCGCATGTCGATTGATCACCATTCATCAAGAAGACAAAAACAAACAAAGGAAACATTGGAAACATAAGCTCTGATACCAACTGTTAGAGTTATGATCTAAAGTAAGCATATGATAAGGATAAAAGATAGATAGATAGAAAGGAGAGAGAGAATGAAGGGTGTTGATCCACCCAACCACCCTCGAGCAAAGGGATCGTGATCGACTCGAGCCTCGATCGGCGTCCCATACCACCGTCGTGGCGTCGAGTCGTACCTAGTGTTGGCGTGCTCGCTACAAGAGTTGACCCACCACGAAACAGAGTCTCAACGTAGTCAAGATATCATGAAATGAGGGTAGCTAGGCCTCATATTTAAAGTGATACCCAAGGCCCCCATGCAAGTTCACACTTGGCCTAATGGGTTGTCTCAATCCCGAGGATTAAAAGTAATTCTCCCCTTCTTTACACTCTCGTTTAACCCTCACACTTATCCACGTGTATAGAATACTATGGTAAATTCACACCACGGGATATTATATGGTCATGCCCATAACAGTTAGTGTGGAATTGTAAGATTTAATGGCATCCGCTATTGTGATGTGGGAAATGCATAGGAGGAATTAAGTTAAACCAAGAATATTAAAAAAAAGGTTGAATGATAGATCAAGGATGTGGTGAGAAAGAGATATCTCAAAAAAGGCTTAGCTCAATTGATATAATTGTGTGTTTTCACAAAACAAAAGCACATGGAGTGTGCTAAAATAAAAAAGGCAATGTGACCATCGCTCGTTGAGACGTTGAACCAAAACTCGGCGATATACCCCTGAAGCTCTACTCGTGATCTTATCCCCTCCGTTTACCCATATCTTCATCCTATCCTTCTTCTATCTATTGTTTACTACATTAACGGAGCCGAGAATTATCTTGTTGTACTATTACTTATAAAATTTAATATTTATTTTGCTATTTTGTGAAAATCCTTGTTTGAGTATTTGGCATGAAGACTTCTCCATGAAAATTTGATGTTCAATTGTGAGAGTATTTCAAGGTTGTTTTCTCTTAGACGATCAAGCCTAATCAATAGAGCTCAAGGTTTTTAACCTTGTGGTCATGGGTTAGAACCCCATTGTTGATAATCACTCTATATTATCGGTGTGATGAGTTTCCCAATGAAATGATTCAGTGACTTGTTTTACATGCCGCCTTCTCCAAAATTCCATTGCAAGAGTTAGGACACAAAGTTACATGAATTTTGGAGAAGGCGGCATGTAAAACAAGTCACCAAATCATTTCATTGGGAAACTCATCACACCGATAATATAGAGTGATTATCAACAATGGGGTTCTAACCCATGACCACAAGGTCAAAAACCTTGAGCTCTATTGATTAAGCTTGATCGTCTAAGAAAAAACAACCTTGAAATACTCTCACAGTTGAACATCAAATTTTCTTGGCAATTAACGAGTTATTAGATGCAAGAGTTAATCCCAAAGAGATACCATTCCTCGTGAGCTAATTCTAAATATAAACATTGAAAGAAGAAAATAAATCAAGAAATAGTGGCTCCGACGAAATTGGGTGCAAAAAACCAATTAAATTGTCCTAGGGATTAAAAAAAAAAGTTACAGAAACGATGATAGGCCCAAAGAATGTTATTGCATTGTAGGGTCGTAATTGTACAGACTTGGCAAGTTCAAATTGGCATGGCACATCCTCTATAAGGGTTTGGTTTGAATGATTTTAAGTTTGAAGGTTTTGTTGTTCAATTCGGTTTAAGTTTTGATTTTGATATTCCCAAACCGATCCAAATCGTTGTTGATTACTATGAGCATCCATATGTGGGCCTAGGCAATATATTTAATGGTTAGGACTTGAAAGATAGAAACATATCATTTTCTCCTTTACATACACACAAGTTTAAGGCATACTATATGTGGAGATAGCAACCACCATATTGATGGGCTGGATCATCATAAGGGTACATCTTATATGTTTCAAATTTGTTGTCCAACATTTTAATTTTTCACAATAAACATTATGTTTGAATGAGGCGAATCAACATAAGTAATGATATGTGTGTATGAGAAACACGTTAACTCCAAAAGTTGAGAATGATTATATGTTGGAGTGTAAATTGGAAAGATTAAAGGGCTCATGGGTGAACCCCTAGTTGGTAAAATCATCGCAAAACAAGGAAGGGTTTAATTAATGTCATAAAAAGTCATAAACTTTTAGATGCCCACAAATTGAATGCTTGTTAGAGAGTTAGAGATATAAAGCCTTAAATTATTGGTAGAATTGACCAGTGCAATCGTCCAATTCAATCTTAGTGTTGAAAATATAGTTTGCAAGTCCATTTGTTGTGTTGACTTGTGGATCTCTATTTGTCTTGTGTTGTCTAAATGCAAGCCTTACGATTGGTATGCTCGAGTTTTATATTATTCACCTTGTTATTTGTGCACAAAAAGAATCATAGTTAAAAATAGCATGTAAGTTGACATTGTGTTGTTTGTTTCCATTCTAGTTTGGTCTCTTTTGTTTTGTCATATTTTCTTTGTTATTTATTACCAAGATAGCAAGTGAAACTGTGGAGTTTACTATTACTCACAAATGTATTGCAAATTGCAAGTATATTTGTTGTTTGGTATTGCACTCTTGGTGTGTTTGAAAAGAAGACTCACATATGAGTTCATGGAAAATAAGATATAATTCTAAATATCCTTTTGAGTTATTTGTTTATAGCAATTGGGACTTGGTCTCTTGCATGTTGTGTTCTCTTTTTGTATGTATCTTTTTACTTGTGGCTTATGTTTTATGATGAATTATTTGATCAATGAGTTAATACAAACTTGATGATGAGTACATTTATGTCTTTAATTACATGGCATGCGCCAATTAATTGAACACATTGGTTATTGCTCCATGGACGTTGGCCTCTCGGTCAACAATGTGACATATTAGTAATTACGTACAAAATATGAATGCAATAATGGATTCCGTTAGTATTCATCATTAATGCAAAGAGAATGACATGTACATACATCATATGATATTATTAATGGTTTCAATGTTTTATCGTACACAAATACGCGTTGTAGTTATGATTATACTAATAAGTGAATCCACAAAGACAATTCAAATACATATATTGTTTTAACATATGAATTGTTAACAACCGTTTGGAAGAAACAAAGGGAAGAATGCCTCTTGTTGGTTGATTTATATTATTTTAGTTGTATTTGACTTGCAAGTTGCACAAACTCTTGTAGTTTTGTTGGTATGTATTACGGTATACCAATATGGATTAGTCAATAGTGAAGAAAGATAGATATCCTTTTAATGTCTAGGGGAGATAGATTGCAATCTATGCGATAAGATAAATAAAATAGAAGAAGGAAGGGAAGTGGGCATGGGTTACACGCATGCCATTTCTTAAAACATTGATATAAGGTATGCCATATAAGAAATGTTTACCATACAATGCTAGGAAGAGTTTATCTCTATAAGAGTTCCTAGACAAAGTGGCATAAGAATTGAAACCCATGTTTGACGTTAGTCAAGATCTAGTCTAAACACATGGTAGACCTTAGGGAAGTTCCTTTTGGAGGCGTGTACAAGATGTCCATTAATAATCTTACCCATGATGACCAAGAGAAAGATATATCATTATGAGGAGGGACGACATGAAGCATAGGTGATTACTAAAGGAGATTTGCCTCTTTTTTTACGGTGTTTGTTGTTTTGGTATAAAAGAACACATTGACCTTTTTTATGACCTACAATTTTTCTTCTTCTTCTCAGGGGATTTCCCACAAGGAGATTGCATCTCAAACTAATACTGGTTATCTTTTCATTGAGTGTGTTTTCACAGTAGAAGATGATTTCCATGAATGTGAGTGTATTGTTGTTCACGCGGATTGTCTTTTACTTATTGGGGTTTTGATACATGGAGATGATTACCCTTGAATTAGAGGTTGAAGTTAGACCTCTCTTTGTCTAGGGGGGGGGTTCACAAGGGGGAACAAGGTAACCCATGGTTGCATGACCATTCATCAAATCATTGATGTTGATCACCGTAAAGACCAAAGTCGTATCCTCGAATCAAAGGCAATGATAAGACGAGAGATGCTCTTGCCCTAAGATGGATTGACATGAGGTGATATTGTAGAATCAAAGATGTGAGACACTCTTTCCCTTTAAAGATGGATTTTCGTGAGGTGATATTGCAAAATCAAAGATCAGAGATGCTCTTTCCCTAAGAGAGATTTATATGAGGTGATATTGTAAAATCAAATACTATATTGGAACGAGGAAAACAATCACACAAGAGGCAAGATCCCCAAAATCAAAGGCAATTACTTATTGGGGCTCATCTAGTTTCTTACTTCAAGGGCCATTACATACACACCCCACAAACGTTACGTGTGACCGAGATAATCACGACTCCTGATTGCAAGACGAGGATGGACACTTATGTGTTAAGAATGCGCATCATGAGAAAGGTTTACGCACAATGTTCAAGACACAATTGCGATGTGCACAACCTTCTTTTCCAGAGCCAAGGTGCAAATTTACGTTCTAGGGAAGCGGGGCAATGAGCCGAACCGAAATGAGGATGACCGACCACTAACGGAGGCCTCATGTATTAGGGGAAAAAATAGTTTCCGATCGAGCTTTTGGGATCATTGAGCATATATCGTGCGGCACAAGAACAAGGATGATCAGCCGCTAGTTGAGGCCTCTCTGTATGTCAGGGGTAAAGAATAGTTTCCGATCGAGAGCTTTCGGGACAGGGCAGAGAACGGCCATACGGAGCGACCTAGCTTACATGGCATGAGACTTTTTCAATGGATAATTTTGGGATAATTTTTCATAGATAATTCATTCTTAGCTTGGTCACAATTGTATATATACCCTTTGAAACTCATAAAGGTCAAATCATCATCTTCTCTCTCTCTCTCTCTCTCTCTCTGTGCTGGAATCCCCTGTTTTTCCTTGACAACAAAAGAACAAGAAGCATGGGGCCTAACCACTTGCATATGGAAGAAGAAGGTAAAGCTTGTTCTTCTGTATACTCTGTTGATGCCATTCTGAGGTATAATCCTTTGTTCCAGACTAAGTAGAAAGAGGAGGAGGAGGAGGAGGTGTCAAATATGTATGTATGTGTGCACGCACATGAATGGTAAGAAGCCATTGATCCCAACTATTAGATGCATGGCATGCAAGGTAAGAAAAGAGATTCATCAAAATATATACAGATATACACGCATGGATGCTTTATACATATAGAAGGATAGCACATACAATATGCAAGGTAGAAGTACCACACTCAAGGGAGGTACAGGAAATGTGGCCCTTTCCCCTGTTTCGGAAATGCTTTCCAGAGTAATTCGCCTTGCGGCTGATACTGCCTTCGTGGCGAAGGATGTGCTCATCGAGAAGTCAAACTTCCATGATCTGTCCCAATACTTGGAAAGGATTTCCCCTATTCTAGTGGAACTAAAAGAGAAGAACGTGAGAGATAAGCCGTCCATGAGATTGGCTCTCGAGTCATTAGAACGCGAAATCAAGAAAGCGAATGAATTGGTCAATGAGTGTACTACTAAGAGCAGGATTTATCTGCTTTACAATTGTGGGAGTGTCGTGGAACGCCTCCAGAATGTCATCCAGGAGATCGGAAAATGTGTTAGTGGCATTCCCATCACAACCCTCGATGTTTCCATGGAAATCCGAGACAAAACTTTGGAGTTATATAATCAGATGCAAGGGGTAGAGTTAAAGGTTTCTCTTGGAGGAGAAGACATTGTCAAGAAGCTCCATGTAGGTGTGAGAGAAATGCGAGGTGATTATGCGAAAAGCTTCATTGATCAATTCATGCAACTATTCGGCTTGTCGAATAGTCCAGCATCAATGAGAAAAGAGCTTGAAAAGCTAAAGCAAGAGAAAGATGAGGCATTGCTAGGAAAAAAGCAATCAGAGGCAACTGAACTCGAGCAGATTATAGAATTTCTTAGTCGGACAGATTCTTTACAGCACATTAGTGAGGAAGAAAGTGAAAGTGAATATTGGAAGGCGAGAAAAAAAACTATGGGGCTACTCGTACAACCATTGAAATCTTTCTACTGCCCACTAACTAACAAAGTAATGAAGGATCCAGTAGAGATCGCATCAGGTCAGACATTTGAACGTAGTGCAATAGAAGCATGGTTCAAGGAAGGAAATACAGTATGTCCTATTACAAAATCTCAGCTTCATAACTTAGAGATACATTCAAATGTGTCTCTTTGCAATTCTATTAGAGAATGGAGGGATCGGAACATTTCCATCACCATTGGTGCCGCTGCCCATAAGCTTCAGTCCGAGGATGAAAAGAAAAAAATTTCTAGCTTGAAGGAGTTGTACAAGCTAAGTGAAGAGAAAGCTATTCATAAGATTTGGATACGTAAGGAAGGGCTTATCCCAATCATTTCAAGTATGTTATCTGGTCAAAAGCCTACTGTGAGAAGGCAAGCATTGGTGACACTATATAGTTTGGCGGTTGGTGATGCCATCAACAAGGTATGATGAACCCTTTTCTTTTGTTTTTTTTCAGTTCTTTTCATTAAATTGTATTTTTCAAGTCCATTTAATAATGAGAAACAATATACCACTGAGATTACATGGCATCATGCAAGAAAAGTACTAAATGCTTTAAGCATAAAACAGAAGAAAAGTGGATGAAATTAGGTCTCTCTACCTTTAAAAAAATTACAATTGTTTTTCAGTGAATGCCGCTGAAGCTCTTAAAACTTAGTTTTAGAAAAAGAAACTTATGGTAGCTTTAGAAAGAATAAAACCATTAAATCTAGAAAACATGAAAAAAAGGCATGATACAATGTTTCAATTATCTTTATAATCCTCTGCATAGATCTATAAGAGAAAAAGTAGCTTTGGCATGGCCATATGGTGAAGCTTGAAACCATTAAATCTAGAAAACATGAAAAAAAGGCACGATACAATGTTTCAATTGTCTTTATAATCCTCTGCATAGATCTATAAGAGAAAAAGTAGCTTTGGCATGGCCATATGGTGAAGCTTGAAACTATGTTGAATCATCTCATTTGTATTCATTACAAAAAATACAAAATGATCAGGAGAAGATAGCTGATGCTGGTGCAATTCACCATGCTGTACGCTCCTTGGCACGTGATGTGAAAGAAAGTAGGCTTGCTGTTGCTCTTCTTTTAGAGCTTTCTAAGGATCCATTAGTTTGTGAACGAATTGGGAGAGTGCAAGGTTGCATTCTTCTTTTGGTTTCCATGTTGAACAATGGAGACCAAGAAGCAACACATGATGCGAAAGAACTCCTTAACAACCTTTCAAGTGACAACCAAAATGTAGTACAAATGGCTGAAGCAAATTATTTCAAACCATTGGTGCAACATTTGTTTGAAGGTATGCATTTTTCTTTTCTCATAAAACTAAACTTTAATACAACTAAACCTCAATACAATTTGGGATAGACTAGCAATAACGCAAGAAACGCTTTCTAGTGCATTACATATTTTCGAATTGAATGTGCTATTTTCGTTTCAACTTTTAAAGTTGTTTGCTGCTTTTTTAAGCTTTTTAGTGAACTTAAAGAGGTCATAACTTCTTTTCTGACCAAGAGATAATCTACATCTACTTCTCTTAGCAATTTACAACCATATGTAGAGCTTTTAGGCAAACACAAAAGTGAGAAAATGGATCTTTTAGGGAGGACAATAAAAATTTATGCTGACTTCCAAAATCGCGATATCATAGAATTATATCTTGATGTTCCTCAATTAGTGATGCGTGAAGATCTCGCTAAGAGTATAAAACTGCTTGCGCAACTCCTCATATTTGCATTCGCATTCAATCTTGTAAAGAATGCTAACGCTCATACAGTGGGGGTGTGCGGAAGTGTAGTGCATTTCTGAGAGTGGGTGTGTGAGCAAGAGAAGGAATAAGAGAAAACAACAAGAAATAATAAAATACAGAGGAGAGGGGATGATAGCTTATGCACTGAAGAGAAAACTATATTAATCAACTAAAAATCATGAACTGAACATAGTGGACCAAGTGGGTTTTATATATAAGTCTTCAAGGGACTGCCACATTACATGTGGTTGGTAGAGTCTAGTCATTGACATCCACTTGAGTACGATTTTGTCATAAGAATATCTAATATTCTTTGATCACATTTACTCTTGATAACTAACTAGAGATCACAATCTAGTTCTTCATGTAACGAGATAGTTCACACAGATTATAATAACGCGTGCTCGCGCACTTTTTCACACATCCTGCTTTTCTCCATAAGCACATGTTCACTCGAATTGAGCTTGATTCTCAACATGCCCCCTCAAGATCAATTGTGTGTCCTCTTAAGGTTGGTTGTCTCGGTGTAGTGACTTGGTTGAAGTTGCTTGAACTGTAGGTCTATGGTTGTCACATTGCTCTTATGTACACTATCTAGATCTTGCAAGGTCAATCTTGCCGATCCAGAAAGTGTTGACAAAATTCCCGAGGTGTCGGGGTTTTTCGCCAGGCTTATGTGATTGGGGTTTTGCTCTGGGCACCATTTGTGTTTGTCTTACCCCATCTCGCTTGTGCTCTATCCCATCATTGGTTTATTGAAGTCTGTGAGGTCCCGGTATTGGCTCGTTGACCAATTTGTTGAAGTCTCTCAACTGTCTTTTAAGCCATACTGCTTCACATGCAACTATAGTTGCACCCCTATACTTTGCCAATAGATCCACTGTTGGCTGTTTCTTATTGTTGCAGAAGATCGTTCCATTGTGTAATAACAATATAAAAATCACGAGGTGGATCTCTTGTTAGATGCGTTACATGCCTAATCAACATCCATGAACCTTTTGAGTCAAAGTGATACTCAGTGCTTGTAGAAGATACTGCGATCAAGTGTTACACTAACATATTGTAACATGTTAAGCACGATTCATGTGGGGGTTTCCATGAACTAGCTAAGGAGCCTAACCATGTAGCTGTGGTCTGGTTGGGTGATTGTCAAATTAGACAAGAGTCCTGATTATATGTTGATATTGCATTGACTTGCAAAATTTGCTAGAATCTGCACTTAGCTTCATATTTTGATGAAGGGGTGTTGAGATGGACTTAGATTGGGTTCAACACGTAGTGTCATTGTGAGCAGGAACTTGTTTGGAGTTTGAATGACCTCGATATCGAGAAAATAATGTAAGTCATTGAGGTCCTATCTCAAACTTTTTTGAAAGCAACTTTTTTATCTTCTGTGTTTCGACAAGGCTTTTTGCACTGATGACAAGGTCATTGACATACAAGATAACTAAGATTGGGCTTTTGGGATTGTTCCGGAAGTTCAAGTTGTCAAATTTTGACAACCAATAGCCGATATTATGACAATACAATGTGATATTTGAATCCCATGCTCTCGGAGCTTGCTTCAATTTGTAGAACGGTTTCTTCAATCGGTAAACCGTGTGCGGAGGTGTCCTTGATTTATAGCTGTGTGGTTGCATTATATAAACTTCCTCCTTGATGCCGGGCCATACCATGATGCCGCTTTATCGAATACCACATCTCAGCTTATTTGTGACTGCTGAGTGGTAGTGTTAAAACATGTATAACCTTTTTGCTCAAATGAGTAACTGATGAGGTTCATCTTCTCATCGGGTATGTGCACGTATGCAATGCTGCCAAAAACCATCGTGTATGAAAGGTTTAGTTTTCTCTTGAAATTCTTCTCATGAGGGGTCATATTGTAGACACCCTCAGTCATGCAACCATTGATGAGATACACGGCCATGATTGGCATGTTCTTTTCCTGCAGCATGGCATAGACCATCTCAAGAGTTGTATGATTCTTCCACTCAGGAACACCGTTTGTTGTGGTGTGTATTGGCAAGAGAATTCACGGTAAATCCCCTTCTCTTCAAGGTAGGCCATGAACTTGGCTAAAAAAGTATCCTCGGTCACCATCAGACCGTAAGTATTGAATCTTGTGATTTGTCTTGTTTTCTGCGTGACTCTTTCACTTGAGAAAGTGAGAGTAGACCTCACTTCTCAACTTCATTGGGCATATCCAGGTATGCTGCAAATAATTGCCAATGAAGGTAATGAAGTAATTACACCTACCGATTGTTTCATTCTGAGCCGGGCCCCATACGTCCGTGTGGATGACATCCAACATGCCTTTACTCACATTCCTCTTGCTTGGGAATGCATGCTTACGTTTCTTGTCTAGCTGGCATGCCTCACATACATTATCGGGATTTTTCGGAGTAAGTCGTGGCAAGCCGTGCACAACTGCTTTCATTTGCGTAGATTGGAGTTTGCCAAGGTTTACGTGGCCAACCCTCTTTGTGCCACAACTCAATATCGGACTTGGCCTTGAATCCCATTGCATGCATTGCTGTGTTCACCTCGGTCGTGTTGATGATAAACATGCAACGTTCTCTTCTTGCATGAGCGATTAGCTGGGCCACCTGTGTGGTTGAATTGTACTTGCATTCCTGCTTCACAATTTGGTAATTGAGACCAAATTCTTTGTGATCATTGGGATATGCAGTACGCCCTTGATTTAACCCTTGTTGTGAAAGGCCACATCTTCAATGTGCTCGATCGTGTGTGTGGAGTCATCATTGGTCTCCACAATGCTGGGTCTCTCGGGTTCCCTCAGATTCATGAACCATTATTGATGACTTGTCATGGGCTTTGAGGCTCTTGAGTTCACGGACGCCTGGTTAAGTCTCGCTCCCCACGTTTCTTCTCCATAGAGAAGAGTTGGTGTGACAAATGTATCAAATAACCACAGCTTAGTTTGTGGCTCTTGGAACTGCAAATGTGTACATTGTCTCTCGAGAGCATCAAGGGCTGCATATCCACAAGAAAGTCGGGCACAAGCAGCCTCCCGTAAGGAGAACCTAGGCCCTGTAAATGTTACTCCTAGGTGGTTTGTATATACAAGTCCTCAAGGGAGTGCCACATTAAATGTGTACGATTTTGAAATAAGAACATCTAATATTTTTTTACCACATTTACACTTGACAACTAACTAGATATCAAAATCTAGTTGTTTGTGTAATTAGATAGTTCACACAGATTGCAATAAAAAAGTGTGTGGCATTAAAGAAGATATTTATGGAATATAAAGAGGTTCTATGATCCATTTATATGGATGCCAAGCACCATTTATGAAAAGTGGAATATTTTAAATCTTAGGTTTGAAACCGGTTTTGGCACTGTTTATTGTATTTGATAGTAATAACTCATTTGTAGAGGACGTTTTCTAAAAAATAAATTTAATTTGTTGTGTTCAGGATCTGATATGAGTAGGACACTTATGGCGAGTGCATTGGCTCGGATGAGTCTTACAGAGCAAAGCAAGGCGATGATCGTGACAGAAGGAGTGATACCACCTCTAGCAAAAATGATATCTACTGGGAAGCTTGAGGGTAAGACTGCCGCTTTAGGAGCTCTCCAGAACCTCTCCACTCATCCTGAAAATCGAGACCCAATGATAAATGCAGGGGTTATCCCTACCCTATTGCAGGTTTTAGTCTCAGTCACGTCGGTTTCAATGAACTTGAAAGAACTTGCTGCAGCCACACTTGCGAATCTTGCCACTGCGACTGCGTCCAATGGAGATAATATCAGCAACTCTGTTGATTCGGAGAAGGGTCTCAACGACATGTCCAATTCAGGAAGTGGCATTGGCAACATTCGTGATTCAGGAATGGATAGCAGAAACATCCTCAATTCGGATGATACGATATTGCAGCTACTTTCATTGCTTAATTTGGTTGGACCAATCAATCAAGGACACCTTCTGCGGGCACTTAATGGTATGGCCTCATCACCACCAACGGCCACCTTGGTGAGGGCGAAAATGAGAGAAGCAAATGCATATCAGCTTTTATTACCTTTCTGTGAAGTCAAGGATGTGGAAATTAGGGTGAATGCTGTAAAGCTCTTGTATAAGCTATCTGAAGAAGAAGGGATCAAAGATGAGTTCTCGGAGCTTTTTGGACAAACCTACATATCTGCTCTAGTGAAGCTGCTTTCATCCGAAAGGGATGACGAAAAAGTGGCGGCGGCCGGTGTGATTAGCAAACTACCGGAAAATGACTCTCGTTTGACGGAATTGCTCTGCAATGCCAATGCTTTAACTCCATTCCTCAATATACTCCAGTGGGGCACCGAGTCAAGCTTAACATTGAGGCGGTCTAAAAGCCAACTCTTGGAAATGGCTTCTCGAGCCTTGATGAGATTTACTTTACCATCCAACATAAGCTTACAACATCTAGTGGCACAAAAGAATGCTATCCCGCTCCTTGTGCGAGTACTAACGATCGGGTCACCACTAGCCAAGAAAGAAGCCGCCCTTGTGCTTAGCCGATTCTCCGAGAATACCGCAAAGCTGACCACCCCTATAGTGAATGATAACACAGGGTGCCGGTGTTTCTTTCTTTTGCGCAAACCCGAGGCCATGTGTAGAGTTCACATGGGGGTATGCTCTGTTAAAGGCTCGTTCTGCTTAGTAGAAGCAGGGGCGGTAGGCCCATTAATACGAATGCTTGATGATGAGATGGAGATCAATGAGGTTCATGAAGCTTCCCTTTGTGCTTTGTCTACTCTCTTGAAGGATGAGACTTGGGAAAAGGGCATTGACGTGATAGCCAAGGCCGACGGGCTCCGACCCATTGTGAGGTTGCTTTGTGATGGGTCTCCTAGTGTGAAAGAGAGAGTGATTTGGATACTCGAACATTCTTTTCGAATAGAAAAATATAGGATGGAGTTTGGGGTAGAGGCGCAGATGCCACTTATAGACCTCACCCAGAATGGGAGCGCTACATCGAGGTCATTGGCCGCAAGGTGTTTGGCTCACTTGGATATTTTACATAATCAATCTACTTACTTTTGAGACACTCAACCCAGGCATGCGTTTTGATTGGGGGGTGGGTGAAGGTTTTCATTGTTTGGTGACTTAGGGTTCATATGCCGTCCTATTTGATGGCTTTGTATTCTTTCCTCATTGTATAATATACAAGGTTCTTTGGCATTACATGGGAGTGAATCTTGTGTGGAGCTCGCACAATTGGCTTAATTTTGATTTTAGGCACACCAATAATGTATAGAGAGACACTAACTTCAATATCTCCCCCAGAAATTTGCTTTATTAGGGTTTGGTCTTTGAATCTCCACCCCCAAGGAGAGTTGAAACGCAAGTGTTTCCATGTTTGGTGAGAACTTGAAGGTTCTCAAACTACATAACAAGGAGCTATTTTTAAATAACTATTCCCGTCGAATTATCTGCCACATCGTATAGTATTTATTGCCCAATGCCTAATGTGATGTCGAATCATAACCTATGCAGCCCCTAAAATAACAATATTGTTGTAATGAACCTACACTTGCATGTTAATAAAACAATGTTTATGATTGAAGGTTCATGTCCCATCTAAAATGCGCCTTCGAATTTGAAGCATTTAGAATAGGTTAATGTAATCAACGATAGGTTCGCGTGCCATTTAGAATGTGTAAGGATTTGATACAAACTTTAGAATGAATGGAATTATAAGGGCTGTCTAATGAATTTCTTTTGAGTAATAGATTATATTATAAGGTTCAAGAAAAATACAATTTTGTTATAAGCCAAAAGTACACTTAAGTTAATGGAATTATTTCCTTTTAATTGGGTAGATAATGGAATTGTCAAAGTCCGCGCTTATCCAATATAATGTAATGGATGCTAGGGAACGAGTGGTCTTGGTATTGGGAGTCATGTTGGAGTCTTGAATAGTAAAGGCATTGCCATCTAGAATTGTTAAAGGTTATGATGGTCAATGACAACGATAGTTAAGGATAAAATTGTACTTTCTTAGCAAATTTTTCTCTAGCAAAAGCTTTTGCTCCTTGATGAAATTGACACACCCAACCGCTCACAAAGGGAGCATGCCCCTTCAAAACATTATCCACAAAACCAACAACCTAGCCATAATTGTGTGATTACAAAGAATACTTTATAAATATGTTGTCACCATAGACTAGGGCTCCAACCCTTTTACTACCTCAGAGACTTTGTCAACACCATGTCTCAAAACATTTGTTGTATTATATTTGTATTGATGCCATATCAATGTTGTGTGTGTGTGTGTGTGTGTACATAAAACCCACACATGTTGTCTTAGATGATGTAGCGTACCGATCCATGAATTCTTTGTATTTGTACACATTATTTTCTTAAATCTAGGTATCATATCAACTTTGCCAAATTTCTCTCTGTATGTGTGAATGAGATCTTCGGAAACATATTTGAAGATTCCAGCGCACTTTCTAATTGTGTGTGTTTGTGTTTCTTAAACTATTGTCCTAGAGCCAATGATTTTCTGTTTACATCCGTGTGGGTAGGTGGGATCTTCATAAACACATTTGAGATTACCTCTCTTTCTCTCTCTCTCTAGCAAGTGATCTAAATGAAGGGCAAGCATTTAGAATTTCTAAGCACTTTGATGCCCATGATCAAACGGTACAAATGGTTCACAGACATATACCACCCCAGAATAGAACCCATATATTTCATTAAAGGATGAGGTTTACAATGATTGGTTTTCACAAGGTTTATGCTCCCACAAACAGAGATAAAATTGTAGTACAAGCTTTTTTGGGGTCCTCAAGAAACCATGAAAGATATAGTAATAGTAAACAAAACTTTAACTATACAATTGTAAGAAAAATCAAACGAGATGAACACGTTGGTTGAAATGGTCTCCCACCAGCTTCACGATGGGTTCAAAAATATCCTTGCGGAAATGCCACATCTTCTACTTGCTTTCCGAGGATGAATTCTCTTGTTAAAGAAAACCATGAAATAGTAACAGTAAATAGAACTCAACTATACAATTGTAACAAAAACCAAATGAGATGAACATGCTGGTTGAAATTGTCTCCCACCAGCTTTGCGACTTCACGATGGGTTCAAAAATATCCTTGCTGAAGTGCAACATCTTCTACTTGCCTTCTGAGGATGAATTATTTTGTTAAACAAAGCAAGTACTCTTAACCACTCTCACAAAGGTACTGAACTTTCAAGCTGATTTGTCTTCTTTGTATGTGACCTTTGAAAACCTCTTTTTTATTGGAAGGTCTAATGCTTTCCTAAAGGCACCTTTGCTTTTTCTTTTGTATATTTGTATATTCTTTTTTCTCCTACCTTTTGTCCACTTCAACATTTCTGGCCAATGTGAAAGGGTTGATTATGACATGGATGATCGAGCGATGGCCAATGGCCGATGGCGTGGTATCCACCTGGCTGGTGGCATGACAACATGACGCCAATAACGTTATTCTATCTATGACATTAACTTCTTATTCATGTGGAACATTAATATTTCGGTAAAAGATAAAAGTAAGGTCCCACACTTATTTTACAATTTCCCTTCCTCCCTCCCCCAAGTGCTCGCGCCAGATACATTCTTCATAAATTTTGCAGATAATCTTTTCAGGAAATTCTCCTCACGATCTTGGCTTGTGTGGTTCATTGACTCATTTCTCATTGCAAAAACAATTTCATGAGTCTTAGGAGCAAGCAACAATTCCGTGGCTCGAGTAAATTACTCGAGCGTTAAAAAAAGTTAGAAGTAGCGAGTAACAAGCTCGATGTGTGTAACCCAAAAAAGGAAGCAAGAAAATTAAGAAAAAGAAAGAAACAAGAAATTTAATAAACTGTTGTTTGGTTGAGTTTGATGAGGGCATTGGACAAAAAATGCGCGTGAACCATACGAGCGCATGCTTTGACATGCTATGGGATGAAGTAGGCTTGTGATAGCCAATGAAAGATAAAAAAAAAGGCTATGCAATGGGGCTATGTTTCCATGGACATGAATCAAGACACTGTCAAGTTATGAGGTTCAAGGTCATTAGAAGTGAAAGAGGATGGGCGGAAGACGAAGTGCACAAAATGTAATGGGCAGGGTTCTTGTTTCTTTTGGTGTCATTTGGTGCTAGATGGTTAGTGTGTGTGCACGTACGTTGGAAGAAACAAGATTAAACGAACGGAGGAAGCATTTTCACTAGAGTTGGATAGGCCCCATCCCATGGCTTCTTTCGGTTGTGCGCGCGCGCGTGTGGTAGGTAGTCAATGGATCGAGAAGAAGAGGCTCTCCCCATGAGAGGCATGATATGAGGGATGTGTTTCTTATATACATAGACATATATGTATATGTATATGTATAAAAAAAGGGACCAATAGAACAATACACAAAAAAAGGTGGTCATGCAAGAAATGTAGAGGTGGAAGGGGTATGGCCAACAAGAATTGAATAGAGAGAGAGAGAGAGAGAGAGAGAGAGAGAGGGAGATCTCTCTCTCTCTCTCTCTCTCTCTCTCACACACACACACACACACACACACACACACACACACACACACACACACACACATATTTTACAAAAATTACACAAATGCCCTTATCACACTCACCCACAACTTCTACTACTATATAATTGCATGCATTGTAAGTGCTTTGGGCCCATTTTGTCCCTACTATTATTATTACAAGACACTCTTCTACCTCACAACAAAGACACATACATACTCTTCAACACAACAAAATTGATTGGATTTGAGAGAGAGAGAGAGAGGCAAAGGCATGGAGGGCAACATGGTGGTTGAGTGGGCACTTGGCCACAAATGGGTGCTCCTCTTCGGCCTCCTCGCGCTCCTCGTGTCGGCGGACCCGTTCTCGTTGGGGCCGCTGGGGGAATTCGCGAGCCGGTACAGTCCGATGTCGCACCCGATCGCGCCCTACGACTCGGTCATGGGCTCGTGGCCGAGGGACGCGGGGAGCCGCCTCCGGGGGTCGGTGCTCCACTCGAAGGGGTTGATTCACGGGCCGGAGTCGATCGAGTTTGACCCAAGGGGAGGGGGGCCATACACGGGGCTGGCCGATGGCCGGGTGGTGCGGTGGTCCGAGCCGGCCGGACAATGGGAGCTCTTCGCGGTGCCGTCCTTCCGGTGGAACACGAGCTGCGTGGCCGCCCGCCCCGATGGCCCCCATGGCCAAGATCAGAAGCAGAAGAAACAGAAGAAGCAGGTGGATATGGAAACCCTAGCTCGGCAGGAGAAGATGTGCGGGCGCCCGCTAGGGTTGCGCTTCCACCATCGCCGGCCTTCTTCTTCTGCTTCTTCTGCTTCTGCTTCTGCTTCTGCTTCTGCTTCTGCTTCTGCTTCTTCTGTGGCCATGGCCGGCGGCGATGAGCAGTGGCTCTACTTCACAGACTCTTACTATGGCCTCCTCGCCGTCGGCCCCCTCGGCGGTGTCGCCCGAGTCCTGTCTTCTGCTGCAGACGCCGACCACATCTTGTTCGCCAACGATCTCGACATCCACAGCAACGGATCCATCTTCTTCACCGACAGCAGCGCCCGCCACAACCGCCTGTAAAAACCCTAAACCCTAAATGTTTCATGAATGGCTAAGAAAAAAGAAAAACAGAGACGCAACGGAACCGGATGAGCCGAAGAAGACGCTGTTTTAGTTGTGTCCACCACTCTTTCTGACGGATTTTAATCAATCCATCATTAGCGACTTTCTGACGGATTTTAATTAATCCGTCATTAATGACTGCGCTCGCCTGCTGCGGTGGCTGGCTTAGCCATGGATGGAGTCGTCATTAACGGCTCATTAGCAGATGTGGTAGCGATGGATTAAGGCGATTAGAGATCGATGGAGGCAGCAAGAGCAGCTGATTAGTATGTAATTATTTAGAGGGATGATTAGGTGATGGATTATCTATCTAGTTAAGAGTGATTAGTGATGTATTCATGAAGATGTGAATTGAGTGATTGGAGTAAGGTCTAGTTCGAGCGATGACAATTGCAGAGGGTATGGGAAGGCCCAGGTCGATGAGAATCGACAGGAAGAATTAGCGAATGGATTAAAAGGCTGAAATTTAGGATTAAGGCGTCATTAAGGTAAGATTAAGGCATGATTAAGGTGCGGAGAAGGCGAGATTCCGGGAGGGGTATTTCCGGTAAATAAATGCTGAGGAGGCCCAGAAATGTAAATAACGGGGAAGTACAGAATAAATCACGGACCGAGTTGATGAATTAATCTCGAATTAAGAATAATTAGTTGAGTTAATTAGCTAACTAATTAATTAAAATTAAATTTCGGCTCCTTTCTTCATTTGTGCAGGGACCACCAGAGGATCCTGCTGGAGACCGAGAATACCGGTCGCCTCCTCCGCTACGACCCGGTAGCCGGTCAGACCAGCGTGGTGCTCACCGGCCTGTCCTTCCCCAATGGCCTTCAGCTCTCACGCGACGAATCGTTTCTGCTCATGACGGAGACCGCCAACTGCCGGTAAACTCAAAAAAATAAAATCAAAGGCGTATCTGTACTATATGATCTCTTTTTTGAACATACTATGAATACATAAGTCGTAACCGTACATACATGACATACGGATATATGTATTATGCATGTATATATGTATGTATGTATGTATTATGCATGTATATATGTATGTATGTATGTATATATATATGTATGTATGTATGTATATAATATGTTATGTGTGCATGCATGTATACATGCATAATGCATATATATTATGGTGGTGTGTCGTATGTGAATGGTGTAGGGTGCTTCGGTATTGGTTGGAAGGAGAGAAGAAAGGGAAGGTGGAGGTGTTTGCGAACCTCCCGGGCTTCCCGGACAACGTGCGCATCAACGAGGACGGTCAGTTTTGGGTCGCCATCGATTGTTGTCGCACCCGTATTCAACAAGTCTTTAGTACGAGGTACACACACACATACACATACATACATACATACATACATACATACATACCAACATATGTACACACATACATAAATAAGTACGTATGTACTTATTGTACATAGTGCATTCTCGTCATAGTGTGCAAGGTACACATGAAATGCATACTCATTTTATTCTCTCTCTCTCTCTCTCTCAAATGCCTCTTTGCAAATAGAGGTCGTGAGTTCAAGTCCTCTCAAAACAACTTCTTTTCATGGGCCAAAATTTGGCCTTAGAAGACGTTAATCTTTCTTTCTTTCTCTCTCTCCCCTACATATAATTGGGAGAACCCAAGGTTGATCCTCACCATGGGCTAGGCTTTGTCTCAAAGATCGCAATTGGCCTCTGCATGAACATTAAAACTATCTCTCTCCCTCTATGTAACTCTTTTGCATTTCCTCTTGAAATCTTTGACATGGTTGATTTCCCAAGACTTGATCCGGACACACACCCCATACAATGTCACTTGATCCCTCCCAACCTTACATTGGGGATATGAGAGGAACTTGGGTAATTTGGTAGCCTCTTGAGCCCTTTGACCCAACAAGATGGACAAAGACGCTTTGTAGTTTCCCCCTGACCTTTGACATATTCCAAATGTGCACCTATAGGTGCTTGCCTAGCCTTTGATGCTTGCATGGGGCACCCACAATGCACTATCTCGATGAGCTCAAATTGAGGTGAGCACCTATGGTGTCTTACTTTTAGGAGTGTAGTTGTTCTATGTTTGGATCATGTCAAAGGCACAAGGGTCAAGGTTGGACATTGTAAGTGCCCATCCACAGGTTGGAGGTGGGACATTAGACCACGTTTGGCCAAGGTTAAAAAGTATGCATTCAAAAATAAATGAGGATGATTTTTCTGAAGGAATCTTCCTCACTTATGCTTATTATTTAACCTCTCATTATATCTCTCATGAAACCATATCATTCATCTACCAATTCCTCCCTCAGCTCACCCATGTATCTCACTCTAATAACTTAAAGCTTCGTATCCTATCTTTGTCAACAGTCAATCGATAAGAAAATTTGATTTATTTGTAGATGATACATAAAGTGATTTATTTCTAACATAATGCCACTACATTGTAAGAAATAACTTTATTAGCTATTATGTATTCATATTAAATACCATTTCTATTCTTTAGTTGTGTATTACCAAGTGGATTTGTTGTTTTCTAATAGGCCGTGGCTTCGAAAGGTCTTCTTCAAATTACCAGTTCCAATTAGTATCCTTTACAAAATTATCGGCATGCGCATGTTCACGATGATCACCTTGTTTGATGAACAAGGAAATATTGTCGACTCACTCGAGGATACTTATGGAGAGACGGTCAAACTTGTGAGTGAGGTTCAACAAAAGAATGACACCCTTTGGATTGGATCAGTTCATCACAAACAAATTGCTATCTTTACCTATTCCAAGTAAAATAGGATTAACTTATGCATCTCTTGATTTCTCCATGCTACCTTGGAGTCTTTTCTTGCTCTGAGAATCAAATCAAAATTATTAAGACAAGTGAAATTAATATAAATTCTATTGAGTGGATGTTTTTTTGACTTTGTGCATCAGTGTCAAAGTTATTTAAACACGCAATACATGTCATCATACGCTAAAATTATGTTTATTGTTTGATGAAAGAGTCAAGGTAGTGATAGATATATTGGGTAAAGTGTGGCTATTTTTCTTAGTAAAAGCATTATTACAATACTTGTTGTCCTTATTTCTCATTTTATTAACAACATTTCAAAACATATTCCTTTACCGTACACACTTCGGATGGAAGTGTATGTCGTTCCTATGTAATTGAATTGATTCAGCCTTATCATTTCTAAGTAGCAATGGAAACTTGGAAGAATAACTTAAATTTCTTTCAATCTTTGTTAAGGTGAATATCATTTCTATACAATTAGTAACAAGCATTACCATTTCAACTTGTGTGGATAGACTTGATTGAAAATATATTTGCACCATGCTTGAATATAGAATCATATAGGTTAATGTCAACATGTGGGTAATATCACAAGAAGATATGGATCATTTGTCAATCAACTTCATTGGAATAATAGTGGATCTTCTCACGTGTGGGAGACTTGCTTGCCAAGCATATCTATGGTGTCGATGAAGCATGATGTGGCTCTTCAACTGATCGTAACTATACAAGGCTTTGGTATTGATTTGCTATATGAGGGTCATAAGTTTCGACTTAGATATGATTCAACAACCAAAACCTTCACAATCATGATAATGAGTGATGTCCAACGACAAGGTTCCTAGTATAGTGGGACATATCATCCTTCCCTTGTTGGATGAAGATGAACCATATGGCTAGATGTGCTATAATAAAGGAAGATCGTAATAGAGCATTGTTGTTGTTGTTGGCTCTTGATGGCCATCAAGTTTGAAACTCATACATGTTGACCTCCATCTTATCACCATGAGTTGGAGTGGAATCCACCAAGACATGAGAGGAAAATGGTAGCCACCATGATAAAGTAAAGCTCTTCACTTAGCAAAACTTGAACAACTTGTTATCACCTTGATGATGGATTTGCTCAAAGGAGTTGGATTGTTGGCGTTGAGTAAGAGGCTTTTCATGTTGCTTTGGGTTAAATAATGTGGAATTGGACAATGAGTGCACACTCCTCCCACTTGACATCATAAGTGCATTGGTGGAATTTCCTTGTGTATACTAAGGATGCCAATGCTATAGAATGTATTAACCTTGGTGCTTCATTTATTAGACTCACAAAAGGTGGCCTCAAAAGTAGCAAGAAAATTTGAGTAATCCTTACAGAACGATGAGGAAGTCTCAACCAATGGAATAATAGACCACTATTGTGTCAATTCCATTAGAAGGCTACCATTGAGATCCATCTACCTAAAGTAATTATGATAATGTTGAAGTTGGAATTTGATGATGAATTAGAACAAGTTAATGCATATCCCTCTTGCTAACCCACATTCTATAGAATTGAACCTAGCTAGGAGAGCTTCTCCTAGTGAGGTTTGTTCTATATTATGGTTCTCATTTCAAGCAACAAAGCATCATATATTGTTCACGAGAATCTTGAATGGATAAAAGGTCTATCTCATTTTCTACGTCTTTAAGTTGTAGGGATATTCGTTGTTTGCCATGTCCTAACATGATAAGATCAATCTTTACAAAGGGGGCATAGTGGTTGAGGTGGTTGTTGAACCTTGTAAAGAATCGGGTATGATTCTTGTGTAGCGGAATAGGTGTGAACTATGTGTGTGTATGAGAGAGAGAGAGAGACAAGGAGTAAGACACAAAGTATATGCAAGGTAGATTATATTAACAAAGGAGAAAGACTCAACTTGATACAAGGTGGGAGGAGGGTGCTTTATATAGTCACCCTCTCTCTTCATTAACTACAAGACTCATGGAGCTTGGGGAATGTGAAAGCTCATAAGTTATGTGTCATAGAATATGATTCTATGACTCATACTAAATGCTAGAATACAAAGAGGTGACATAATGGTGACTCTTGACCGTTGGAGTGTCTATTCACTCTCAAGGTGAGTTCACACACTAGACCAAGTTGAGCTTGATTCTCAACAAACCTAATTGGTTGACACATTGGCCTTGGTTTAGATTTAATTATGTATGTAGCCAAGGGTTAACCAACCTTTGTATGCTTTGTTTATTTCCATCACTATCTCAGTGATCGACAATGTCTCCTTTGTGTCATCCTTATTAGGTTGCATGAGTTGGAATTTGACATTGCATTATGGATGTGTGTCATTTCCTAACATGCTAAGATCAAAATTTACATACTTGGTTTTTAGGTCATAGTAGTCAAGGAAATGTTGGGAACTTAGCTCAAGTAGGCTACCCCATAGATCAATACAAAGAAAAAAATCAAATCTCAAACTTGAAGAGGACATCAAATACCATGTAATTGTGTTTCACTGTTCAATACTGTGTATGTGCACTCCATGTTGTGGATGTCAATCTTATATAGCAAAACACAATTCATAGCACATGTACATATTTCTCAATGGTGGTTATTTCATACAAGGATTTACAATGCAATTTGAAAATGCTATCGATCTATAACTTACTTCTATGTATTTGTTAGCAACCAAATAAGCATATAGACTCCAATGCATGTAGAAAATAAGTAAGCTATATAAAAAAGATGGTGTCATCTTTAAATGCTACTTTTTTCTCTATGCATTTGGCTTAGCAACCAAAACCCCCCTTGTGGACATATGGATCTGGCTAGCGTTCTCTCCATGCATCTAATCGACATATTAGCATGTACATAAACTGAATTCAACATATGGATTCCAATGCATGCAGAAGATAACTAAGCCATAAAAATCCCATTGGTATCATTGTGAAGATCTAGTTGTTTCTCTATGCATGGTTTAGTAACCAAAATCCGTTGTGGGCATGTACACAAAGTTAGTATACCTGGAGAAGAATTTAGGAGCGATGTATGCAGCAACGTGGTGAGCAACAACATGCAACAAGGCGGATTTGATCATAATTGTGGATTGATTAGAGTGGTTGTGGGGATTGTGCTTTCTCAATATGTGCAAAGAAAAAAAAAATCATGTAAAAAGCCCTAAGTGTGCACTTTTTCCTTGATATCAATGTGTGCACTTAACAAAATGGTTATTGTATATCTTTGAGGAAGATCCATGATCTTTCATTTCCTTTCTATTTTGGATGATGTAAATGGTACCAAGAGGCCAATGATAAGTAAGTGGTTGAGATCCATCATTGTCCAGCCATTGAGGAAGGGAATAGTTTAGCTCGTGGGACCCAAATTTGCATAGGGTGGTAGTTGTTGTTCAAGTTGGGTTATATGTGTGTTGTTACAATTTTTCCATGTTTGGTTTTATCACAAGCGCCGTTAGTTGCGTCATTTTTCTTCTTCTTCCTTGATTCCTTCAATTTGAAAGTAGATTGCACATTTGTTGGGGGGCGAACGTACATTGGTTGGCACAACACAAGTCTTGTCCCAATAGGAAAACCATGTATAAGACCTTTGGAGGTAAGATGTAAGAGGTAATTGAAATCAATCCCAAGGCCAATTGATCTAGGCATGTGAAAGCTCCCAAACAACATGACATTATTGGTCATGGCACTCATCCAAGAATGGGAATCATCCAAGGCATTCCCAAGTATCAAATGAGATTAATGTGGATGTGGTTCCAGTGTCCACCACAATTTAGAAGGTTACCTCTTGTATATGGCATGGAAAATATAGGATAGGGGGTTCAACATTAGTCATGGTTGATATTCCGATAAGGTGTTTGACCTTGGCATTTAAGTTTATCTTGGGCATCTCGAAGGTCAATTTCGAGTCGTGTTGCATATGCTACAAACTTCTTCAATCATATTTGAATGTCATGTTATCATAGGATAAGTAAGGCTTCTAATCTTAGAGGTATGTAGAAGTGCTTTAACTTACTTCCATGGACAAACCTTGGGAGGTCAATGTCCTCAAGCATTCGTAGCATGCATGCTCCCATTGGATAATGGTGGTAGCAATGTATGGTCCTTTCCCTCATAGTTTAAGTTGCTTTTTATGTCTTTGGAAGGCAAATTTTAGGACCATGGTCCCCTTTTCCAAATCCTTGTCTTTAACCTTATTGTCGTGCCATGCCTTCTAGTTTTCCTTTTCTTCAAGTAGGGCATGAAATGTTAACACTCGATTTTCTATTAGGCGCACAAGGTTTTTTAGGCAGGAGGGTAGGAGATCAACGTCCCATCTTTTTTGGACAGAGATACGGAGACTAGGTACAAGGAATTCAATCAGGATGACAACTTCTTGTATGTACACTAGTTTAAAGGGCGTTTGTTGAGTGGCAACTTTGTAAGAGATTCAAAAAGCCGATAACATTGCATGGAGTTTGGTGCTCCAATCATATTGAGATGTTACCACAATTTTTGTAAGGACATTACAAAGCATCTTGTTGGAGATTTTTCCTTGCTCATTGCACCTAGGGTAGTAGGGTGAGCTTTTTCAATGAACGGCCAAGAATTCGATGAGGAGGTGTGCTACGACTTTGTTTAAAATGTGAGATCTTTGGTTGCTTATTAACTGCAAAGGGCATCCAAACTTCACAATCACATTTTGTTGAGAGACAAGCTCAACATCGGTCGGATCAGCTGAAGAAGCCGAGGACCGGATCGGTTAGGCTGAGTGCGTAAACCGGGAGGCCGTTAGGAAAGATATTCCGTGAGGAATATATTTGGGAGTTAGTGTAGGAGCTCTTAAAGAGCATTGAAGTACGGTCAGTACTTCGAGGACTTGTATAAAAGTGTTCATGGAACACACATATGTATAGAGTAGTAAATCGAGATCTTTTGTTGAATATAGTTCTTGTGTTGTCTCTCTCTCACTCTCTCTATCTCTCTCGCGTATACTGCGTAAGCTCAAGCTCTCCATTAAACCTGAGTTTTCTTCCTTCTGTTCGGTCTTCATACTTGCTTCTGCACATTACTTTTTACATGGTATCAGAGCGCGAGGGTTGAGAACCTCTCTGTAGCCGACACAGCTTGACGAAGAAGAACAAGAAGAACGATGGATAGAGGCATGGCGAGCTCGCTTCCAACAGAGAAGCTCGACAGAACCAACTACGCGTCTTGGTCCTACAAGATGCACCAGTACCTGCTCGGGCACGGCTACTGGAGTTATGTCGAAGGAGCTAATGATGCGGCACCCGAATCGACACACAGAGACTTCCCGTCGTGGGAGCAATTGGCGAGCAGGGTATTATACTGCTTCGCGTCGTGTGTGGGCGAACAACTATTGAGCTATGTTCGGGATGCAAAGACGCCGAAGGGTGCGTGGGAAAATCTGAAGAAGATCTTCGCCGCGAGCACCATAGCCAAGAAGCTTCAGCTCCGATAGGAGTTGAGCAACCTACGACAACGCGACTTGTCGGTGGTGAACTATACCTCGAAGATCAAGGATATCTGCGACTCCCTCGCCTCCATAGAGATGAACATCGAGGAGAGCGAGATGGTCCAGATCTATCTCGGAGGTTTGGCGTCGAAGTTCGGAGCGTTCCGGACGGCTGTGTGTACCCGGGAGAATACGCCGTCCTTTTTAGACTTACAGTCAATGCTCCTGGTAGAGGAGAACCACGCGGGTGCGTCTACAAGCACGCACACCGACGGCAAAATGCTGTACACGGAGGGAGATAGGACCCGTGGACGTGGAGGACGAGGCGAGTCGGCGCGCAATGGAGGCGGCCGACGAGATCAAGGAAGAAGGCACCGAAATGATGCCGACAGCAACTCCGGACCCTCCGGAAACAAGGGGAGTCGAAGCGATGAGAACCGGCAAGGGAAGGCCATCGCGGAGTGCTGGTATTGTGGCAAGAAAGGCCACAGGGAAAGTGAGTGCTGGAAGAAGCGCGCCGATTCGGAGAGAACCGGTTCTAGAAACGGCTCCGGACATACCGACAAGGGAAATCGGCAGCGATCACACTACGCCGAAGACTCCGGGAGAGCCAGAGAAGGGTCTGCCTTCGTGATGAGACACGAAACAAAGTTAATGAAACGGATCACCCCGAGATCGGACGAGGTGTGATACGTAGACTCCGGCGCGTCAAACCACATGACGAGCCATAAGGAGTGGTTCTCGTACCTTGAAAAACCGATACAACCTGGAGTAGTTGCAACTGGAGACGACACTCCACATCCGATCGCGAATGTCGGAGAAGTTCCCCTTAGCCATGTCGGGCAGAAAGGGAAACTCATGAACGTGCTGCACGTTCCGACAATCACGAAGAACTTGGTCTCGATCGGACAGATCGTCGACCAAGAGATGGAGGTTCAGTTTACACACCTCGGGTGCTTCATTGAGGAAGAAGGCCGTGTGATTGCGCAAGGGCGCAAAGACGGGAGGATGTTCACCCTCGACTCCACTGACGGCGGCACCGCAATGTTCGCAAAGGGAAGAAAAACCAAGTCGAACATCGACTTGTGGCACAAGCGGATAGGCCACATCAACTACCAACGGCTTCAAGATCTGCAATCGAAACAGGTAGTGTTCGGATTGCCCAAATTTAGTGGCCGAAAGGCACAAATTTGTGAAGCCTGCCAGCTCGGGAAGCAACACCGACTTCCTTTCCCCAACGAGCAAAACCGGAGCCGGAATAAGCTCAACCTTATACACTCCGATGTATGGGGGCCGTCACAAAACGTTAGTCTTGGTGGGAGCCGATATTTCGTCTCCTTCATCGACGACCACACGTGGCACACGTGGATCTACCTCATTGAGAGGAAGAGCGAAGTCTTCGATTGTTTCCGGGACCTCAAAGGGTTCGTGGAAACGGAAACGGGACGAAAGATCAAGTGCCTGCGGTCGGATGGCGGGAAAGAGTACTTTTCTGGTCAATTCAATGGTTATCTACAACAAATGGGAATTCGGCGCGAATTCAGTTGTAGATACACGCCAAAGCAGAACGGCGTGCCCGAGAGGAAGAATCGGTCAGTTGTGGAAGCGGCACATGCAATGTTGGAGGAGAAGAGCTTGCCCAAGTTCTACTGGGCCGAGGCGGTAAGACCGCGGTATACATCCAGAACCGGATCAGAGACAAAGTGTCGGCACACGAGCTGTATTTCGAAACAAAGCCGAACTTGCGACACTTGAGGGTGTTCGGTAGCATTGCGTATGTGCATGTACCGAAGAAGAAAAGGAGGAAGCTGGACGCAAAGGCCGACAAATGCATCTTGGTCGGTTACTCGGACGAGCAGAAGGGTTATAAGTGCTATAACCCTCACACCAAACAAGCGCGTGTTAGCCGCGACGTTGTGTTTGACGAGTCTGCGTCCTGGTACCAGCCCCCGACTCCGAACCCCAACTCCAATCCGAGCTCTAACGATGAGGTCAGCGAGGCCGAGATGCCTCCGGATGAGCCCGAAATCGAGACCCGCGAAGAGAGTCTGATTTCACTCCGTTTAAGTGGACCGATTGGACGACTGAGTCGGTACGACTAGTCTGATGAAGAGCCGGCGAGTAGTGGAGACTCGGCCGTGCATTCCTCGCACAGGAAGCCGAGGAGATGGCTTACGTGCAAAGAGAAAGGGAAGAAGAAGGTGTCGGATTCCGGCACGGATAGGAACGAGTCAGATCGACGCGAGTCCGACTCCGAGGGGACTGGTGACGGGTCTTTAAAGGTGAAGACCGCGTTGACCGAGAAGGCCTCGACATCGGCTAATTTGAGATTACGCCGATCTACCCGCCAGAAGAATCCTGGTTTGCGGTTCGGATACAACGAGTACATGGCGCATCATTATGCGTACATGACCCGTGTAGCGGAAGTGCGTGAGCCGGAGAGCTATGCAGAAGCGACTAAAGACGGGAATTGGTGTGCCGCGATGGAGGAATAGATGCACGCATTGGCGGAGAACGAGACCTGGGACCTGGTTGACGCACCAAGAGTCCCGGTAAAACCGATCGGGTGTAGGTGGGTGTACAAGGTCAAGTACCACACCGATGGCTCGGTCAACCGGTACAAGGCTCGGCTAGTGGCAAAGGGCTACGCGCAGAAACACGGCATCGACTACGATGAGATGTTTGCGCCGGTCGCGAAAATGACGACCGTCCGTGTTTTACTCGCAGTAGTTGCGGTGAAGGGGTGGCACTTACATCAGATGGATGTAAAGAATGCGTTCCTGCAAGGTGACCTTGAGGAACAGGTGTACATGGTACAACCCCCCGGATTTCACTCTGGAACGAACTCCGCGGTAGTATGCCGACTGAAGAAGTCCCTTTACGGACTGAAGCAAGACCCGCGTGCCTGGAACGCGAAGATCACGCAACAACTACGTCGGATGGGCTTCGTCACGTCAAAATCGGACTCTTCCTTGTTCATCCGGAAAGGTTGACTCGGACCGGTTAGTATTTTACTATATGTTGATGACTTGGTCATCACCGGCGCCGACCTATGTGAAATCGACCGCGTGAAGCTCCAGCTTGCGGCATTGTTCAACATGAAGGATCTGGGGGACCTTCATTACTTCCTCGGGATTGAAGTGATCCGTACCCCCGAAGGCATATTGATCAGCCAACGTCACTACGTGCTGAGTATGCTCTTCAAATTCGGGATGGCCGACTGTAAGTTAGTCTCGACTCCTCTGGACAGAACCGTCAAGCTTCGTCCCAATACGGGAACGGTATGCGACCCGACGAGGTTCCGACAAATTGTCGGAAGCCTCATATACTTGACCATCACCCGACCCGACCTCAGTTATCCGGTCGGAGTGATCAATCAGTTCATGGCGCGACCTACCGAGGAGCACCTTCAGTGTGCGCAACGCATACTTCGGTATGTCAACGACACTAAGGACCGGGGACTGCTATATCGGACCGGTGCAGCCACGCAGTTAGTCGGCTACACCGATGCTGATTGGGCTGGCAACGCCGCCGATCGTCGATCCACGTCCGGATACACGTTCTCCCTCGGGAGTGCCGCGATCGCGTGGAGGAGTAAGAAGCAGCCGACAGTTGCACTATCAAGCACCGAAGCTGAGTACCGAGGAGCGGCTGTCGCGACATGCGAAGCCATATGGTTGAAGCGGCTACTTAAGGACCTGCAAGAGGAGGTGTCAGATCCGACGACGATCTACTACGACAACCTCAGCAGCATCCAGCTCACGAAAAACCCCGTTTTCCACGCACAGACCAAGCACATTGAGGTGCACTACCATTTCGTCCGTGAGCGTGTCCTTTCCGATGAAGTCGAACTTCAGTACGTTCCGACGGATCGGCAGACTGCCGACATCTTCACTAAGCCCCTTGGTCTGGACAAGTTGCGGCAATTCTTCGGTGTGCTCGGATTGCGTCACCTCGACGTGCCAAACTTGAGGGGGAGAATAGTCCCGAACGACCAAGCAAAGCAGCAGGAAAGGAGCAGAGGCCGCGACACCGAGTCGGTTGACTCGGCTGTTGACTCGGTTGTCGAGTTCGACTTCGGATCGGCTGAAGAAGCCGAGGGCGGACCCGCGGAAAAGTTCGGAAGCGGACAGAAGGGGAGCAACCGAAGGAGAGAGCCGAAGCCAACCACGCATGGGGAAGATGATGCCACCAAGGGTGAGAAGACCGAAGACGAGTTGGAGACAGCCAACTCAGACGGGAGCGAAAACCGATCGGAGGTAGCCGAGTCAGTTCGGATGTTTGATTCAGATAAGCTGAATCAACCGAGGCCCAAGCGGAAGAAAAGGCAGCAGGAGAAGCGTCAACACTGCAATAGCAGAAGAGCTGATAAGGGCTGCATGAGCAGACAAGCCGACCGGAAGGGTCGAAGCGCGCGGAGTCGAACAGGTCGAGGAGCGCGAGCGAGGCGTGAAGCCAGGAGGAACCGGAGCTATGAGCCCGAGGATCTCGAAGAGCCTCGAGTTGAGCTTGAGGGGGAGTGTTGAGAGACAAGCTCAACATCGGCCGGATCGGTTGGGACCGATCGGTTAGGCCGAGTGCGTAAACCGGGAGGCCGTTAGGAAAGATATTCCGTGAGGAATATATTTGGGAGTTAGTGTAGGAGCTCTTAAAGAGCATTGAAGTACGGTCAGTACTTCGGTCAATCCTTCGAGGACTTGTATAAAAGTGTTCATGGAACACACATATGTATAGAGTAGTGAATCGAGATCTTTTGTTGAATATAGTTCTTGTGTTTTCTCTCTCTCACTCTCTCTGTCTCTCCCGCGTATACTACGTAAGCTCAAGCTCTCCATTAAACCTGAGTTTTCTTCCTTTTGTTCGGTCTTCATACTTGCTTCCGCACGTTACTTTTTACACATTTTCGTATAGAAATTTAGCGGTTGCACACGCCTCACTTGTTTGGCATACCTGAGCTTCTGCTCATTTTGTGCAATAATTAATAGTCGTGATAATGTACTACTTGTGATAATGTAGCTGTTGATATTAGATGCTAGGTTGATTAGGTCTATGAAATCTCCAATGGCCTCATGAGTAAAATGCCCACTCCCAACATGACAATGTGCTAGTTTAGTGACTACGATCACGCCATGATCTACTATACATCATCGGAGGATGTTGTCCTTTCCCCTCTTGTATAAGTTTCATTAGATCATAGTGAAATATCCTTATTTTTTAAGTAATACTCGGGGGCTATCGTTTTGGTATTTTTTCTTTAACAATAATGCCCCTTCTATGAGAACCTCGACTATGTTGGAAGTCCATGTTGGTATCATGTTGATTGTGAAGTGGGCATTGTCAAGTGCGTCATCTTCAATGCCAATTTTTGCTTTGCCATTCATTAGTCATGATAAAAGATTGGCCACGACGTGATCTTTTCACTTTCACACTATAACTTTGAAATTGAGTTGAGGGTGACTGACTATCCATCGTGAATTTTGCCCCATGCCATTTGTGGCTTATTGATGAGTTACAATAGTGCTTGATGGTCGACATAGAAGTAGGAATGACAAGCCATGAGATAGTGTTGGAATTTTTGACGCCATATGTCATTGTCAGTGCTTCTCTCTCCGTGTTAGAATAGTTGTGTTTGGCTACATTAAGTTATTGACTAGCAAATGTTATCGGGAACTCAAAGGTTTCTTTCCTAGGTTGGCTTTCATCTAAGGTTGAACAAAAAAGGAAGATATACACAACTCTAATTATGGACGGTGATCGATCTTCGAATGTAGTTGGCATTCTAAATTGCAACTTGTAGCAAAGATCTTCATGAGGAGAGTATTGATTTGGGGATTTGCCTTTGGGATTAGCTCTAAAGCAATGTGGACTAGCAATAAGCACCTGTTTCTTTTGTATTGTTCAAGTGGACGATAGTACTCATCGTTTCATACAATGTTCGATTGCTCGACCGATTTAGAGTTACATTTCTTATATATTGGCAAGTGTTTCTCATGTTGTTATTTGACACCAAGATAGTTGGTGTCTACACAATTCACAAGGTCAACCCGAAATCAGAGATGGAGATTGTTTTTCCTATTGTTGCAAATATATGAGGGATTGTGTCATAATAGGGAATACATGCAATGCTTTTGTATTCTGATGGCACGCATGGAGAGACCAAGCATATCTATCGGACGTTGAGAAGGGAGTAGTAGTAATCTGGCAATTTTCTTTGCTGGAGCCAGGAGAAATCCTTTATGAGTTGAGATCTCGGTGGATTGTTCGTGACATTGTCAATTGATTGGCGGTTCCAGCATGTCCCACTACTCGTGTAGCAGTTGTCTCTCTTGTCACTCAATTGTGGTACCCATCATAGCCGTGTTTTCTTGACTCGGTGGACTGTTCGTGACATTGTCGATTGATTGGCAGTTCCACCATGTCCCACTACTCGTGTAGCAGCCGTCTCTCTCGTCACTCAATTGTGGTACCCATCATAGCCATGTTTTCCACAGACATTTATGAAGAAATAATTATGTTCTTTTTCTTTAAAGAGAGAGAGAGAGAGAATTTTTTTCTCACACTCTTTTCTTTTCTCTTTGTCATTTTATGTTATTCTTCTTCTTCTTCTTCTTCTTCTTCTTTTGTTTTTTTGGAGCTTCTCTTCTCTTCTCTTCTCTTTCTTTTTTTGGACTTATAATTGCCAACAATTTACATTTCTGACCCGGTCTCAGGAAAACGCAGCACAGCCAGATATCGCTAACCCTAATCTTCATCCCCTTACAGAATTAAAACCCTAATTCCTCCCGTAACCCTAATCCTTGGAAAAACCCTAATTTTCTGCAGCCTGTCTTTACTCCAGAGAGAAAGAAGACAAATACGACGAATATGATGGAGATGAAGAATCTACGGAGGGTTTCTGACAGACCCGAATTTGTGCTGTCCGCGTGAGGGAGAAGAAGTTGCTACAGAGGATTGCATGTTTCTTCTGCAGGAGGCGTAGCGTTTTTTTTTCCTTTCGAAAACCTTAATTTGAGAGATAGAGATAGAGAGAAGGAGATAATGCATAGAATTGGCCAGAAACCCTAATTCTATCTGGAAGCGGAAATTGGTCTCTCATGCAGAAACCCTAATCTCCACGTCGACAAGAACCCTAAGTTACTTTTTTTTAATAGAAATCCTATTTCCAGATTTCTCTTGCTTCGTGGAATTCAATATGTTCAGACAGAGAATCTACTCGCAGATCTGATCATTTTCTGATACGGAAACGAATTACAGAGCAGATGGGTGTCATGGAGACATAATATTGATCACAACAGTTCTTTTCTCCTCCTTCTTCATCTCCATTCACCATCATCTCCGCCATCACCATCATATCACCATTGTCACTACCATCACCATCACCATCACATTGTGGACTTATCATTACCATCTTCTTTTCTTGTCGTCTTTGTTTTTTTATGGCTGTTTCTTCAAACCCAAGCACGAACCAGAGCTACCAACAACAACAACAACATGCCGGGAACTCTGCAGAGGTGGTAGTGACAGCTGCAGCGGGAACCCCAGGTGTTGCCAACAATAATGGAGCTGGTGGGCAGCAACAGCACTTCCTCAAGCATGACCCTGGGATCTCTGTTGATTGGTCCGCCGAGGAGCAGTCAATCCTGGATGATAATCTCTCCAAGTAAGTCTCCTCCCTTTACTTGTTCTCATTTTTTACCTGAATATACCTGGTTCACGAGAAGGATAGATTATTGACGTCCATGGGAGACCCAAATATGATCTTTAGGATGGTCCTGAAGATCAACTTAATGTTTCTGTATGTTTTGGATACAGTTTTTTTTTTTTCGAGGGGGGGGCGGGGGCTCACTTATACAGAATCCTTTTGTTGTTTTTTATCTTTGATTTTCATTGAATATAGTGGATTTTGGGGGAGGGGACTTTATGGCCATCGTAATGGTTGTGAGTTTAAATTGGTATGCTCTGGATACAGTGGATTTGGAGGGGGGGATTGTTCTTCATACAGAATCCTCTTTTCTCCTTCTTGTTCTTGATATTGTTATGAGTATCGCTATGTGAGTAAAAAATTGCATGATTATCAAGTCCACTTTGTACAATCTAAACAAAAGCTTCAGAAAATGAAAGCCTTTTGAAAAATGAATGGTTCACTTAAGAAGTACAAGATCATCTATACTGCAACAACTTATCTCAAGAAAAAACCATGACATCCCTATATGTATATGCAATAAAACCTAGGAATAGATGAAAAAAAGCTGAGGATCAGAATTTCTCAAACAAATCGGCATGCTGAAATGTTCTATACAAGAACAGGAACAGGGATGGAGACATGAACTGAAGTTCAAAGAGAAGAGACTGGAAGGTAAGGCCGAGGGGGGAATTTTAGTATTTTTTAACAAAAATAGTCATCTAGGATGAAAACTAAGCAGAGTATAAAGTAATGAACTCGAGACACATTATGATTAATGAGAAAATATATGAAATATAAGAATGCAAACTAAAAAGACTTAGGACCTTCCAATCTGTAGAGGATTAGAATAAAGTTTTTTATGATAATTGGACTTTGAAGTAACCTGGACTGATATTCTATTCTCATGGAATCTTGGAGTGTCTTATTTTGAAAAGTCTGGTTGGACTCTTGTATGTTAGTCATCACAAATGATATCAGATTATGATCAGTAAATTGTAGTGTACCTATTATTTGTTTATGACATGCAAGTTTATACATCCAATATCTTTGTCAAAGTGCTTTGATAGAAAATTGTTTCATCCTATTGATGATATATTTATATTGGTCAGAGATTGTGAATGTTACATAGGTTTCGAAAAATTTCAAATTTATCCAAACTGTTGATTATCATATATTGCTTATCAAATTTTTTATATTTGGAACTGCCTTTGTCCCCGACCACTAGGCCAATATTCTCATCCTAAATCTTTAGGTATATGTATGTATCTATTTGAATTATATACCATGTACTGTCTACTAAAATAAAATTAAAAAATCTACTATGTTGGTCGAATGTCTCCATCATTTTAGTCTGACCTAAAATCTTGTGCATATCATTTTAGGTATGCATCCGAATCATCAATCACTAAATATATAAAGATTGCTGCATTGCTACCCGAGAAAACTGTTCGCGATGTTGCATTTCGATGTAGATGGATGCTGGTAAGTCTTTCGTTTTCAGGTCAATTTCCTCATGTTTCTAAATTATGTTTCCATATGAGCCTTTAATTTTTTCATGGTGTGAATTTGGAATGCTATTTAATAGAAGAAAGATAAAAGAAAGGCAGACGACCAAAATCCACCTAAGAAGATCAATAAAAAGGTGTGAGCAAATGTTGGACAATTTGACATGATCTTTATATACATACACACACACACACACACACACACACACACACGTCCCAGCATCCAGCATTGAGAAATTCAATACTCATCTATATTCCTCTTTTTTTCTGTTTTTCATTATGTATAGGACAAACCAATAGAACCAAAATCCGTTACCCCTGGATTGCGTACTTCTCTGACT
The DNA here is from genome assembly GCF_043228905.1 of Azolla caroliniana. Lineage (NCBI taxonomy): Eukaryota > Viridiplantae > Streptophyta > Polypodiopsida > Salviniales > Salviniaceae > Azolla > Azolla caroliniana. The sequence continues at coordinate 17,205,429 of NW_028230447.1, forward strand.
TCATATACAACCCCCGCGTTACCCTTAGAAAGTGATGATGACATTCCAAATGAAGGTACTTTTTAATGTTGCATTATCTCCTTAGCTCTCTTCTTGTGAATATCTTCCCTTATTGAAACGAACTATAATATAATAGCTGAGATCCTCATCATAAGATTTCTTAACATCTCCACCAGTTGTTCTTTTGTTTTGTATTTAAAGATTTTGAATGATAAATATATATGGTTTTTAACAATGTTTATCCATTTTTATACTTTTTAATTTCTTGATAGTTTCTGTTAAGTACAATGATAAAGGGACCATGGGTTCAAGTACTGAGGATGTTACGGGCATGACAATATCCTGTGGTAAGTTTTACCGTAGTATTCTATACACGTGGATAAAGTTGCTTTTAATCCTTGGGATTGGGACAACCCGTTAGGCCAAGTGTGAACTTGCCTGGGGGGGCCTTAGGTCTGGCTATAAATATGAGGCCTAGCCACCCTCATTTGATACCTTATCGACTATGTCTCAACTCTTGTAGCAAGCGCGCCAGCACCAGGTACGACTCGACGCCACAGCGGTGGTATGGGACACTGATCGAGGCTCGAGTCCGTCTCGATCCCTTCGCTCGGGGGTGGTCGGGTGGATCGACACCCTTCGTTCTCTCTCTCCTCTCTTATTTTTTTATCTTTTATATCCTTATCTCATGCTTACATTAGTAGTTAGCTCTAATAGAGGAGGATACTATGTGCAAAATAAATTATATCCAGGAAAGGTCAACTGATGCTGTGTCCTCCATAGTGAACTGCCTGGATGTCCATAATTTATCTTGAGCACTTATACCATATCAGCTGTGTAGGCAATGTCAGCTGCTGGTTGTGATTGCTCTCAGGTCTTTTGGCATGACCTTCTGAAAGAATTTGATATTTGTCTGCGTACATGCCCGCTATGTGCTTGTCTATTTTTTGGGAGACTCGATACAAAAACAGATCTCGAATAAACACAACCCCAAAAATCTCTGATCCTAGAAATATTTATCCAAGCATACAGTCCAAGTCCCTTCCTGAAATGACAGTGGATCTGTCCTCAGATATTAATAGTACACTTACTGATCAGCAACGTAGGTACTGTAGTTTTGGGTCTCTGGTTCTTTATGACACATCACAACCTCGTTACCTAAGGCAGATATCTAGTTTAGATAGAATTTGAATTTGTTTTATTACCATATATTCTATAAGATTCACATGTATGTAATTTTTGGCTTCATGACACATCACAACTGTGTTACCTAAGGCAGATATCTAGTTTAGATAGAATTTGAATTTGTTTTATTACCAGATATTCTATAAGATTCGCGTGTATGTAATTTTTGGCTTCATACTTCACGCTGACATATTTATTATATTAATTTTGGTATCTTTCAGCGATTGGAGGGCCAGCAGGACAATTACTCGAGCAGAATACACAAATCATAGGCCAAATAAAAGCTAACCTTGCTGCCTGCAAGGTGTGTGCATTCCCAATTAATGCACATTAATCATTAATGTCAAAAGTTCGACAGTTAAGAATATCATAACTCATTAGGATTTGGGGCCTACAGGAATACCTTGATGATGTATTAGTGTTTATCCCCAAACCCAAAACCTAAACCTCTTTCTAATGTTTCTCTCATGCTATTTCTTTTACAGGTCCAGGAGAATCTTGATTTACTTGTGCGGTTTAGAGATAATATTTTTGCAATTTCAAACAGGTGAAAGTCATATCTTTTTCTATGTATAATAATCCTGAAATTCCTATTTTTGCACAGTTCTCTATGGATGTATTTTTGTCCTTTTCTTTTCTCATCATGGGTTTTGAACTCCCATGTCTATGGATTACAATGACACCATCTTTTAGGGATTGGGACTTTTCTGCATTTTGTTATTTTTTGTCTGGTGAAAATTGAAATATTTAGCCTTACATATGCTTTATGTACTTGAAATATTTACTGCTAGGTATGTATACACACATATACTAGTTGATATTCCAAAACTTAAAAGGAAATATTGATTTATTTATTATTATAAAATTAGTTGTGCCGTGGCTTCTGATAAAAAGTCAAAGGTATAGTTTACACCTCTTTCATGCACACTTGTTGATCTTTATTATCATCATGTTTTGGTACTATATTTAAGTTTTTTTGTTTCTTATCTCATTGTTTCTCTTTGATGTTTCAGCATCAAAGATATCCCAGGTATTACCAATCAAATGCCTCAATTGCCGGCGATGAACATGGACCTCATAGAAGCCATCCTTCCCAAGTCAAATTCCCAAATGGCTACCTAATAGTTGGAGTTAGCCCCCCCAAAGGTGGTGGATTATGTAAAATTATGCATTCGACTTTGCAAGTTCTTATTCACTTTCGAGTCTATTTAATTGCTGTATTGGAGTATTTATCCCCTAGGTATATACCAAGGTTTATCTGAGCGGAAGCTGCATGTACTTCAATTGAGGAGGATGGGAGAATAATCACCCTAACCCTTTGTTTTCTTTCTTCAGAAAAGACAAAATATTCCTTATACAAGGTACCATTATTTCAACTTTAGGAGAACAATTCATTTTAACTGCGGATTCCATCATAATCTTTGTTGTATCTACCCTTGTATTATTATTGGTTTCTCACTTGTTATCACGTTGACAAAAAGGTGGTGTGATTTTTTTGGAAGTAGAATGCATATAGTCGTTACTTGTTCAGAACTGTGTAAAGAGAAAATAATCATGTATTTAACATGAACTCCGAAGGCAAAACCCAAATTTTGTATGGGAGAAATACAATTATTTAACATAGTGCCAAAAGCTTTGGTGCCCATTATAACAATGTGCAACAATGTACTTCATGTAAATGTGATGGTATGAAATTATCAGGTTGAAAAATTATAAAAGAGGCAGTGCCCATACCACATGTCAGTGCTATTGAGCTAGATGTTTAAAGACACAAACCAAGTCTTTTGAGAATAAAATTTGATTGCAAGTGGTGAGTGTTTATGATGCCTTGTATACAAGGAATAGCCAATATTAATGCTTTTGCTGGTGATACAACCACTAGCACTAGAATCCATGTTTTCTTCGTTTCTTACCATACTTTGGTAGAGAGTAGTAAACCAAGAATCGCGCAGGAATATGATACAAATGTTGAATCCCAACATGAATGCTACTATTGTTTGTATGTGCCAATTCAATGCACAAAAATTTAACCATCTGTCACTAATTAGTGGCAGTGTATATAATTAGATAGTGTACTCTGATAGCGTAGGATCTCTACGATTTTTGAGAACCGCTTCTTTAAGAAGTAAGCATTGAGAAAATCAACCCAATCTGGTGGGATTTCATTATAAATGTAAGTAGATCCACCTCCCCATGATTGATGAAAGTAGATTAATTATCATTGACTTTCTCTTGTTGCTGCTGCATGATTTGATGAATGTTCAGGTGAGAATGTTAAACCATTTGTGGCCATTGATGAATCCAATCCCAAGAAAAGGCCTTGCCTCTGCATAGCTTAGCTGTCTAGACCATGACACCCGCCACCGTGGTTGGGCGCCGGGTCCCCAGCACTTGTATTCCCCAAAGAATACCGTTCTACATTATTGTTGATGAAAACAATAAAAGAAGCATAGGTATATTGTCAAAAATTAGATAAAAGTGTAGCCTCTCTCTCTCTCTCTCTCTCTCTCTCTCTCTCTCTCAGTATCATCATCATCATCTTCCAGACTTTTTTATGAATAGATAAGAGAATCCACTCTTCTACAATTTGTCATTTGTTTGAATCACAGACTATCATTCTTATGGGTAGTCAATAGTATGCAATGGTTAATGGATTCTTAGATTTCCACTATTTAAGACCCTCATCATGTGCAAAAAGACTGATTCAAACAAAATTTGAAAACCTTGAAAGATCAGAAGAATACTTACTCTCTACGGCTTGTGTCTCCCCAATCGTACCAAGCATCGGGAATGATGATGTCCTCGAAGTAGCAGTATGCGAACACAATGCGTGCGTACTGTCCCCATGCTCGCCCCAGATATAGCAAGCCTGTCCCAGTTACACGACACTGCACGAAAGAGAAACCTGTGTTTTCTTCTATTCCATTCCTCTGCGATGCGGCGATTGCCCCATAACTCACCGCATTTGCATGTAACTCACAATTCTGCATTCACCATGAGCCTTATCAATTTGATCGACAAATTTACTGCTTGATCAAGAAGTAAAAGCCTAAAATTTTCAAATACACGTTACCAGATACAGGGACCGTCCGTCACCAAAGATGAAGTCGATTGCGCCTTCAATGTAGCAACGAAGAAAGAAATGCCTGCCCATGTGATCAAACAATGTGTCTTGGGCACCCAAAATGCGGCAATCCACGAATGCCGCCTTATCGCCCGAGATGCGTAATGCCACTGCTTGCATTCCTTGCGCGCCAGGAAGAGGTTTAGGTGCAGTGTTCTGGGAGAGTAATGCATGTGCTTTAATAGACATAATTAGTTGTTAATGATTGTGACTAATCAATGTGTTGTGTGATTTCCTTACGTATAAATGATTCTTCATTAAATTCATGAATCATGATAATATATAACCTAGGTCCATGTGGACCTCCTTAATTCTGCATTGGTAAGAGGTAATCACTTGGGCCTTGGTGTTTTGGTTGCGCTGAACAGTCTTTCGCAGTTCAATCTTTCAATTACTATGCAAACTCGTTATAATCATGTGTTAATCAATTGCAATTTATGGTCAAACTAGGACCACATCAAATGCACATTCAAGGTCATGTGTTAACCTAGATATAAGTTTGTGCAAACCGGAACATGTGGGTTCATACATTCTTTGGACATGCACAGAAATGCTGCAAGAGTGTAATACAATTACATGTAATGATTCTCTATCACAGTCGACAATCAAGGACATACATATTGGGGTGTGAGTAATTTATACATGATTCACTAACTTCAACACAATGAAGCTAGAAATTATATATTTTCAATTGATAATTATTTGATCACCTGGAATGTGATGTCTCTTGCCACAAAGTAGTCGGAATCAATGGCGACCGATGCCGAATCGAATGTTCCAAGAATGCCACCTGATTGCCCTCTATCACTTGCCCTTGCATTCCACATGATCACAGTTTTTGCACTACCCGAGCCTTGAAATGTAACAAAAGGCTTCCTCGCGGGCACATGAACCTTCTCCCTACACAATCCAATGAAACTCGTATCGGCTAAGGCGTGGCTCTAGAATTAACCCTATTTAAGTTTAAAGTTTGATGCTTAGGAAGTGTGACAAATTCTATGACAAAAGGGAGGGAGATAAGGGTTTCCAATTTCAATGGGACAAAAGAATGAGACATACCCTCCCAAGATTAACATTGCAATTTGCACGTGAAATGAAAGAAGATTAGAAGAAAAACATATGATGATTGATCCTAGAGACTCCTGATAAGAGAGACAATATTTAGAATGCAAGGGACATTATAACTAGAAAAAACAACCTATAAACTCCAGGTCTTATGATGATCTGGATGCGCCATTTGTTGTCGAGCTTCACCATGTCAATCGCGCCTTGGACGGTTCGAGAGTTGCCCTGTCCGCTCTGGTCGACTATGAGGACACGTGTCGGGCGATAGTGCACGGGGTGCAAGCGTGCATGCGTCACACGGAATAGCGCCTCGTACATCCTCTCCACAAAGCTCTTCTTATTATAAGTATTTGGTGGGTCATTAGGGTCATTCACCCTCTCCACAAAGCTCTTCTTCTTATAAGTATTTGGTGGGTCATTAGGGTCATGCACCTTCTCCACAAAGCTCTTCTTCTTAGAAGGATTCTGTGGGTCATTAGGGTCCATACTTAGTGACAATGGTGTCATCGTAGGAGGTTGATCCGAGACCAATCGCCGCCTCATGTGGTGATTGGCGCGACCCTCGGGCTGCGGCTTGTCAATAATGGTACCTCCATCATCTCCCATGTCAGGGTCTCCAGTACATTCGGTATCAAGGCATCCCGCAAATGATGCCGTGCCGACATGATCAATTAGGCCACCATTAAAAGTAGGTTCAATGCCATCATACATAATGCCCGTGGCGCGATCCCTATCCTCGTGTGGGGCATATCGATCATGACAATGGTTTCTGATGTTATCATAGTCCATAGGATACATACCACCGCCTCCCATCTGTGTGATAGGATCGATCCGAAGGCCGCCACTACCGGAGGAAGAAGTGGCTCCATGATCACCATGTACAACTACTGCTAGTACTGATGTTGACATCATGAGGATTAATGATGAGGATTTGTACATAGTGATAAGGATTAAGAGGTGGAGCACCATAACTGTGCCCATAATTGAATGTAAGATTAATTTAGCTTAATTTTAACCTTCACAATGATTAGTGGTTTTATATATGGAAGTAAAAGGACACATTATATGATTGACACTACCAAAACTTAGAAGGCTCTCTACATCATAACTTTGCTATGCTTCAAAGCTAATCTATTTCATTTGGTGTTCATGCAAAGCAAACATTATATTTTACATCTACCTCATGATGACAGTATCTATTACAATTAGTAACAATTGGCAACAATTTGGTTCACATTGGTTCAGTTCGGTTCGAGAGTGTCGTTTAAAATTGAACCATTTAATAAATTTGAAACTTAAACCGAAACTATTTAAACCAAAACCCTTTAAACTGAACGATTACAAAAAATTCAAGCTCAAACCAAATTATTTTAGAGACTTTCAAACCTTTAAACCGTTAGATTTCGCGGTTTGGTTTTGGTTTTTAGGATATATCAAAATTCAAATTTTCACATTTTAAATTATTATTATTTAAAAAAAAATATTTCAAATATTTTTAAAATTGTTTGAACTGTTTAAACCCCCAAACTGAACCGAACCGAATCCGACCCGTCTACAAAAACCCCTAAATAGAACCGTTTAAACCGTTAAGTCACGTTTTTGCAGTTCGATTCGGTTCAAACCGAACCATTGTCGATTGCTAGCAATTATGACCGTTTTTCATTTTGTTTCGTTCGTTCGTTCATTACCAGTTAGTTATATGCACTAGAACGCCAGATCTCACTCATGTGTCACTACTTATAAATGGTACAAGGACCATTCGTTTGTTTGTTATATTCTCACAACTTATATATAAGTGTTGACGGCTTGCTTGTTTGTTACTACTACAACTAATATATATGCTAGAATTAGAATCATTGGTTTGTTCACAACGACAATTTGCACGTTTTACATTGTGTTTTATACCTTACACAACATGATTACTACGTACCAATACTGAAACTCGCGATTGAATGATTTGGTAGGGCATAAACTTTGGAAACTTTGGATGTTGACTAAAAACCACATCAAATGTTGAGTAATCATGGCATTTGGATCAATTGGTAAACTATGTTCTTTGTTATAAAATTCACAATTTGATGTAGTAGTTCACATTGATACTTTATTGGCCCTTACTTTGAGTTCCCACTTATAAATCAATATTGAACCCAATTGAACTAGTACATGGATTTTAATCTTGACCAAGTCGACAATAGGCCTAATATTATGAGGTTGTTAATGATCGCATGAGAAACTTGCTAGTTTGAAATGAGTCTAGCATAGGTTGGATCTCATTAAAGAATCCTAACACAATATAAATCCTCGTATGCCTTTCACATTAATCTAATTGACAACTCGAAACGTCATTCCATGTCCCGTTTTATTTTGAAATACAATTATAAATCCAAACTACAATTTGAAAATTTACGAGAAAGTAACAAGTTTGTAATGATCTTAGGATACTTGTAACTCTTTTTAGTAGCTTTTATAAAACTCTTAAATTATGCATACACGTAACTTCTAAGGAATATATATCTTTCTATTACTACATCCCATTATGTATTCTATGGTGTTTTTTTGACACCATGACACTTTGGCTCGAAAATCCTGAGATACAATTTAGAGGGTAGTGATAGTGATGATGGAGAATCTAGCACCGTGATGGTCATGATGAGAATCCTATTTATATCAATGTGATGACCTCTACATTGCCTTATTCAATTATTTCGTGGTTTAGTTGTCTTCTCATGTCCTCCCTTTTTTGCTTGTTACCAAAAGGAGATTGCTTTTCCCAAGCATTGTAGTAATACCACATATTGCATGTGGCAAACATCAACAATGAAGTGAAAAAGATAAAAAAGGAAATAGAGGAGATATGCACACAAGCCCATATAATCATGTAATATCATCCCATTACAACACATAAACTACAACTTATCCACTTTTACACTAATTAAGATATATAAGGGTTTGTTAAAGCTTAAATTTGTAATATTATTGTTTCAAGCAACCCCTATAGGCACCTAATACTCTCTTGGAATGTGTTAATTTATGACCATACTCCAATGGAGAAGATAATTGATAATGTATATTTTCCTAGAGATTTCTCTAACCATATCTAGTTTATTTGAATGTTGAAAGAGTAAATGGTAGAGAGTATTTTTTGTGGATGAAGCATTGGTATTAGTAGGTTGTTAGTAATCTAAGGGAGAATCACTATTTAAATTCCTAAAAGAGTACACATCTTCTTGCTAATTGCTACAATTTCTTGTCTCGCTAATTTGCATTGCTTTATAGTAAGTAAGATATTTGATCTTATGTTGACATATGGAACATATTTGAGGTATGGAGAAAGACTTTAATATCACCTCATGAATTCAATTATGACTTATGGTAGTAAAGCAAAAAATGTCTAGAGACAGTGTTTCAGTTTATAAGCGGATAGAGGTTAATTTAGAGAAAGAGAAGTTGTATACAGTTGCATGTTACATTCCTCACAAAGACTCAAACTACTATGGTAGGTTTGGGTTGCATTGTGACGATCCTTCTACAGAATTATGCCATGATATACTTTCATTTGAGAAGCTTGGTAAAGTGTTAATTATGGGAGACTTTAATGCAAGAGTTCGAAATTTCCAAAATGTGGAGACATTTGAAGGAAATGTAGTAGAACATTGTCTATTGTGTGACTCAAAGGATTATGTCATGTTAGGTTATGGAAAACTTTTGATACATATGCTAAATTGCACAAACTTGATTCTCCTAAATGGTATAATGGCATTCCCATTGACAAATGTGCTCACATGTTTACCATCCTCGGGTGGAGGAAGTGTGGTTGCTTACGCATTAATGCCGACTTGTGATCTATCCTTGGTGAATGTGTTTAAGGTTGGCTCTTTATCTCCGGACTCAGACCATAAGCCATTGTATTTAGAGCTTGCAATTCAACATTTCATCAATTGATGCCATGGAGTGAAAGACGGAAAGAGATGTATCATCCAACCTTGCTATGAAAAGGCTAAGGTGTATGCAAATCAAGTGGAGAACCAAATTTTGTTAAATATTTCTCTAAGCAATGATGTTAATGAAAATTGGTAACATTTGAAAGGATTGTTGCATGACACCTACATAAGAGGGTAGTGAGGAGAAAGAAAAGAAGATATTTCCAAATGCAAGAGATGAAAAAGAAAAACTTGTTTAAGCTCAAACCAAAACTAGTGTGGGGACAACTCAAGGGTAAGAAAGATGATGTGAAACGTCAATTTACATATGAAGATATGCTAGACTATGTACAAAGGCTATATATGCATGAAGGTGTGGCTCCTATGGTTGAGAAAATTGAAACACCATATACTAAATGTATCGATATTGATGATGTCAATAAGGGAATAAAGAAGATGGTGAGTGGGAAAGCAGTAGATGTAACCCACGTCTCAAGTGAGCTTTTAAAATGGACAAGGCCACATATTCGTCATTGGATACTGACAATTATAGAGCAAGCTATAAAGCAAGGTTCCCAAATGAGTGGCTTATGAATTGGATTAAACCAATATTTAAATTTGGTGATAAGAATCAAGTATCAAATTATCGTACAATAACGGTGAGCTCAACTATTGCTAAATTATATAGCACTATTATGGAGCAAAAGATAAGCACATGGGCGAAAAGTACAAGCAAAAGAGCACTTGGGCAGGTAGGATTTAGACCAAAACACTCCATTGTGGATCATTTGGTCACATTGAGAGTAATCATGGAAGAGAGTCAACTACAAGGAAAAACACTTTATTGTTGTTTTGTTGATTTCAAGAAAGCTTTTGATACCATACCACAAGGTGAGCTTTGGAATAGAATGGTAGAGATTGACATGCCATTAGAGTACCGAGTTGTTGTTGCACGCCTATATGAACAAGTTAAATGTCAACCAAAAATGGATAGTGGATTCTCAAAGTACATTTTAAGTAATATGGGGGTCAAGCAAGGATGTTGTCACGACACAGTGACATCAAATACATAGTTGGGGAGGATTGAACCTACAACCTCACCTTAACAAAATGTCATGCTCAACCATTTTAATATGAGCATGTATTTCTATATGACAATTTAGTATTGTATAGTCTAGCATATAATACATTCCAGAATTAGAATATTCTAGTTGTTAGTATATTCAAGAAATATTGTGCGGTATATTCTAGAGATAATCAATCTCAAAACTTGTATAAATACTTGTAACCTCCTTGGTCCCTTTCAAGGGATTCAACACTAGTCATTGACACATCAATCTAGTCTTCTTGCTTCATTCCATCTTGTCTCCTTCTTCATCTTTGTCTTCATGCTCTTGTGTTGTTCCCAACTTCTAAAGTTCCACGCTCGTAGCCCCATCATCTGTGCTTGAATCCCTTCCAACTTGAAGCATCACCCATCTTCATCATCTCCCTTCCGTCTAGAGTTACCATCATCACCGTTGTTGCTTCCAGAGTTACTGTCATCAACATCCTTACTTTTAGAGACGTCATCATCACTATAGTCATAGTCGTTCCTTCTAGAGAAGCTTCCTCATCATCTTTGTATTCATTGCCTCGTCTTTGACATCGTCACCTCTTGTTGTCTTCATCAATGCTACGTCGCCCAACCTTCATCGTCATCAACACTACTTTGCATGGTCTTTCATTATCGTCATTGTTCTGCCCTCTTCATCATCATTTTTTTTCCATAAAAATTATGCTCCATTGGTATTAAAATTAAAAAGGCCAGAGGCACTATACAAATAGAATATAATATTTTCCATCTCTACAAGTATATTTCATCAAAGAAAGGACCAAATATAAGTGATGGAATTTGGCAAGATAAGGATAATTATAATCTATGAAAACAAATCTCTTGCCAATAACACCTTCTTTCACAATGATTCCTTGATCGCTGCTATATGTAAGATTTCATGATATCTAAATGATCCAGATGAGCCTACCATATGAAGATACTGGTTCTCTACTCAATCCAGTCCCCTCAGACCCTCATGTAGATTTGCTTCTGCCTCTGCCACCATCTTCTCTCATCGTTGTATAAACTGAAAACAGATAAATGTGCTTCAAAAGATTTCCACATCAGCCATCTCTCCATTTTCCATGCCTCTTCATCATCATTGTCATCATCTATAGGTAACATTTTGCATCACGATTTTGGCGAGGATCAATTTTCGATCGCTCACATTCACAGTTCCGACGGGGGTTACTGTCACGGACACACCAAGCGCGGACTAGGACGGAGCACAGATGATGGGGCTACGTGTCGAATACAAGTGTATAATGGACGTATTCACACTATCCCTTTGTATAGCTCAAGTTTGGGCCATTTGTGTAATTAGCATAAATGGTAGTTGCCCTAAGTCGGTCACTATATAAAGTGACCTAGTAACCTTTTTGTAGGGTTGGTTGTATTATTGTTTCTATGGAATAGGAAGAGTCTTTTGTGCCTCCTCTCTCTCTCTCTCTCTATCTCTGTGCACGATCTTGGAAACTGTCATACGCAGGTACTCAACACCAATCGAATGCTACTTGATCTTCCGCATTGACGGCCTCGTCTACAACATTTGGTATCAGAGCCTGTCTTCCTCAACCCGCTGTCGGCCGTCGTCACAGCCTGCACAGTATTCGGCCTTTCGCTTCATCCTAGTCTGCAAAGCATTCGGTTTCCTGCGTCATTCGAAGAAACAGAGAAGAAAGTAGGCAAACACAAGCTTGAATCTCGCTGCGTTAGATCATCACTCGGAGTAAGCCAGTCGGCTGTACTCTACCTCCTTGATCGTAACTGCTTGAGGTGGGCTTCCTGCACAACGACGACTTCAAGGACAACCCCAGTTCGCGTTTCATTCGATTGGACAATAATCGGAAGGACCAGTCGGTTCCATTGCTCTCACCGTTGCAGTCAACCGAAACCGAATCGGCTTGAAGTACTGTCGGATCGTTAAATCTAGGTTCAAATCGACTAAGACAGTTGTCGGTAGTCAATCCGAACCTAATCCCCGATTCTCCGTAATAAACATCACTTGTGTCCAACTTCGGCTAGAACGACACTGAGTGGGCCAAACCGCTGCACTTCACCAAAGTTCGTAGCCGACTTAGGGCAGAGTCATGACATCAACATCCGGCTCGTCAGAAATGAGTCTACGAAAGTTCGATGGATCGAACTTCAACTTCTGGAAGGAGCAAATGCAGGACTATCTCATAGTCAAGGGGCAAATCGATCCCATCGAAAATGAAGAACCTCCAGAAGGATACAAACCAATCGAGTGGCAGAAGCTGGACAGAATCGTCCGCGCCACGATTCGGATGCACCTATCGGAATCGGTATACTTTACGGTGCAATCGTGTACGACAGCATTCGAACTGTGGAAAACACTGTCGGACACCTACGAAAAGAAGGTCGCTGCAACGAAGATGTTTCTGATCCGGCGCCTCTACAACTTGCGGATGAAAGAATCAGATTCGGTTCAAGCACATCTCAATGAGTACGAAAGCATAAGCTCCCAAATCTCATCTCAGGGGACGGCCTTCCCTCATCATGGGAAACTTTCGTCACAACCGTGTGCAACGCGTCAACCACGGCTGTTAAATACTCCGAAGTCACGAGCGCAATCCTGACCGAAGCAGCTCGGAGAAAGTCTTTCGCCAAAGACTCAACAGACGACGCTTATATAGTACAAGGTTCGACAGACCGATCGAACATACGAGGAAGAGATTCCTCATGGCAGCCGAACAATCAGCGAAGACGGAGCCAGTCACGGGATAATCGAATCTGCAACTATTGCAAGAAACCCGGACACATCAAAGCCGACTGCCGCGCACTCAAGAACAAGAATGACAAGTCTCAAAAATCAGACAAGAAGAGTGGCCGGCATGAGGAGATCAATTACGTCAGCTTCTCAGCTGATGTGCTACCAAACGACCCGAATATACTATCAATCGAAAATCCAGTCGGATCAGAAGTTCTGCTCACGACTGAAGAATCGAGCACATGGCTCTTAGATTCGGGCGCGTCATTTCACGTGACTCCTCATCGATCCCAATTTCGGCAATATACGATCCGTCACTCCGACTCAGTTCGAGTCGGCAACTCGCAACACTGTGACATCATTGGAATCGGCACAGTAGAGCTCAACCTTGCAGGTGGCTCTACACTTGTACTTCACAATGTCCAACATGTACCCGAGCTCTCAAGGCCATTGATCTCAGTCGGACAACTAGATGAAGACGGCATTCGTGCCGGTTTTTCTTCGGGAGGGTGGACACTCCACAAGGGGAACCTCCTGCTTGCTAGAGGACCCAAGATACACTCACTGTATCCGTTACATGTTACGCTCAGAGAGGGTAACCGGTTTTTGGTGGATATTCCTGTGTCATCACTATGGCACAGAAGATTAGGACACCTCAGCAAGGCCGGCATCACGCACCTATCTAGAGCCGGATACATCCCTAAACTCTCCTTCTCGGACCATCAATTCTGCGAACATTGCCAGTATGGCAAACAAGCAGCCGCATCACACCCGACATCAGCACCAAGAGAAACGAGACCTCTCGATTTAGTCCACTCGGACGTCTGTGGCCCAATGCCGCATCAGTCTCTCGGCGGTGCCTCTTACTTCGTCAGTTTTATTGACGATTCGACTCGAAAGGTGTGGGCTTATCCAATTCGCACCAAAGATCGTGTCTTCTCGATCTTCTCCGATTGGCTCGCTATGGTAGAAAATCAAACTGACCGAAAACTGAAATGCTTTCGGACCGACAATGGGGGAGAGTTCAAATCAGACGAATTCGTCAAATTCTGCCGACAACGCGGCATCCGACGTGAATTTACGGCACCACACAGTCCGGAGCAAAACGGGATTGCAGAACGCATGAATCGGACAATCCAAGAACGGATAGTTTCCATGCTCCAACACTCCGGACTGTCGGATGGCTTCTGGGCAGAGGCTCTACTCACGGCAGTACACATAATCAATATGTCGCCAAGCAGGCCTCTAGGACTTCAAATCCCTCAGGAACTATGGATCGGCAGTAAGCCGAATTACGACAAGCTGAGGATCTTCGGATGCGAGGCGTACGCCCTTATTCCGAAAGATGATCGCCGAAAACTTGCACCTCGGTCCAGGAAATGCATTTTCCTTGGATATGGATCAGACGGCGAAATGGGATACCGACTCTGGGACCCCGAACGCAGACAAATCGTTCGAAGTTCGGACGTTGTGTTCAACGAGTCGGCTATGAATCCAACAGTCGAAACACCGATCGAAGTCCGAAGGGTAACATTTTCCGATGTGCCGACCCTTCAAGAAGGCCCCGCTCTTAACACACGGTCAGCTTCACGGGTAGCTGAACCTTACATTACCGACTCGGACAACTCTGACTCGGCACAGCAGAATAATTCGCTCTCGGACCATCCGACCTCGATACCCGATACGACCAGTCCAATCATACCTCGACGATCCGAGAGACTGTCGCAACCTCCGGAAAGGTATTCTCCTGGAATTTTCTTCACCGACGCCGGCGAACCGACGTCTTACGAAGAAGCATCGACATCTGTCGATTCAGCCACCTGGCATCTGGCGATGGAGTCAGAAATGCACTCCATTCGGGCAAACAAGACTTGGGATCTGGTCGAATTACCTAAGAATCGACGTGCTCTTCCTTGCAAGTGGGTTTATCGACTAAAAGAGACGTCTGATTCGACCACCCCAAAGTACAAGGCCAGATTAGTTGCGAAGGGCTTCCGACAAGAATATGGCGTCGACTTCGACGAGATTTTTTCACCAGTGGTGAAAATGACAACCCTTCGTTTTCTACTCGGCGTAGTGGCAGCCGACAACTTGGAGCTGATTCAGCTAGATGTCAAAACAGCCTTCCTCCATGGTGATCTTGAAGAGGAAATTTATATGGAGCAGCCAAAAGGCTTCGTGGCAACTGGCCAAGAACATCTAGTCTGCCGACTCAGGAAGAGTCTATACGGCCTCAAACAGGCACCGCGACAATGGTACAAGAAGTTCGACGACTTCATCCAATCGATCGGCTTCTCAAAAAGCGATGAGGACCATTGTCTTTTTACCCACACAGCTCAAGATGGATCACCCATCTTCCTCATCATTTACGTGGACGACATGCTAATTTCCGGACGCCACGCGGGCGAACTTGCCGATCTCATTCGGCAATTGCGGTTGAAGTTTGCCATGAAGGACCTCGGTCCGGCACGACACATACTCGGCATGAAGATTAGTCGGCATCGCGATAAACGACATCTTTTTTTGTCTCAGACCGACTATATCGGACGTGTCTTGGAACGCTTCAACATGCAATCAGCCAAATCTGCTTCAACCCCGCTCCCCATGAATCTTCGGCTCTCTCAGCGAGACTGCCCGACATCCGGTCCGGAGGGGGAAGATATGAAGTCGGTACCGTATGCACCGGCAGTCGGCTCCCTTATGTACCTGATGGTCGCGACACGACCTGATATTTCTCATGCCGTAGGAGTCGTTAGCAGATTTATGCACAATCCTGGCCGATCGCATTGGAACGCAGTCAAGCATGTGTTCAAATATCTGGCTGGCACAAAAGACCACGGCATTCTTTTCGGTCCGAACTCAACCTCAGGCGTAGTCGGTTACACCGACTCGGACTTCGCCGGTTGTATAGACAGTCGGAAATCAACAACTGGATACTGCTTCAAATTCGGCAATGGAGCAATTTCGTGGAAGTCGAAACTTCAGGAGTGCACAGCGACCTCAACGACCGAAGCAGAATATGTAGCTGCGTCCGACGCTGCAAAAGAAGCTTTGTGGCTTGGCCGGCTGGCGCACACGTTTCGACAAGTCGACCATGACTCGGCCCCAGTTGTCTATAGCGACAGTCAAGGTGTTGTTGCCTTGTCGAAAAATCCGGTTCACCACAACGCCTCCAAACATATCGACGTTCGATATCACTTTGTTCGGGACTGCGTCATTTCAGGGAAAATCGGTCTAGAGAAAATATCCACAACCGACAATGTCGCAGATGGAATGACCAAGTGTCTTTCGGCAGACCGCTTTCGGTCCCTTCGGCATCAGATGGGCGTAACGACAAACCAGTCCGGTTAGAGCCGAACACAGCGCAGGATGGTTTCGGACAACCGACATCAGTTCCTTAATGATCGGCTTCAACTCTTCCGACCCGACCAGTTCGGTCTTCTGCCTTCGGACCCTGCCGACTCGAACAAAAACTGATATGTCCGAGAACCTAGGTTTATACCTGTAATCTTAGATAACCCATGTATACGCCCATTACGGGGGAGTGTCGAATACAAGTGTATAATGGACGTATTCACACTATCCCTTTGTATAGCTCAAGTTTGGGCCATTTGTGTAATTAGCATAAATGGTAGTTGCCCTAAGTCGGTCACTATATAAAGTGACCTAGTAACCTTTTTGTAGGGTTGGTTGTATTATTGTTTCTATGGAATAGGAAGAGTCTTTTGTGCCTCCTCTCTCTCTCTCTCTCTCTATCTCTGTGCACGATCTTGGAAACTGTCATACGCAGGTACTCAACACCAATCGAATGCTACTTGATCTTCCGCATTGACGGCCTCGTCTACAACACTACGAGCGACGGATGAGCTTGGAGCTAGATGTGATGAGGTTAGGAATTTTAGATGTTGTGAGCAACATGAGAAGGGGAAGAAGAAGATGCCGGAATACGATACCGGTAGTGAAGGGTCGGATCGTAACGAATCTGAGCCTGGAAAGGGAGAAGGTGGATCTTCAGAAATGAAGCCCGAACCGGCCAAGAAGGGCCTTAAACTGGGTAATGACAAGTTACGCCGGTCAACCCGCCAGAAGAACCCTGTCAAGAGGTACGGGTATAATGAGTACATGGTGCATCATTATGTGTACATGACTACGATGGCGGAAATGCGTGAGCCAGAGAGCTACGCAGAAGCAGCAAAAGGCGCAAATTGGCGTTGTCGTGAAGATTCCGGGCCATAAGTAGAAACAAGGTGAAACACGCGGGAGCACTGGAGTGCATGAGTGCACACCCCTAGAGAATTGAATAGTGTAAGTACGAGGCATAGGTAGAGGGGGGTGTACTAGTTAGTTAAGGCATTAATAGGGATTCAAACATCGCGTAAGTAGGGAGAGTTACGAGGAGTGCGAATCAGGGGGGGAGAATCTAGGAAAAGAAAGCAACAAGTCATGAATGCCTTGTAACAGTCGCTCCTTGTGCTATAAAAGGGGCGACCTTTGACTGTTTGGCAAATGTCATTTTGGGCGGGAAAGTAATTGAGAGAGGAGAAAGGGAACAGAGAGAAGACGAGATGACACAGTATAGTTGGGAAGCTAGTCGGATATACCGATGTCAACTGGGCTAGTGATGCATCGGATCGCCGATCCACCTTCGGTTACATGTTTTCTCTTGGTAGTGCAGTTGTTGCGTGGAGCAGTAAAAAGCAGCCAACAGTGGCTCTATCGAGCACTGAGGCTGAATACCGGGGCACTACCCATTGCCACCTGTGAAGCCATCTGGCTTTGGCAACTGTTGCGAGAGCTCCGGATTGAGGTGCCAACCCCGATCTTGATCTACTGTGACAACGTAAGCAGCATACAACTCGCCACGAATCCCTTATTCCATGCTTGGACAAAGCACATAGAAGTGCATTATCACTTTGTGCACATGGTTGTTTACGTACCTGTATTTAACGTTTAAATACGTATAATACCTCATCATTTGTATAGTACGTACTATACCTCAATGTTGTTCAGTCAAATATCATGTACATTTGTCCAATACGGTATTTAACATATTTATAGAAAAACAGGTATAATACGTATTAATAAAGAAAATGTAAGTAAAACCCTAACAAAAAGCAAAAGAAAAAAAAGATTTTAGTGAAAAAGAATCCAAAGGAAGGAAGAATAGAAGAATAGAAGAGATGACGATGAAGAAGATGATGATGAAGAAGAAGAAGAAGAAGAAGAGAGAAAAGAAGACATAAACATGTCCTGAGTGTGATAATCGTAGTAGATAGAAGAAGAAGAAGAAGAAAACGAAGAAAAGAGATACCTATCATGAGTGTGATAATCGTAGACAATTACTCAATCTATGAAAGCATAATTGTAGATAATTGCAATTTGAAGTAGAACATCGTGATACACACGTACACTGATTTATAGGATAAGGGAATGTCGACATCCATATTACTATAAGTATTTTAGGATGTGAAATGTTCAAATGTCTTATATGCATTTTAGGATCTAGAACTATATTGTACATCACAAAATTGTGTAAACATAGATGTTTTTTACAATATTATAGATATTTTTTAGAAAGGTAAATAATTTTCAAATTCTAGAAGTATTTAATGTACTATACGTATTTTATGTATTTTATAAGTATTTAACATATTAAGAAAACGTATTTAACGTATTTTTAAATTGGGAGGTACTATACGAGTATTAATACGTTAAATACGTATGGTATCTGTACCGTACCTAACTTACCTAACAACCTTTTTTGTGCGTGAGTGGGTCCTGAGCGGTGAAGTTGAACTTCGGTATGTTCACACGGATCGGCAAGCTACCGATATCTTCACCAAGCCACTCGGATCGGACAAGTTGCAACACTTTTCGGAGATGCTCGGCATTCAGCGTCTCAACGTGCCGCACTTGAGGGGGAGAACGGGAACGGGAATGGATGACACCGAACGAGGAACCGGAGAGGAAGAAAGAATCAAGGGGGGAGATGAGCAAATAAAGGAAGCCGAGCCGACCGAATGAGTCGACACATCCAAACAAGTCGGAGCAAGTGGCAACGATGGCAGAGTCAAGGACAAAGTTGACCGGAAGTAGGCCAAGACCCAGATGTGGTCCGATGTGGTGAAGGGCCTAAAAACGGAAGACGAGTTGGAGACTACCAACTTGGACAAGAGCTGGAATGAATCGGAGGAAGCCGATTTGGTTCAACAGTTGCATTCAGAAGAGCCAAAGCAACTAAAGGGCAAGCGGACAATAAGGCAATGGAAGTCGACACCAACATGGAGGACTCGATGGGTCGACAAGCGCCGAAGTGGTAGCAGCGAAGGAGCTGAGATGGGCCTGCTGAGCAGACAAGCCGATCGAGGAGGTCGAGGTTCATGGAACCACAAGGGTCGCGAGAAACGGGACCAGACCGGACGAGGAGCGCGAGCAACGCGGAACGATGCCAGAAGGAGCCAGATGGAAGGACCGGCTACTACAGACACTAACACAACAATCCGACCTGAGGGGGAGTGTTGAGCGAGCATGCTCAACCAGATCCAGATCAGCTGAATAAGCCAGAGCCGGATCGGTGTCCAGATGATATCCAGAACTAGGAGCCGATCGGAGAGTCGGATCGGATTGAAACTGGTAGGCCGTTAGAGGCCTACGAATCCAGCCTAATACGTAGGCATACTTTAGGGAGTCAATGACAGTTGCTCGTGTGAGCATTGAAGTACCTGTTAGTACTTCTATTAGTCCTTTATGGACTTGTATAAAAGTGCTCTCTGAGCACATTCTATGTATAGAGTGATATACAGAGTGTTATTACTTTTTTAATAGAGTTTACGTTCTGCTCTCTCTCTGTCTCTCCCGCGCATATTCTTTGTGTTAAGCTTCCATTGAACCTTTCTCTCCATTGTTGCTATCCGGTACAGCAGGTTTGTAATACAGTTCCGCACGTTCACATTCACAATGCTAATATCAAAATGGTTGAGCATGACATCTTTTTGATGTGAGGTTGTAGGTTCAATCCTCACCAACTATGTATTTGATGTCTATGTTGTGATAGATGTCCACTATCACCCACACTCTTTGGCTTATGTATTGATAAATTAGAATAAGTGGTGAATAAGGTTGCATGAGAAGAAGGATTGAATGCCCCCATATTTATGCAACATGTTTTCTTATTGCTTCTATATGCAGATAATGTGGTACTCTTCTCATATGGTGTTGATCGTATGCAACATTTATTGGGGGTATTAGAAGAATTTTGCCATAGTAGTGGACTAGCATTGAATGTGGAGAAAATAAAGATGATGGTAGTGCAAACCAACCAACCTCATCATTACCCTATTCTAACATATAGAGGTGAACATATACTGTTTGTTCAAAGCTTTAAATATCTTGGTATTAATGTACCCGCCACAAATAAATGGAGTGCATGCTTTGATTCTAGGCTTCAAGTCGGTTGGAAATCGTATTACCTTTTGGAGAACCAATGCAACCAAAGTGATACTTGTGGATGGGAAGTAAAACTAATGTTGTTCAATGCCATGGTAACTCAAGTATTACTTTATGGAGTAGAAGTATGGGGTGGCAGCATCTCTCTTAATGCATAGAATGAGATTAAGAAAATTCAAAATATGTTTTTAAAGAGGCAATTAGGAGTTAAATGCACTACCCCTTACTAGGTTATGCCCTTGGAAATAGGTGTTTGGCCCATAGAAATATTGGCACTCCAAAGAGTATATAGATACATTACAAAGGTAAAGAATAAGTTGAATCATCGATTACCACATCTTGCTTGGAATGTTGGATGTAAGCTACAAAAGAATCATAAGAGTAAAATTCTCTCATTCGGTTGGGTTCTTGACATAAGAAAATGGTTTAGATGATGGGGTGTGGATGATCTTTTAGACTTTCGGGTGATACTATGAAATATGTAATGATTGAGGAAAGGTTGGTGGAATCATTAAGGATGAAGTGGGAAGATGCGAAGAGGACAAAGCTAGAATACTACATTGCAAATGTCAACCCTGAATGTTAGTCTCAATTTAAATCAAGAATGTTTATTGATCGTATCCAACTTTATGTCATTATCAATAGGAGTAGTAATGCTCATAGAGCCCTTGCACTACTTCGCACTCGATCTCACAAGTTGGGTATTGAAGTTGCATCATAGTATCAAAATGCAACGAATTTGAAGGCATGTAAAGTATGCAATGAAGGTATGGTAGAGGATGAATGTCACTTGCTCGTCACATGCTCGACATATAGTGCAATTCATTCAAGATATGTTGACATACTAAGAGGGAGTGATAACTTAAGTGCCATACTTAAGACACCACCTAGAAGGTTGAGCTCATATGTGTATGCTTTATTCACACATAGAGACTTTGTACTTCAATGTATGAATACCCCTCTTTAGGAATGAGACACATATCAAGAACACATGTATACTCTAATCCCATAGGTCAAAATTGGCCTCTTTATGGACGATAAAAATTCTAATTCTAATTCTAATTCTAATTCTAATAGGTTTGTGGAATACATTGTGGAACATCAATGACTAAGTTTGTTGTGATGCAGAAAGCCCCTAACTACTTGTAGTTCAAATTATCAATTGAAACCTTCTCTCCGTCCTTGATAATGGGAACCACAAACTACTTACAAATAATGTGGTCTAGCCCCACTCCCATCTATCATGAAGTCAAATAAACAATTGCAACAATACCATCTAGCCTAATCCATGAACCTCATGGTTCCACTCATTTTCACGCACTTGTTGTTGGATAGGTCTTGTGAGAGAGTTCATAAATGCAACATAGAATACTAGAAGTGTGACAACAAAATGAGAGACAAAAATGGAACACTACATATTAAAGAAGACTGACCAAAAACAACGATCTAACAAGGAATACATCAACATGCATCATTGTCTATAAGTGGCTAGCCACCAATAATAGAACCTTAACCAACTCTAGAGTTTTCCTCATTCCTAAATCTCTAGCACATGAGTTATCATGGAAAACCCTCATAACATGATTCCTAATACCAGTAACCTACAAAACAAATATTTTTAATTTTCTCTTGGCTAATGCTTAGTCAACGTAGAACTTATTGATCAATGGTCTAATGAAATAACTACACTAATTAGCATTATGGGGCTCACTCCTTCAAACCCTATGTGTGAGCCATCCAAGATTACTTATGGGACCGTGATTTTAACATGTGTGTTGATGCATCTCAATCTACGTCTGAACATTCTATCATGGATGATCTTGAGCAACTTGCTTGGGATTCATTGGCTATGGAGGTTTTGAAGTTGGATGTTTGGACATGGTTGCATGGGAATGATCCAGGTTTTACTTTCCAATCTTCTCAACATAGACAAACATGGAATCGGTTAGATAGAATGTATGTGATGCACGATGATTCTTTTTTACCAACATCACTTCGTATGCCAATTCTACAAGATGTAGAAACTTCAGATCACGTTCCTATTTGTTTGAAGGTTTGTAGTCATGCAATTGACATGTATAAATCCTTACTTGGAAATCCTCCATTATGCTTTAACTCCTCTTTTGCTTCAACCTCACTTTGATTCTCTCATGGAGCAAATTTTGGTAAATTTTTCACAAGAAGTGAATTTGAAAGGAGTTAAAGCATGGGATTCTCACATTATGAAACATTAAGATCAGTCATCGTATGTATGAAGTAACTAATGATCAACGAAGAAGAGGTCTTCTTCGACAATTCTCAAACTTGTTCTCTCTAGGTATAATGCATTATTGATGCATGCACCATTACATGAGGAGTTTTTGGATATCCAAAGTCAATTGCAGGTTATTATTCCTCAGTTGCAATGCCAAAGTTATCATTTGCAAAGTTGCGTCAAGTGAGGGATGGGCTCATAGATAATCAATCTCAATCTCATTTGTTTTTCCAAGCGTTACATCCTACTTATGCTCGATCTAATGTGGTACATGTGAAGCAAGGGGATGAATTGATAGTGGATCCTACTACAATAATTGACATATGTGCTCATTACTTTAAGGAGTTGATTGGCCCACAATTGTTAATGACAAATGAGGTGAGTTGAGCACGTCATGAGTTTTATGACGTGGTTGGATGTATTGTGCATGACCTCATTAGTCATGAATTGGATGCGGAATTCACTGAGGATGAGGTGGACACGGTTTTAAGGCATCTTCCTAGTGGTGAGAGCCCCAGTTGGGATGGCTTGACAAATGAAGTTTTTAAGCGATATTCGAACATTTTAAAGGGGCCCTTAACTTTGATGTTTCAACATTCATGGGATTCTGGTTGTATGCCTCAAGCTTGGAAGGTTGGTCTAATTAAATTAATTCCAAAGGTGACATCTCTTGAGTCATTTCATCAATGGAGACCTATTTCTTTGATGGGGGGGTTGTATAAGATATTTACAAAGGTCTTGGCAAATAGATTACAGAAGTATTTGCCAAAGTTAATACATCCTACCCAATATGGTTTTATTGCAGGTAGGAATATATTGCATAATGTGTTGAATGTTCAAATGACCATGGATTATGCTGGAAAAACTCATCAAGAATTTATTATGGTGCAATTAGATTTGGAGAAAGCTTATGGTCATGTTAATTGGTCCTTTGTTTCTGGGTTAATGCATACAATGGGCTTTGGACCTCGTATGTCTCGCCTCATATTTTTATTAGGACAAGATGTGGTGTCTCGAGTAATGCTTAATGGGGGAGTTACATTAGATATTGCCGTCACAAGATCCGTTCGTCAAGGATGCCCTCTTAGCCCATTGTTGTTTGCTATTGTTACTCATCCCTTGTTAATGATGCTATCAAGGCTTGCAACAAATGGTGACATTGTGGGTCTACACCTTCCGTCTGGAGGGCAACTGGTAGCACAAGCTTTGATTGATGATTCTTTCATGTTTCTACAAGACTCACGAGAGAATCTTGAGAAGGGGTTGCGTGTATGGAACCAATTTGCATTGGCTTCAGGATTACATATTAATTGGAGGAAGTCTAGTCTCATATCATGTACTGAAAGGGATTTGGAATGTTTAAGATGGCAAGGATCCATGGTGAAGAAAGGCTCTATTTTCTGACACTTGGGCTATCCATTAGGAATGAATGTTACAAATGGTCAATTGATTGAATGGTGTCTAGTAAGTTGAGGGATAAGTTCATGTATTGGAAATCACAATCTTGGTCATTTCATGTACGCTTGAAGGTTGTACAATGTATTATGGAACCCATGATATTATATTACTTGTCATTGTTGTCATGGACAAAGAAGGCTTTGCATTCTGTTTTGCAACCTCTTCGATATTTGTTGTGGAAGAAGAGGGATAAGATGGGAATCACTTAGGTTGCGTGGAATTATCTAGCAACCCCTAAGCACTTGGGGGGAGCTGGAATATTGAACTTATCCATGCATATAATGGCTTGTAGATTTTCATTATTACAAGACATGTGTTCAAACTCACAATCATGGATATCTATTGTTCAATATTTCATTGAGAACAAGGGTTTAACACATGGGAGGACAACAATTAAGGCTTCATGGTGGTAATTACTAAATCGATGTATTTCACTTAGGATTCCGGGCTCTTCATGTGTTCAACACTTGGTTACTTCATGGCAAGAAGCACTCTTGTTATGTGTATGGAAACCATCATCTAGTAGAGAGCATTGTAATTCTTTGCAAAAAGAGTTACTTGTGTCTTCTCGGTTATTATGTTGACCAGGAAATGAGAGAATGTGCTCTCAATTTAATCATTTGTTTTGTTTGGGGGTCAAAGAGGTGGGAGATATAATGAGGCTCCATCACAAACAATTTTGGAGTTTGTTGAAGCGCGACAATTATTATTCATCTCACCTAATTATGGGTTTATTTGGCAACAACAACAAAATATTGCAATGATGCAAGGTCCCTTACCTCCACAAACTGGAGAACAACTGTGGATTGATTGGTGTTTACGGGATCAAACGTCATTGTTACAAGTGACTACTAATCTTTTGTATCATTGCTCTGTTGAGTCTCTTGGATGGTTATTATCTAAGGCTTAAGACAAATAAAAAATACACAAATCCGATCATGGGTGGTGGCAGATCTTACAACATAGTTGGCATTCTAAATTGCCACTTGTAGCAAAGGTCTTCATTTGGAGAGTTTTGATTGGAGGATTGTCTTTGGGATTAGCTCTAAAGCGTTGTGGACTAGCAACACGTAATTGCTTTTTTTGCACTGTTCAAATGGAAGATAGTACTCATCGATTTATACAATGTTTGATTGCTTGTCATATTTGGAGTTACATTTCTCAAATTTGGCAAGTTTTATCACGATGTTATTTGACACCTAGACAATGGGTGTTTGCACAATTTACACAGGTTGACCCAAAATCAGAGATGGAGATCGTTTTTCTATTTTTAAGATATTGGGGATTGCGTCATAATTGGAACATGCGCAACGCTTTTGTATTCGATGGTAGATATGGAGTGAAAGCATATCTATGAAAGTTGAAGGGAGTACTAATGTGGCAATTTTTTTAAGGGAAAAGTACCAAGATACTCTTAGAAGTTGGTCTATTTACCAAAATGCCCCTGGAAGTTCCAAATTTACCAAACTACCCCTATCTCCAAAAAAATACACTTTATAAAGTAATTATACACTCAAATCTACAAGCCCTATTTACCAAAATACCCTTAAACCTCATAGAATCTTTCTTTTCTTTCTTGTTCATCATCAATCGTCTTCATCAGGTTAGTACTCTCTCTCTCTCTCTCTCTCTCTCTCTCTCTCTCTCTCTCTCTCTTTATATGTGGACATTTCTCTATTATTAGGTTTTCCCTTTCTTCTTTTATTATTCAATCCCCTTTTCCTACTAATTTTTCTTTTTCTTGTATCCTTCAAAGATTTCTTCTTCTTCTTCTTCTTCTTCTTCTTCTTTAGAGAAAACTCCTTCTTTCAACCTCACAATGCATTACTTGGCCTTCATTGATTGATCCTGAGTTGCAACATGCTTTGAGAATGCTTATAAATGTAACAATATCAGGGAAGATACCATCAGATTGCATCTTTTCAAAGCATTCAACTACTTCTTCAGATTTTCCATTCTCAGCATATCCAACAATCAATGAAGTCCAGGAGATTGCATCTCTAACATGTAATTTATCGAAAACCTATCTATCTCTCTCGATTGAGCCACATTTTGCATAAGTATCAACCAAAGTGGTAGCCAATGAGATATCACTATGTAGGAAACCTCTCGAACCACATTCTACATGTACATGAAGACTTGTTCTCATGTCTCTTAACCTTATACAAGCCTTGAGCAAAGCAACAAAAGTATGTTCATTTGGATGTGAAGAAGAAACATCAACGTTTCTCATTGTTTTGTATAGATATTATGCTTTCTGTGGTTGACCACAATTGTTGTAACCTGATAGCATGAAATTCCATGAAAGCTCATTGCGAAGAGATATATGATCGAACTAATAGAGAGCATCGACCGTACATCCAACTTTAACAAACAAAGGAACCAGATAGTTTCCTAATACATTATCACATTCTAGTCCTTTTATGCAAATGCACTCATAGAGTCGTAGAGCATATACTCTGTTTCTGTCATTCCGGCATTTACATAAAAGCCTTGCAAATTCTTCAGCAAAGGAATGAGAACTTGAAAGAAGAAGAAGGTCAACTTCTAACTTATTATGCATCTCTTATATATAGAGATATACCATTTCTTCTTCACGTTCTCCTTCTTCTTCTTCTTTTTTATCAGAGAATAAGTGCGGTATTTTATAGCCAGACTGGTAATGTTTTGCATACATTGGAGGGTTGAAACTCACTTCTTCTTCTTCTTCTTCTTCTTCTTCTTCTTCTTTTTTATCAGAGAATAAGTGTGGCATTTTATAGCCAGACTGATAATGTTTTGCATACATTGGAGGGTTGAAACTCACTTCTTCTTCTTCTTCTTCTTCTTCTTCTTCTTCTTCTTCTTCTTCTTCTTCTTCTTCTCTCTGTCTCTCTCTCATTTCGATGTTTGATGTTTGATGTCTCTCATAGAATGGCTTTGGTGGAGGGAAGGCAGTTTGACTCTTTGAAGGAGCTTCGACAAGCTATGAGAGATGATGCAATTGGCTCTCATGTTGAGCTAAGAGTGATCAAGCCAGATAAAACAAGGTTCACATGAATTTTGCACTCATATGCTTTTACACTCACTTGACTTTTAATCTTAAATTTGTGCTCACATGACTTTTGCTAGATTAACTATTACATGCAAAAATTCTGGATGTCGATGGAGGTTGCATGCATCTTGTATTGAAGGAGGTCCAAAATGCTAGATCAAGAAGAATAGGGAAGAACATAAATGTGGTGGCACTCAACACTTAGGGAACAAAGAAGTAAGCTCAAAATGGTTGGTTGAAACAACATTGGAGAAGTTTAAATATCATCCTACATACACACCAAAGGAACTAATTGGTGATGTGCGTCGTGAAAAAGGTGTCACTATCTCTTACAGGGTAGTGTGGAAAGCAAAAGAAAGTGCACATGCTCAAATCCATGGGGATCATGTATTTGCATATCAAAATCTTCAAAATTATTGCCAAAACATTTTAGAAGCTAATCCTGGTAGTGTGGCATATGTTCAAGAAACAATTGAAGGTCTCTTTCTTCGCATATTCATTGCTTACAATGCAAGCATAAATGGTTTCATGCATTGTAGACCAATAATTGGTCTAGATGGAACTCATTTGAAAGGAAAATATCTAGGAATCCTTCTCACGGCTACTACCATCGATGCACAAGGTGCTTTGTTTCCGATTGCATTTGGTGTAGTAATAGCAGAGAATGATGATAAATGGTGTTGGTTTCTTCAAAGTTTGAAGGATGTTCTTCGACACACAGATCCACTAACGTTTATTTCAGATAGACAAAATGGTTTAGTGGATGGTGTCATGTTGGTGTTTGGCAATGATACATCATGTCATGGATATTGCATGCGCCATCGGGGCGCCATCTATCAGACAATTTCAGAAAAGCTTTTAAAAGCAATCAACTACTGGGGATGTTGTGGAAAGCTGCAAATGCAGCTAATACTCAAGACTTTGATGTTATCATTGGAGAAATACGCACTTCAAATAGTAATGCAGCTAAATGGCTAATGAGCACCGCCAACCCCTCACATTGGGCTACATGTAAGTTTTCAGGGAAAAGGTTTGAACACTTGACATCTAACATTATCGAGTCCCTAAATGCATGGTTGTTAGAGGCTAGAGCTATGCCTATTCTAGGGATGATGGAATTGATACGCCAGAAGATAATGTCATGGTTTTATGACAGGATGGTTAATGGAGAAACTTCTAAAGCATGTATTGGATTGGTTAATGGAGAGATAACACATGATGCATTGGTTGGATATGCAGAGAAATTCATTAGAGCATCCATACAACATGGAAGACTATACCGTATTTTGCCATCTACTAATGATGTTTTTGAGATCCATACTCCAAAACATGTTAGGATTGTTTATGTGGATAAGAAGATATGTACTTGTGGACAATGGCAAGATATGGGGTTACCTTGTGCACATGCAGCGACTGCTATTTTGTTTCGAAAAGAAAGAGTTCAATCTTTTGCACATAAGGCATATTTGTTGCAATCATATTGTGATACTTACGAGGAGCTAATATTTCCTCTTGTTGTTACGCATGATAATATTGCTGGAGGCATGTTACCACCAGCCACACGAAGTGTTAAGAGTCTATTACTAATCAATAGACCAAATCAAGTAAAAAGGAAGAAAATAGATTGGATAGAAGAACCCGTTCCACCCGACCACCCCCGAGCTATGATCTAGACATAGCCAACCTACCACCGACGTCCCATACCGCCGGATATTAGGATGACTAATACCTTGGAAGAGATAAACACGATCGTCGAGACGAAAGCCTAGCCCGCACCACCGGTGTCTACGACAGCAGCCTTCCGACGTCATTCCTATGAGGGTAGCTAAGCCTCATATTTATACCTTTTCCTAGGCCCCTTGAATAGATGTGCCTTTCTAAAAGGCTCTCTATTCATTGGTTGTCTAAATCATGATAGTGCATGCACATATCATTCATTCTATCCAATCATTAGTCCCCTTTTTAATAATAGTGAACATACCCTTCACTAATGTAAATATTAGTGACCTACCCTCACCAACGTTATGTGTACATAACATACTCCCCTACTTCAAAAGATTGCACTCTTGCAATATAAAGTGAGGAAATTGTGCCTTAAGCGAATGCTCGCGTTCCCATGTGGCATCATCAATAGGTTTATCCATCCATTTGATCTTGAATAGCCGAATCTCTTTAGAACGTAAACGTTTAGTACGAGAATCAAGAATTCGTTCAGGAACATGAGGTTTGTAAGAAAAATCCTCTAATGTTACAAGATCTTGGATTGTGATGGTGTTATCACCAGAGCCTAAAAATGGTTTTAGACGACTGACGTGAAAAACAGGATGAATACCCACGTTACGAGGTAAGGCAAGGTGATAAGCAGATGACCCAACTCGCTTAAGGATTTCAAATGGGCCACAATATCGTGGGGCTAACTTAGCGCACTTGCCCGTAGATAATGACGTAGAATCAGTCGGGACACGCAAAAAAACTTTTTGACCAATAGTAAATGCACGAGGACGTCTATCCTGATCAGCATAAAATCGAGCACGATCTTGAGCTGTCTTGACATTTTCTTTGGCAATATGCAACATTTGGTTCATGTCTTGCAAAAAATTGCGTGTACTGTCTAATGTATCACGATGAATCGTGACATCAACTGGGGCACGTGGCTGAAAACCATACATCAACATAAAAGGACTATATCCAGTGGATGTATGTTTAGAGCTATTATAGGCAAATTCTAAGATGGGAAGGTATTGCTCCCACTTAGAAGGGGTTTTTGCTACATAAGCTCGAAGCATGTCCTCAATAATTTGATTAACTCGTTCAGTTTGTCCATCAGACTGAGGATGATCTACGGAACTCATGCTCAACGTAGTTTCTAGTTTCTTAAAGACCTGAGTCCAAAAGTCACTATTAAACTTGGAATCTCGATCACTAACAATATCCATCGGTAATCCATAAAAACGAAATAACTCATCAACAAATTGATAAGCCAACTGTTGAGCGGTTACCGTGCCTTTTGTAGGAATAAATCTAGCTAATTTTGTTAGCCTGTCAACGACAACCCATATGGCATCATGACCCCTCTGTGTACGAGGTAAACTAACAATAAAATCCATCGAGATACTTTCCCATTTATTGTTGGGAATATCTAAGGGATGTAAAAGACCAGCAGCTTTAAGTCGTTCCGACTTATTAATCTGACATTGTAAGCATTGAGTTACGTATTTATGCACGTCAGAGCGCATCTTAGGCCAGAAAAAAGTACACGAGATGAGAACGAGTGTGCGTTGTATTCCAGGATGACCAGCAGATGGTGCATCATGACATTCATGAAAAAATTTCTGTTTAACATTTGGTAAATCTGGAACACAGACCTTTCCACTACGGTAGAGCAAACCGTTTGTAATGTGAAAGGTCGCCTTCGAGGGTAGGGTGCTAGTATCGGCATCTAAACCAGATTCGGCTTTCGTCCAGTATTTTGAGAAATAACTGTCATCAAGGTATTTCCCTCGAAGGTGATCTAAAAGATCAGATTTTATTTCCGTGAAGCTAAGCATGTTAACTTCTTTAATGCGACTAAGAGCATCAGCAACGGTGTTCATAGAACCCTTGCGATATCGTATGGAAAAATCAAAATCTTGCATAAGGTCAGCCCAACGGCCTTTACGACCAACAAGATCGGGCTGGTCACAAAAATACTTTAATGATTGATGGTCTGTTGTAACCACAAATTTATTTCCATAGAGATAGTGCCTCCATGTTTTAAGTGCGTGTATCACCGCAAACAACTCTTTCTCTTGAACCGAATACCGAGATTGAGCAGCATCAAGCTTCTTACTTTCAAAAGCAATAGGCTGACCACCTTGATAAAGAACGGCACAAATAGCATAATCACTAGCATCGGTTTCAATTGAGAAAGGCTTAGAAGGGTCTGGTAATAGAAGAGTGGGAGCCTGACACACATGCTCCTTGAGTGTCTCAAATGATTTGTCAAGTTGTTCATTCCATGAAATTGGTTTGACAGACTTACGTGGATGACCTTTTAAAAGGTCAGTTAATGGCGTAGTCAATTTGGAATAGTTACGAATTGATTTTCGTAAAAATCCAACAAACCCTAAGAATGATCTAAGTTCACGAATATTACGAGGAATGTGCCAAAGTTTAACCTTTTCAATACGAGAAGGTTCAATTTCAACGCCCTTTTCTGTAATTAAATGACCTAGGTACACAATAGATTTTTGGAAGAAGTCACATTTTGAATGTTTTGCATAGAAAGAGTTGTCACGCAACTTTCGCAAAACAAATCGAACATGTTGAACATGATCTTGCAAGGTACGGCTATATATCAAAATATCATCCAAGAAGACGACAACAAAATCACCGAGTTGATCTCGGAAAACATCATTCATCGCTTGTTGGAATGTGGCTGGAGCATTAGTCAACCCAAACGGCATGACTAAAAACTCATAATGGCCATAGCGCGTACGAAAAGCGGTTTTAGGAATATCATCCTCGGCGATGCGAATCTGATGATAACCAGTTCGTAAGTCAATTTTCGTAAAATATCGAGCCCCGTGCAAACGATCAATCAAATCATCGGCACGAGGTAATGGATATGCATTCTTAATTGTCATTTTATTCAAACGGCGATAATTGATACACATTCGCCACGAACCTTCCTTCTTCTTGACTAATAGAACTGGCGCACCCCAAGGTGATTTACTATACCTAATGTGGCCCATACTCAAGTATTCCTTAAGTTGTTTAGCGATCTCATCCTCTTCTAATCGACTAAGTCGGTAAGGTGGAATGCTCACAGGAGCAGCCCCAGGGATGAGTTCAATTTGATGGTCCACATTACGTTTAGGTGGTAAAGTAAGCGGTAATTCAGTAGGAAACACATCTTGAAAATCCTCTAAAATAGAGTCGAGTAATCGTTGCTCAAAATGTGGTAATTGTGTGGCGTCAATATTAAAATAATAAAATTGAACCGCAGGATCAATTACACACGAATAAATTAATGAACTAGAATACTCACTTAAAGATTTAGAAGACACAAGTGAATGAGAAGGAAGTTTGGAACATTGAATAAAATGTTTACAATTATTAAGTTCAAATGTGATTGAGTGATTAACCCAATCAATGGACAAAGAAGGGTTTTTATTAAAAAACCAAGGATATCCTAAAATGACATCTGCGGATTGTAATTTCATAACATGAAAGTCAAGCTTCTCCAAATAAGTATCTATTTGAATTAGCAGTTGACAAACAATGCCACTGATGTATTGAACGTTTCCATTTGCCATGTGAACTTGATAGATATGATCACTTGCGTTTATGTGGAGCTCCATTTGCTGCACAAAGTGATCATTAAGAAAATTGTGAGAACTACCGGAATCAAACAAGAAATGTGCTTGTGTTCCATTGATATATCCGACTGCTCGGAGTAAATCATTAGGTCCAAGTAAATGTGAAGGAAAAGTGCATTCACATAAACTTAAGTGATTGGTATGAACTTCAACAATATCAAAAGACTCACCTGTGTGACTCGTAGATTTGTCTTGAGGAGGGGTGTTCATTGACTTCCTCTCAAGACGACGACAGGTATCCTTTGTGTGGCCCCGCTTCTTGCAATATGCACAGAAGAGGTTCGGTTTCTTTGAGTCGCGGTCAAGAGTGTCACTGGATTGCTTACGTTTCCCAATGAACTTGACATTCGGAGTTTTGGCGAACTCAGGTTTATTGTGGTCTTTCTTGGAAGTCCTATGGTATCGCAGCACAATGTTGACGGCTTCCTCGAAAGTTGTGGGGTCCTTGTCATGGACAATCCAATGATAATCCCCATTGGGAATACCATTCAAAAAACAAGCGACAAACCATTTCTCACCCGTAAGTCCCGATTTTTGGATCTGGGTCCGAGCGTGATGCACATAATCCTCGAGAGAGGTAAATGGCTTACTAGACAATGTGAGCAAGTGTTGCGCTTGTTCGGTTTGAGAAGGTGGCTGCAAGAATTGTTTCTTAAAAACATCAACGAAACCTTCCCAAGTTGTGGGTAAGTTTTTTGCGGTCCTTAGGCCACGCCACCAAGCAGCAGCTCGGTCACCTAACTCACGACCGACATAACCAATTTTTACTGCATCGGGCTTGGGATGAAGCTCAAAGTGAGACTCCCAACGACCAAGCCAAGTGCTAATGGCCTCCTCGGTTCTTTCTTTCTTATCTCCCTTGAAAGGCGTGACTACGAAGGAAGGTTCACCTTCTTTCTTGGACTCAATAGTTAATTCTTGGAATTTCTTTTCCAATGCCATATTGGCCTGTCTCATTTCGGCCAATTGATTCAAGGTAGTAGTGAGCAATTGCTCAATAGTGATCTCAGCTTGTGTGCGAGATGCGGATTGGGGTTGAGAGGTCTCATTTGGAGAGATCGTTCCAACTGCGTTCAAAACTTGTTCCATGATGCACGTTGTGGGTATGCAATAAAATAAGGAGGTTCAGAAAATACACAAGCAAAATGAATGCTTGAAATTTTGATTGAAAGAACTTTATCCAAGAAAGTATCTCATGTCTTTACCCCTCTAGACATATGAGATGTGATTCGAGATCCGATAACTATGGTAACACTATGGTGTTTTAAAAACCATGGGGGAAAACATAGCTAAGATGTATTTCTCGGATCTCTATCTTGAGTAATCATGGCGGCTCCCCGAGGCTCAACCATGGTTCTTACATCAATGAAATTTCCTAGATAGCCTTATATTAATGCCAACCCATCATGTATTATATGGTCGAGAAAGTGTATTACGTGAAAAAACAAGTGCACTCACAAGTAATATTCTAGTCTTGCGAGCAATAAGCAAACGTGATGATAAAATGATAAAATAAGGCACTACTCATAAGAGTTAAGTAGTGACGAAAACAAGGGTAAAAAAAAGAACCCATGTGTTACCTACGAAAAAAAACAATGTCACAAATAAATGGGAAGTGCAAGGTATGCACATATACATCCCAATATGATTGTTATAACTTGCACAATTGTGACATAAGCCACAAATTGATACAAGTGATGACGGTGTTGTGCGCAAAGATGTAATACTCAAATCCATGAGTAAAACATCAATAAGGGAACTCATATGGTTTTACTCGTTTTCTAAGGCTTGATGATAAGAGTTAAACCTAGATGACCCGTTGAAAAAAAATCGTTCAACAAGCCACTCCATACGAAAAAAATAGTCTACACGTAAAGGTTACATTAAAAATAAACGATGTAAATACTTTATACATGAAAAGGAAGTGGAAAAAGGATAGTTAATTGTGGGCGGGTAAATAATAATTACTAGAAAATCATATAAGTGAAACA
Organism: Azolla caroliniana; assembly: GCF_043228905.1. Lineage (NCBI taxonomy): Eukaryota > Viridiplantae > Streptophyta > Polypodiopsida > Salviniales > Salviniaceae > Azolla > Azolla caroliniana. The sequence goes on from NW_028230447.1 coordinate 17,240,093, forward strand.
ATACTTATGAAATTAAAATTTAATTAGAATAATCAACAATTAGGTGTATGGAATCAAACATGCCCTAAGATACGAAACCCTAGGGTAGTTGACATGCACCTCCTCAAGACCACCACATATCCCTAGAATCGGCCAAGTAATGGCTAATTAAAGAGGAAAGTGGCATAGGTAAGTGACATATACCTCGTCAAGGCCACATCATCCCTTAGAATCGGCCAATTGATGGCTAATTAAAAAGGAAAGTGGCATATGTAAGCTACATATACCTTGTCAAGGCCACAACATCCCATAGAATCGGCCAATTGATGGCTTAATAGAGAGTAGAGTGGCATAGGTAGGCAACATACACCTCGTCAAGGCCACATCATCCCTTAGAATCTGCCAAGTGATGGCTCAATAGAGGGGAAGAGTGGTATACTCAACATCATATGCAAAACGGCCATGAGATAAGCGTGTGCGATTAGAGCAAACACGCTCGACCCAATGCACAAGAATAATTATTATCGTAAGAGTTCAAGAGAGGAGAGAGTGGGATATATATCGCAATATGCAAAAGGCCATGAGTTGAGCGTGTGCGATTAGTGCAAACACGCTCGGCCCGATGCATAATAATAAGTAAAATCGTAGCGTAGTAGGAGGTAGAAAGAAAGAGAATAAAACGTAATACCAATTTGATTCGACCATAAAGAACGCATAATAGAAAAAGAGAAGAGATCAAAAAAGAAGAATACCGGGTTTAGAGTGTTGTTTTGATCCTGAGAAGAGCATGACGAGCCTTGTTAGATCCCCCTCGCTCACACGCAAAAAACATCAAAACAACAAAAAAAATTGTTAGTAAAAGCTCTGATTCCACTGTTAAGAGTCTATTACTAATCAATAGACCAAATCAAGTAAAAAGGAAGAAAATAGATTGGATAGAAGAACCCGTTCCACCCGACCACCCCCGAGCTATGATCTAGACATAGCCAACCTACCACCGACGTCCCATACCGCCGGATATTAGGATGACTAATACCTTGGAAGAGATAAACACGATCGTCGAGACGAAAGCCTAGCCCGCACCACCGGTGTCTACGACAGCAGCCTTCCGACGTCATTCCTATGAGGGTAGCTAAGCCTCATATTTATACCATTTCCTAGGCCCCTTGAATAGATGTGCCTTTCTAAAAGGCTCTCTATTCACTGGTTGTCTAAATCATGATAGTGCATGCACATATCATTCATTCTATCCAATCATTAGTCCCCTTTTTAATAATAGTGAACATACCCTTCACTAATGTAAATATTAGTGACCTACCCTCACCAACGTTATGTGTACATAACACGAAGACCTCATGGACGTCCAAAAACCAAACGTATACGCACAATAGAATAAGGCACAAAGAAGAAAGAACATCGTTGTGGAAGGTGTCGTGGGAAAGGACACAATGCTCGCAGTTGTGGGGCCCCAATTTAGTGACGATTGTGCATTATTATATATTTTGTTGAGTCGATAGATATATTTGATTTTGTGGATATTTTTGGAATTACACTTTTTGTAGAGGATCAAAATTAACCTGCAATTATTACATTTCGATAAATAATTTTGGTTTGCGAGTATTTTTGAATTTGATGAGATTGGGGAGATTTAGTTGTGATTGCATTTTGCTAACAAAATTTAGTGTATATCATGAAATTTGGTTTAAGATGACATTTTAATAGCAAAGTGTCATGTGAGATTTTGTTTAAAATGACATTTTGGTGGCCAAGTTTTTCGTGAGATTTGGTTTAACATTTTGGCCGCAAATTGTTTGTGAATCCACAAATTCATGGAATTTGGCTTCAAAATGGCATCGCAATGGTAAAATTTGGTGTGTGATCAAATGTTTTGGTTTTAAGATTACATTTTGGTCAATTGAATCACAAATTTTGGTTTTATGGGATTAAGCCAGTATAACTCGGTGTAAATTCATAGAATTGGATTTTAAGGTGACCTTTCAATTGAAATTTTTTTTATATAATATAATTTTGATAATTTAGTTTGATTTATGATGTATTTTGAAAAATAAAAGTGGTATAAATTGGTCAAAATAGGTATATAGTGGCATTATGGTAAATAAGTTTAGGTTTAAGGGTATTTTGGTAAATAGGGCTTGTAGATTTCAGTGTATACTTACTTTATAAAGTGTTTTTTTTTTTGGAGATAGGGGTAGTTTGGTAAATTTGGAACTTCCAAGGGCATTCTGGTAAATAAACAAACTTCCAGGGGTATCCTGGTACTTTTCCCTTTTTTTTATTGGAGCAAGTGGAAATTCTTTCCTCAGTGCTCAGTGGAGTGTTCGTCTTGCCTATTGACAATTCAACATGTTCCACTACCCATGTAGTGTAGTTAGTGGATAACCATACTCCATTGTCACACCCATTGTAAGTAGTGTTTTTTACACACATTTATTAACATAATTGTGTGTTTTCACCAAGAGAGAGAGAGAGAGAGAGAGAGAGAGAGAGAGAGAGAGAGAGTGTGTGTGTGTGTGTGTGATAGAATGGAAATATATTACAATAAAAGGGAAGAGTACAAAAGATAGTAATAGGTTCAAGGCTTAAGATTGACATTGAATCGAATTGGTTTGAGTAATACAATATGCCTCTATTTATAGGGCCCTCAAGAGTACGCTTAGATTTTCATGAATTTTCCAGAGTATTCTAGGATATTCCTAAATTTTCTAAATATTCCAGAAAGTTTGAGGAGCTAGGTGAAATATCTTATGATAATTGTAATAATAATTTTAATGATAAGGCTTTGACACATGTATTATAAGGTCATGGGTTTAAATCCTTTTGCGACAACATGCGCTTGTCATGATGATAAATGGTAGCGAATTGGACAATAACCTTAGTTATTGGCACTTATACTCGCTCTCTCTCACGTTCATTCTCTCACGAAATAGAACATTGTAGTTTAACAATATATACAAGAGAATATTTAAATAATATCAAAACTACTTCTCTTATCAAAGAGGTTTTGCACGCATATAAGAGTTAGGATAATTAGGGTTTGGGTAACTAGTTCTTAACATTAATCACTCTTAAGTTCTAATGAAAGATTAAGGTGAGAGAGTGTCTACTCCATCAAGTGGAAGGAGACACGCAATAAAGAAGGGTTGTAAAAGTCATTAACGGGGGACTACAAGTTTTCTAGTGAGATTTACTCTATACCCATTTTCCTAGTGTCTTCTTCAGCTCCATGTACTTTGTTGGTGTCGGTGTCTTCATAGCTATGTTGATTCTTGTTATCTCCTTCTCTGGAATACACCTTCGATTACTCCCCTGAGTAATCGGATCAAGGAATCGTGGTTACGTAGGAGAGTACGATAGGGCCGAGAAGGCCAATCAATTACCTGATCACCAGCCACAACCGATGTTCCACTTATGACTTACGAATAGCAGGATCGAAAGTACAGATTATGGAAACAGACACAAAGATGACCCAATAAAGTATGTATATTGATTACTGGATAAAATCGATTACAAGGCACAGAAGTCGATTATATCAGTCACTCTCTCTTTCCTTCTATAACATAACATATGCATATATTCATTCCTTCCTTTTTCTTCTGTTGTTCAACGATTTATATAGCCTCTCCTTGGCGCACTTTCGCTACTTCCTCCTAATTCACGACCTTTATTCTCGATTGCATATATTTCATTCTACCTTCCTCGGCTACCAATGCTCGGTCGATTCCCTTTTTACCTACTTGACCTACTCGTCTCTTTAGATTCGTTTCTCACCTTTGTGCCCTTTGTCCCACGGATAACACCTGGCACACCCGTGGGACAGTGCATTGCATGTCGAACCCAAAACAAGATCGCTCCAAAAAATCAAAATCGAGAATTTGAGACTATTGGTATTCGAAAGAGCCGAAAAATGCTATTGTACACTCATTCTTCTTCAAAAATTGATTTGATGCCCTCTGGTTGCTCCGACTCCCTCGGTGTGAGATCAGTCGTCAAATCGGCCCTTTGCTCCATGTTCTCTTGGGCTTCCGTTTGCTCCAACAGCTGTTGAGTCGCCTCCTCCTATTTTGGCTCAGTGGGTTGCTTCTTCTTCTTTCGGCTCTTGGGTTGCTTCTTCTTTCGGCATTTTCTTCTTCTTTGTCTATCTTCTATCTTCTTCTTCTTTTTTTGGCCGTCACTCATCCGTTCTCGCGGCCACGACTCGGCCGTCTCTCGGATGCATCCCGGTCGTCGTTGTCTGTCAACGGTCGGCTAGCCATTGCCGTCTGTTTGGCTGTGTCTTTCCAGCCGGACTTTGGCCGTCTCTTGACTGTCACTATGTGTGTCATTCGGCCGCGTCACTCACTCGGCCGACTCTCAACTGTCGGTTGCTTTCTCGACCAATTCTCGGCTTCTCGGTTGTCTCTCAGTCGACTCTTGGCTTCTCAACCGTCTCTCCTTTATGCTTTTGTAGCTCTGACCATCATTGCATGCCCGTCAAAGGCCATTTTGCCCATCAAAAACACACACCCAATAAAAATGTCTGTCAAGTGACATATAAACTTACAATTTTCATTTTTCATGTGAATGGCACCCAAAATTTATACAAGTCAAATGACATGCTAAAATTTTATTTTCCATGTCATATATATATATATGACATTGTATAATGTCATAATACATATTATATATAGTATATTTAATATTGTAATATGTACTATGTAATATTGTAGATTGTAGTATATGTACATACTATAAAATGTACATACATGATACTACAAAGACATATACTATTAAAATGTACATTGTAGTATGTACATTTTATAATAGTATAACTGTATATGTATTATGTATAATGTGAGTCATGAGTCGTGACTAATAACTATGCTTTCAATGTTTCATTTCTAAATTCCCGAATCCCCCCTCTTTCTCTTTTCCCACTCTTTTCTCTTTTCCCCCTATTTTCTCTTTTCTTGCTTTCCTTCTTCCTGCTCCTTCTTCTCGCTTCCTACTCCCTGTTCCTTGGTCGTTGCCCATTGCTCCCAGCACGCTCACTACTCGTTGCTCTCTATCGCTTCTTGGTGATTGCACATCTACTATTTGCCACCACTCTGAGGTATGTATTTGTCTCTCTTTTTTTCTATTTCTCGCTCGAAAGCATTCCTCGCTTATTTGATTCGGGTTCGATCCCCACTTATTTGAGGGGTGGCCATAGTCATAGGGGTCATCATGGGCGGCAATAATATGACAAATCAATCTATTTGTCTCTCCTCCTGCCCTCCCCTATTCTTGTCTTAACAAACGGTGAGAGATCACAAATTATTACAAGAAACTAATCTCATGTTTGGACGTATTTTGTGCTTGGGCATTGGCCAGCCCCCCCAATAATTCTCTTAATATCGAGTATAAATGCAGCTGGAATAGCACTTAAATTTAAATCTATGACTGGCTAATCTCCATTTCATATGAACTCTCGTAGAGTAAAACATGGTCTCATGTTCTGCATTGAGGATACAATCTCATGTTGTCATCCTTACTTTCGATATTTTCTTGGAATAACCCCTTTGAAGTTCACACCACTTGATTGGCTTTCTTCCCGTTTCTAGATGTACTGGGGCTGTGCTCTTAACCCCCTAAATGAAGGCAGTGAAATCTCTTTTATAGTTTGATTGTTTCATTCCACGAGCTTGATGAAATGCTTCCTCCCATACCTTTTCTGTAAAGTAGAATTTGTGTGATGCATGCATACGAATGACATTGTTGTAATCTCCCATCTTTGGGTTGTGCACAAGTGCCAGATGCTCTCAAATTCATAGTTTGAATCTGTGTGGTTCCATTCACCATGTATTCCAAGTGTGCTGACTAGGTATGGCAACATTGAGGTGTTTCAAACTGTGAACCACTTCAATTGCCTCCTCTTCATGATACTCTACAGGCTATTGACTGTCAGATTAGACATTGCTTCTCACCATGAACTTGATCTTAGGCACTTTGATTGCTAGGTCACTATTCTCAAAAAAGGAAAGATCATATCTGGAAGCGTTTGCAGTCATAGTTGATAACATGTCTGAAGTACAACATTGTCTGCATAAATGTGTGTAAGAGCATGCTTGGTTTATGTGATGCATGCATACAAATGACATTGTTGGAATCTCCCATCGTTGGGTTGTGCGCAAGTGCCACATGCTCTCAAATTCATGCTATGAATCTGTGTGGTTTCCATTCACCATGTATTCCAAGTGTGCTGACTAGGTATGGCAACACTGAGGTGTTTGAAACTGCGAATCACTTCAATTGCCTCCTCTTCATGATACTCTATAGGCTATTGACTTTCAAATTAGACATTTCTTCATAGTCTTGCAATTCAAGGACCAAAAGTGTTTCTATGTAGACTTCTATACCATGGAACTTCGGAGGCACAAATAGTGCAACAACTCCCCACACCCATCCTAAGAACTCTTACCGTAACTTCGGATTTGTATGTGCGTGTAAGCTAATGTGAGCCTTCATCTTTCTTCGTTTTTTTTTTGATAGATTGGAAGATCTAGAGTGTAAAGTATCCTTTATTGCCCATCTCATCTTTGTTTTTTTTCTTGGTTTGTGAATTCTCTCAGTTTCAAGAGTATGTCCTGCCCCAAAAAACATAGATCACACCAACCTTCTATTAAGAGTGTGTTTTGCAAGAAAGCACATCTTAATGATACTCCAAATAATGATGAAGAGGTTGTAACAAATGTAAATGTGTCAACATCTTCTTCTAATAAAACAAAAAGAAAGTGGAGAAACCAATGGACTTTGCTCCACCCATGGGCATATTTGACAAAGTCCTTATTAGGTGATGAAAAAATAAAATGCATGTGGTATGAAGATGCGAGAAGGAATAATGTTTTTATAGATGGTGGATCGCTTAGCATGTAATTGTCATCATTGAATGAGCATTCTAAGTCATCCGACCATGTAATAGCAAGTGTTAGGTATCATGTAAAGATACAAAAGGAAAATGCAAATGTGAAAGGCCCAATGGATGACAAAATTTCAGAAATCATGCATTTAGAAAATGAGAGGATAATCTTATGCATGAAGTTGGTTCATTTTTATGCTTGTAATGATATTCGATTAGAGAAATATGTAAAACAATGCCAGTTACAAAGAGAACTTGGTACTCCAAATGCCCTTGCCTCAAATGAATATGGTGTTTATGCTAATGCTAAATCTACAAGAGAATTCTTAATGGCTATTAAGAACCACACAAGAAAACTCTTGTATGATGAAATTCGTGGAAGTCCATTTTTCTCCATCTTGATTGATGAAAGCACTGATCGGACATTGGAAAAACACCTCATTATCTATGTCTTGTACTTAAGTGAAGGTGGCAAAGGGGAGCCACAATGTAAATTTGTGCGTCTTCTTCCGGTGGAAAATGGGAAAGTTGAAGGTGTCTATAATACTATCAATGAATTCATTTTGGAGAGCAATTTAGATTTTTAAAAACTAGTGGCTTTTGCAAGTGATGGGGCATCATCTATGGTAGGTAAGAACAATGGAGCAATTTCTAAGTTTCAATCCATGATGCCTAATATTTTGGGAGTGCATTGCATTGCACATCGTGAAGCACTTGCCATAAAAGATGCATATATAATGTCTCATGCACATGTGTTTAGCTTCCTTGATGCATTTGCAAATAAAGTATACTCTTGATTGGGAAAGTCAACTAATAGACACAAGGAGCTAAAAGAAATAATGAAACAACATGGTAAGGGTGATTTGAAGGTGCTTAAAATTCACTCCATAAGATGGTTATCTCGAGGGCAAGTAATGGAGAGACTAGTTACACTTATGCCTGCAATTTTAGAACAATGGGAAAAACATGAGAAAAAATGGTACGAGTATGCCACTATATTCCAAGTGCAATTTATGTTACACCTATTGGCAGATATTCTTGTGGAATTAAATAAATTAAATGAGCAGTTCCAAAGGGAATTAATGGATGTAACTATGCTTGGTGTTCACTTGGATATCATCCATGAGAAACTTCGAAGACGATATTTATCTTGTGAAACATTTGGCATCGGGTCTATGTTTCTTGTGAACTTTCTAGATAATGTGAAAGATCGCATACTCACATATATTGGATGTGATAATGTTACTCATTCACATCCATTTAAGTTTATACCAATTCCAAACCCAAAGGAGGTAACAAAACGATCAAGAAGACTAGTAAGTGGTCTTGATAGTGAGAATGAAGATAGTGATTTCAACTTGAATATGTTTCATGGTAATGTGGAAAATGGTAGTTTGGATGAATGCATTAGCATTGGAAAGGACTTTGTCCAACATGTTGTTGATGCCTTAAACAATCGTTTCCCGGATGTTACATTTTTCAATGTTGTAAAGTTGTTTAATCCGTCTTCATATCCCATTGAGGAAAATGAAAGAGAGAAAAAGACTACGGAATGGTTGCACAAACTTATTGGGAAGTTTAATATTGATAGGCAAATTGTTGACATGAAAAGATGCTTCAATGAACAAGAAGATTTTGTTGGTATGCTTGTTAGAATTGCTAAAGGAAGAGGAATGCATGATGCATGGGATATTTGTTGCAAAGCACAATCTTGGTGGCAATTATTTCCAGGTATTATGCAATTGTGGCAACTATGTATGACTATTCCTATTAGTACAGCAGCATGTGAAAGAGGTTTTTCACGTCAAAATATCATAAAAAATGATATTAGAAACGGTTTATCTTTGGAAACTTTAGATGCTTTGATGTTTATATCCTTGAATGCTCAAGATACATCAAACATTTGTTGGAGGGATATATTTAACCTTTGGTATGAAGAAAAAGAGAGAAGGATATTATCATTGAAGTTGACACATATTTGACAATGCTTAATATGAGGAGTCATAGTATGATAAACATTTTTTGCGTTTTTTGGGTTTTAAGAAATATATGATGATTTAAATATTCAATTTGTATGATTTCATTATCTTTGTGAGGTAGTTATGTTTATTTGTGTATCTTTGTATACTTTCTATAGTTCAAGCATCATATGCTTTTCATTATTAAAACTTGTATGTCAAATGACATGTTGGTTTTGGCACTCTCATGTCATATGACATACATCTTTAAAAAGTGCCCGTCAAAAAACTTAAAGACCAACCTGTCAAATTCAGGCCCTGGAGGGAAGCATAAGCAAGGATAAGAACAGGCCGGATGGAGATTCTGATTGTAAATGTGACTATGATAGGGAAGGGGAAGTAGGGATAGAACTCGTGATCGTTTAAGTGGAGATAGAGATAGAGATAGACGACATGATCACACACTGGACGGAGACTCTCAAAGTAATCAAAGATCTCGTTCACGTTCACGCTTACCATCTAGACCGAGAGACCATGGAAGTGGACGACACAAGGATAGAGAGGGTTCAAATCACTATAGGGATAGTTACAACAAACATGATCCCTCTCATGGCACACCCACCATTTCTTCAGTTGCACCAACACACAACCATAGACACATACATGTAGAGAGGGAGAGAGAGAGAGAGATTAGTGATGGAGAGGGAGAGGGAGAGGGAGAAAGAGAGAGACTTCTTCTCAAGGGGGGTAGGCCGTAGGGCATGCCAAGTGTTGATGGGTGATTGGTTCCACCCCCCTCCCAAGGGGGTTCGAATGTGAGGGGAGAGGGAGAGAGACACAAAGAGAGAATGAGAAAGAGAGAGTCGAGACAAACACTATTGAGGGGTAACTTCACTATATTTCACTATATTTCTCCTTCTTTTCATGCCCCATGGTGGGGGTTTAAATAGTACAAGATCTAATCAAACATTATAAAAAGCCAAATGGGGGTAGTTACACCTACTTACCCCACCTCACATTCACACATTAACCTTTCATATTACACACCTTACACATTACACTCTTAACCCTCCCGTACACTTATACGGGTAACAAATCTAGACATGTGCAAAGAGGAACCTTGCAATGTTATCCATATATATTGTGAAATGCACATAGAATCAAATTACCTTGCCTTGCTTCTTGTCTATGTGCATTCACAATATTTTGGGCCTTTGATCGTATTCCTCATTAAATTAATCTTTTATTTTCAAATTAGTAAGTTCTTGTTCCATAAAGAAATTGTTTATATTGTTCCAATATAACATCAAGGATAAAGGGCATGCTTTGGCAAGTTGTTTATATTAAACCTAAAATTTAGGCTTGTTCTTTACGTTGTAATTAGCGCTAGGCACGATTCAATTTTGGTTTGGTTTGATTTCTTTGCTTTTGGAACCAAACCGAACCAGTTATATAAAACAAAAACCAAACCAAACCATTTATGAACTCTCAATCCATTTAAACCAGACTGCTTACGAAAAGGTAAACCAAACCATTTAGGGAAAAGTTAAAACCAAACCAAACCATTTAATAAAAAATTTAAATCTAACCATTTAAGTAAAACTAATTAAAATTTAAATAAATAAAAATACATTAAATTAAATAAGCATTTAAGTTAAATTAATCAAATCAATAAAAAACCATTAAATTAATAAACTATTAAGGTGAAAAAAAAAGTTAACCAAAAACAAATAAAACCTTTAAACCAAACCATTTTAACCTATAAACCGATAAACTCGTGTTTTAAAACCAAAACCAAACCGTTTATTAACCATTAAATTTTTTTGAAACCAGTAACCACAGCTTAACGGTTTGGTGCGGTTTGAGCCGAGACCGTGCCCATTGCTAGTTGTAATATTCTAATTTCATTCTTTCAGTATCTTCATACTTCTTGCTTAGTGGTTCCATTAACCTTTCCTCTACTACAAAAATAAGAAATATTGTATATCCAATTGGCTTGCTAAACATAAATAATTTAAACCCTAAATCAAAAGAGAAGACAAGAAAATTTAGGTCTATACATATACATATAATATATATATAACGCAACCTTGCATTGTCATGCATATAAATGCAGGCCTCATATCATATTCTTGATCAATTTCAGATCTCTTCGAACTGGCAAATCTCATTCTCAATGTTTGTTCCATGAAGAACTCCTTTATCTTAATCCAATATGACATCAACGATAAACTATGTGTTCTTGTCTTATATTATGCCCATCATTCAAAGTTGTTGTTTGAATGTAATATAATAATTCTATCCTTTTAATATCATCCAACTTCCTCTTTAGTGGTTCCAATAACCTTTCATCAACTACAAAAATATGGAACATTTAATATTAAATTCAAGATCATTGTTTGCAATGTTATATTCTTATTTTATCCTTCAATATCCCACAAGTTAAATGTTATTGCCTTATATTGAACCCAACATCTAGGGTCATTGTTTGCAATGTTATATTCTTATTTTATCCTTCAAAAATCTCACTTCTAGCTTAGTAGTTCCATTTACCTTTCCTCAAGGACAATGAGAAGGAATATCATTCAAACTCCTTCAAGACACCGACCATGGGGCTCGAACCCATGACCACAAGGTTAAGAGCCTTGCACTCTACCAACTAAGCTAGGCTAGCTAGACATTGTCATAATATATAATGTGGGCCTTTGATTATATTCTTCATAGATTTTTGTTCTCTTTTCACTCGTGAGCTCTTGTTTTCTCACTTGGTCCATTAAAGAATTCATTTACCTTAGTTCAATATGACATCTAGGATAAACGATGTGTTCTTGCCTTATATTGAGCCCAACATTAAATTTTATTGTTTGAATGTAATATTATATTATTGTCTTTTTTATATCTTCCCATTTCCTCCTTAGTGGTTCGTAAACCTTTCCTCGACTAGAGAAATAAGAACTATTTAGTGTTCAATTGAGAGTGATTTGTCAGCAATGGGGCTCCAACCCATGACCACAAGGTTAAGATCCTCGAACTCTTCCAATTGAGCTAGACTGTCTAGGAAAAGCAAATAAAATCATTACAAGCATTAGAATAAAATTCTAGATTTTAGACATATCATAGCGGAACTTTGCAATACTATACATATCTCTCGCATAAGCAGGACCTCAAATTCATGTTTCACTACCTATTAACGAGTTATTAGATGCAGGAGTTGATCCGAAAGAGATACCCTTCCTCGTGAGCTTATTCTAAATCTAAACCTTGAAAGAAGAAAATAAATCGAAAAATAGTGGGTAAATAAAAAAAGACACTTACCAAAACGATGATAGGCCTAGAGAATGTTATTGCATTATAGGGTCATGACTATACAAACCTAGCAAGTTCAAATTGGCGTAGCATGAAACTATGAAAGCAAAGGAACCATGAAGATCCCACAAGTCCGATATTGATTTTTTTACCATCTCACAGAATCTTACGTCTTTTCCATCCACAAAATCTTTCAATCCAACCAGGAGAGACTATAACAAGGGGATTGATCCAGGACAAACAGTAACGATGGGATCGATATGGGACAAGCAGTAATGATGGGATCGATATGGGACAAACAGTAATGATGGGATCGATCCGGGACAAGCGGTAATGATGGGATCGATCCGGGACAAGCGTTACGGATGGGATTGATCCAGGACAAGCGTTACCGATGGGATCGATCCGGGACAAGCGATAACTGTGGGATTGACCCAGGACATGCAGTAACGATAGGATCAATCCGAAACAAATGGTAAGGATGTGATTGATCCGGGACAAGATGTAACAATGGTATCAATCCAAGATAGGCAGAAACAATGGGACCAATCTGGGACCGAAGGTAACTATGGGATGAATCCCATTATGACCACTTGTCCCAGGGATCAATATGGGACAAGTGGTCATAATGGGATCAATTTGGGACAGGAGGCAACAATGGGATCCATCGAGGACAAGCAGTAACGATGGGATCGATCCAGGACAAGAGGTAATGATGGGATCGATCCAGGAAAAGAGGTAATGATGGGAACAATCCAGGACAAGTGGTAACGATGGGATCAATCTGGGACAGGTTCCAACAATGGGATCCATCGAGGACACGCAGTATATCGATGCGGGATGGGATAAATCTGGGACAGAGAATAACAATATGGGAAGGAAGGATGCGAACTTTTTGAAGTAGGCAGCCAAAAGAATGTTTTGTCTGCCTCCACTCCGAATGAAACAGAGTATCAAAACAAAATCGCCCACAAAAAAATAGGTCCCATCTAATGTAAAAAAAAAAAAAAAGGCATGGGAAAAGGTCTGAGGTTACAGGTAAAAACACTCTGTTTCTTTCTGCCCCTCCACCCACCATTTCTCGGATTCATAACACAGGTTCCAACCCAAACACCACATTGTCTCTCTCTCTCTCTCTCTGGTTTTATTCTCTGTGTTTTCTTCCTTTCTTTCTTTCTTTCTTTCTTTCCCCTCTCTTTCCATTGTCATATTTTGGCTGTCAAATTGCTGATCAGATTTTGGAGATGTTGTTGCGAAAGATAACCAGGTACTTCTTTTTCCTCTGATTTTATGTTCTCTGCCTCTTACCTATCCTGTTTCCTTCGTCTGCTAATTTTATATGGATTTAGGGAAGTTTTCCTAGTTCCTAGGTATATCACATCTCTCGGTGATGATTCTTTCTTTGGAAAGTATGATTTTGAACTGTGTATGTGTGTCTCTGAAGGGTATGGAAACAGTATTTAGTGTAGGAGGGTTTCCTGTAGAATGAGATCTGTTGTCAGGATGCATAGTGTATGTGTATGGGTATGTGTATGGGTATGTGTGTGTATGTGTATGTGTGCATAGGCATAGGCATAGGGCATAGGTGTACGTGCATTCGTGTGCGTATATGTATGCATACTTGGAAATAAGATCACAAGTCATGTGTGTGTGTGTGTGTGTGTGCAGGCTAGGATAACCCTCATGTAAGAGGGTCTCCCTAAAGGTCTCACAATGGGAAGTGAAGATGATGATGATAGCAAGAAAGTGAAGCCTATTATTAGCACATGTGAATGGACTTCTGATGCAGTTTCTTGCCTTCTGGAGAAATACGGTGAGAAGTATCGTGTTGGACGGGGTTTGCTAAGGAATACTGATTGGGAGGAAGTAGCACATAGTGTGAATTCACTTCGCACGCTCCAGGGGCAGCCCAAAACAGTAAAACGGTGTAGGGACAAGATGGATAGCTTGAAAAGAAGGTATAAAACAGAGAAAACAAGGCTTTTGGGGAGTGGGGCTAGTGTGAGCACTTGGATTTTCTTCAACAAAATGGATGAGATCTTGACATCTGTGTCCAAACCTATCAGGGTCACTCCCAAGAAAGCCAAATTGGTCACCCTTCTGAATGCAGAAGATCACACTGTCGCGCCCAATGACTGTGAGCATGCGAATAGCTCATCTAATAGGCCTGATGATGAGTCCCTTTCCACTCCAACAAGAGAGAGTGACAGTATTAGTGGCCAAGGGCGGTCTTCTCAAAGGAAAGAGAAAATACACTTGGATGGTTCCGAAACTGAGTCGTTGGACAATGATGAATCTGATATGCCGAGCCCAAGTGTGGAGGGAATTCCGAAGAAGAAATTAGAGCAACTCTCTGATACCATTCTTAACATACTTGCAAAGAGGAGGCAGCAGGCAAGCTCTCATCCAATCCAGGCATTAGCTGATGCCATAGTTGGGTTCTCAGATGTATATTCGAGGATTGAGCTAGCAAAGATGGAAATCTATACTGACTTGCAACTTGACATGGCCAAGCATCAAAGCAGGGAGGGAAGTAGGAAAAGGAAGAAAGCACTATCTAGTTTTTCTGGCTCAGAGATGATAAGATGAGTTCAACATTTTCGTTCCTTTTCTTAGATATGGATCACCCTCATGACTTGGTATATATAAGATTGACTAATGAGGTGCTTGCACCTTTATTTTTGAACTGAACTATTGCTATTCGACCATCTCATCCATGTTTTTAAAACAAGGATGGCTTCTGAGAGCTGTGCATGCATGGAATGGACCTTCTTTGTGTAATTTATTCTTTGTTTGATCTGTTGTGTTTGAGAAAGGATATTCTCCTATCAGACCAAGAAACAAGAAGGGGAATTTGTAAATTTGAGAATGTATTTGTATATATGTGTATTAGTCTCAATGTTCACATTCACCTATATAATGTGTGCATATGGCCATATACATACGAACATGTATATCGACAGGGATGTGAATGTATGCATATATACATATGGATCTGGATATCTGTGGGCATGTGAATGTGTCTGCCCGCAAAAAAGAGTGTCCTTTTGTTGTGTTTGGTTAACTTGTTCAAGAATTTTCAAAGTCATATTGTACTCATAAATTATATAGGGAAAGAACATATAGAGCATGCTCAGTGGCTTGATTCTACAATTTATTTATAACAGGGGGGATTCTTTGTGGGAAGCTGTAGAGCCCAGAAGTCAAGAGGCGTTCTTACTTTCTTGGACTGGAAACTTGAAAGCCATAGTAAAGTAATTCTTTTATAGTCAGTGGTTGGTGTTGACGTATTTGTGCTTATCTTGTGGAATACTAGATGAATGTATCTTGTGCAAGCCATCTGCTCACTAGTAATGTGAATATTGGATTTTCCTAAAATAAGAATATCTCTCATGTGCTATGTGAAAATGGCATGTAGGCGGAGTAAATTTTGATTTTGTGCTATGGTTTTGTTCTCCTTGATGTGGAAATTCAAGAACACTTCTTCATTTTGCTGTGCCAACAGCCTGAGAAAGAACACTGTTTGTGGATGTCAGATTTATCTCCTACTTCATAACATTCAGGTTGTACTTGTATATGTCTTGGAGGGCATACAAATCTATTGATCTCGCACTTGTCTCTACAAGCACAATTATGTGTGGTGTTGTGCTCTTTATCCTAAGGTGCCAGCATAAAATTCTTTGGTGTATTTTCTTGATTTCATTCATTCTGAGAATTAGATGAAGTATTTCCCCCCCCCCCATACCTCGGTTCCATCTAAAATGGTTTGCACCTTGCAAATATCAAAATTGTTAGCCCTGATCTCCCAGCTTCTTGTTGTATTGTGTTTGATTTTCTTAAATTCTCATTCATTTTAAGAGTTGGATGAAGTAATTCTCCTGCACATCTCTGTTCCATCTGAAAGGATTTACATCACCCAGGTTTGTAAAACCATTTCCCTGATCTCTCTCCTTTGTACATACTGTATTGTCAGTGTACATACTCTCAAATCCATAATTTTAAGCCATATCTGCCTCCATTCTCCATGTGAAAGGTTTTGCATGGTTACTTGGAATGTCAATGCCCAGGTATTTATAGCTGTCCACTCTTGCATGGCATGCCCATGTCAATGGAATATAAACAAATTGTCAGTTCTATTGGTGTTGATTATTGTCATTTTGGTCGTGACCACAATTTCAGTTAGACCACGATACTCACGAAATCCTCGTATTGCATTGAGTAATCTATGTACTGTTTGTAATATGTAAGCCATAAGTACAGCATTATCCAAATAGACCAATGACAGGATTGGGAACAATGAATGGTTGTTTTGTGTTCATGTTTCTGGAGTGCTCCATTTATTATCTCATTCATGTTATCAATGCAGAAGTTAAAAGAAAGATGAAGACAAATGATGAACGATTCAGAAGAATTAGTCACAAACATACAGCACAAGAAGTCTCAAGGTAATTATGCTTTTCTAGCTTTGCTGAAAAGTTTTGTGGAAAGGAAAAGGACATAGTAAAAATTGAGAGAATACAAGCAGATCTGCCCAATAAGTGCTTGCATATACAGCCAGCTCTTTGATCAGCCTTGATGGAAAATGCGGTGAACTTGGAAAAGATAAAGAAGTTTTCCATCATTTTGTGGCCTGAGATGTGGTCTCTTGGACGGCTCTCATCTCAGTAAGTGCTCAAACTGGATATGATAAGGATGCATGGAATGTTATAAAGCTATGTGGATAGAAGTCCTCTCTCCGGATGTGATCATTTTTATTTGCACCTTAAAAGCATGTGGCTAACTAGATGTGTTCAGTATAAGGCCAAGAAAATACATGGTAAGGCCAAGTCAGAGTGTTTCAGTGAAAAAACAATACCCCCCTTGTTACTGACTTGATCGATATGAACGCAACATGCGGTGCACTATCAAATCTACTAGAAGTGTTTCATTAGCTTACAGTTAAAAATGCGGTCTCTTGGATGCCTCTTATCACCAGACACGTCTAGTGTCAACACGGTGGGGAAGCATTGAAATATTTCCAATGATGGGAATATGAGAATCTCTCTTCAGTACTTTTCTTTCCCTATTGCATGGATGTGGTGGCACCATCATGCCATTCGATAAGGTGAAGAAATATGTGCCATGCCATGATTGTTTGAAATGTTCCTTGGTTCATGAAAAGATCTTGATTTGCACGTCATTGACTGATCTGCATGCAAAATATGGGGCACTTTATGCTCGAGGTATGTTTGATGAAATTAAAGCACCAGCATATACCCGCTTGGAATGCGCTAATCGCCAGATATGCTCAGGTCAGAATGATAGCAGAGTCATCAATCTACAAAACAGTTGAAGATAACATTGAATGAGATGTGGGTACATTCGCTGTAGCTCATAATGCAGGTAATCACTTGGATCTAGTCGAGCAAGGGCGATGTGCACATGCTGTGGTATATTCCCACTCTAGAGCATTGAATTTGCATTGTTGATCTTTTCGGTCATCCAGGAATTTTTGGCATGGCAGTACTGATGATCAAGGGAGGAATACCCATCTTTTCCTTTTCAGAAATGGTAGTATTACCACAACAGTACATGTTGTGAAAATAGCATGCGGGGTGAGACAAGAAGAATGCTAGAATTTTGGCTAGATCAAACCTCTAGAAAGTATTTATGGTAGAAATATCAGATGGTGGATCTTAGTCAGGTTTGCATAGGGTGTTAGAGAGACATTTCAGGGGAAAAGGATCAATGTGGTCAGTGGCGAAGTCTCCCACCCATTATGTCTATAGATTGATCAGTACACCTGAAGAAACATAATGTTACAAGCGGTAACCCACTAACAATCAAGAACCATATACATAATGATATTTTACATCATCAAGTTCGTGATATAGCTGAAGGAGTTCATGTCAATAGAAAAGAGAAATTGCACATAATCTTGAGGAGCAAGAAACAAGAAACCAAGTTCAAGCTCTCTAAGACCACCTTTTGAAAGAGGCCAAAAGGTGTAAGTGTTTTTTAGTGGCTGATATATGCTCACATTCATTAACTCTGCCTACTTTGAGGTATACTTCTTATCAGCTTGATTAGCATTTCATGTGTAAACTGTGTTTAGATAGCATCAATATAGATGAGAATTTTGGATAGAATTATAATATCTAGATATCCAGTACTAGTACCTCCATCAAGTGTAAAGTTGTAGAAAATGTGTACAAGCAGCAGAAACCGTCTATTGATATGTTATCATGTTATATGAAGCCTATGATTCTGCAATCATGACCCCGTTAATAACCTTGACGTGTTTGTATTACACAGAAGTGTGTACAAACTCCCTAAGTTTGTGTGCACTAATATTACATGACTTAAATGTGGAAACAAGCTCTTTATGCATTCCCAAATCAATAGTAGAGAAGTTCTCCAAAATGTCATGGCAAATTAGTTCAACTATGAAACCTTTGTTTCAAGAGAGGGTGGGTGGTGGCAAATCATCTTAGATATTGAAGTTTTGAAATTGCAGGAACTGTAGATGCAAATGTCAACTAAGGCAACGATGAGAAGCATCTATGCTTGTGTCATTTAAGAGTGGGTATGGACAACCTGACCCAAAGAAGAGCAAAATGTTATCTAACTGTTGTCAAGAGTCTTAATTCCATTCTGCATCTCCATCAAATGTGTGTGCAAGAATTGACAACTTGACTCAATTGTTTGATATGAGGTCACATAAAAAAAGGTAAAGTAAAACTTATGTAGAGGTTGAGTCACTGTTTAACTTGTGATTTAATAACAAACATTAGTTAACACAGGTCATTGCACACAAGAAATCGATGCTTTAGTACTTTTCATGTTCATAATTTGAGTAGCACATTAGATTCATTGCACCATGACATTTACCCCATTAACAATTTCAAATGGTAGAATCTGATCTATTAAGAAGTCTATCTGCTTTAGATATACAAGCTGCAGACCATTGAATGAATCGCCTCAATTGTGGATATTAATACAAAGATACATTCTTGCTGTGTTTATGAAACATGCCCCTTAAGAAGCGAAGCTTAGACGGCATAAATAATTTGCCAAGGATTATCATACAATCGAGATCCACTTCATTGCTCAACAATTTTTGATAATCGATTCTTGCGTCGTTCTTTGTACACTTCAGGTGGAAACTCGTGATCAAGCTCTGGCTTGTTCATTTCTATGCCAATAAAGGCAAAGATGAAAAGCACTATGGCAAGGAAAATGTAATCCACCTAGGCAATGGATGCCACATAAAAATTCAGATAAACAAGCTCATGCTATTCATGATACATCTACAAAGAAAGAGGTTTAACTGTCTCATCCGTGCCTATATATATGATAAAAATGTGTGCACATGAATATATGCTGACATGCAAACATTGATTCCATGATTTGAATAGTTCACACACATACCTCAACGCCATATGCCATCATCAAATACAAGGCTGGTAAAGTTCCCCATGCAAGAACAGCTGTAAAAACATTGGCATTGATCATTTGTTCCCAACACGTTATCAACAAGATGAGAAGTTGAATCAGTTTGCTTCTCAAGAGAGACATACACAAACTACATTTTACAAACAAGCATTCAATGGCATGACAAAATGTTTGAAATAATCCAGGGCAATCAAAATCTCATTAAGTGAAAGGAAAGAATCCAAAATCCCCTAACTTGCTGCATATTTATGACAATACCCCTGACATTTAGTAATTTACCAAAAATTAATGAAAACTAAGTGCATATTTCAAATTTTTACTTCAACATATACTATTGTCCACCATTCCAGATGCAAAAGAAATATGGAAGCAGGCAAGCCACTCTTGAGATCTCATTTAGAGAGACTATTAAGTGAACAAAAACTGAAAATATATCATGTGCTTTATGAACATTTTCATTTTTCAAGATTTTTGGAAACTTTTGGGTGTTTTCTCTGATCAAAGTTTCCAAAAGTTTTGCCCAAATTTTTACAAAAGAATTTAGAATTTCCCACAAATACGCTAAATGCCACAGAAAGTCGAAATATTAGCACAGCTTTTTCTATACTTTTAGGGCTTCATAAGGTATAAATCCACCCAATAATTTATAATAGGGTTCCTTATTACTAATACGAATGCCATTCAATGAAGACCATTGCAAGAATTCATGGTGGAATTCTCCCATATTAAAACCACCAACCTTATACCATGTACTGAGATTTGACAAACTCCTTCCACTCTAGGATTCTTGAAGTTCTTTTATTTAACCAACATTTTTATGTGTTCCAGATAATGGTTGTAGCTTTGGCCGTATCGACCATAATTCAATTCATTTGATTTCTCTCCACATACATATTACATTTAATTTCGTTTCATTTATTTCCAAATGTATATTGTATTTCATTCACGTCCTTTCTCTCCACATGTACATATCACTTCATTTCTATCTCCTCAAGTAGATTTCATTTCATTTCAGTCTCCACATGTACATTTCATTGCCCTCTCCATGTTTACAGATGATTGATTGCATGTGCATTCTAAATGATAAACATAGAAAGATTGGGTACCTACCTTGGCCACCAGTGGGTCCACCAGCTGAAACAAACACTTCCTTGATAGCCTCCCAGACATCAACTGATTAAATGAAAACCCAGAGAGGATTAGAGAAAACAGCAACATACATTAGTAAACATGTCAAAGCATTTTCAAGGGAGTTCCCTCTCTATAACTATCTGAAGTTTTCTTGGTTCTAGAAGATCTTGCAAAGAGAAAATAAGCATATGATGTGACATTAGGGTTTATGGTAGAACAAGAGAAAAATGTATGAGGTCAAATGAAAAACTATGCCTAAAAGCCAAATTGGACTCACCATCAGCATCTTCTTTGTGGAATGTATGATGCCCATCAGCATAGCCATAAGGAAAATCCTCCATCTGCAAGATGAGAAAACAAAACAAAGAGGTCCATGGGACTGAATACCAACAGCAAACTGCTGCCAGAAAATGGAAATAATTGACGATGATGATGGTGATTGTGTAAAAACTAGGGGTTTTCTCTATTTTTGGCTAAGATAATGCTAGAGTAGTCCATCATTGGGAGGTGCAACATTCACTACTATCCGGCGGAGGGTGGTCTTTGGGAAACTTGTCTGGTGGTGGTGACGATTATATCGATGAATGAGGACCATGACCATGACCGTGATGGTGATTATGATGGCCATATTGATGATGAATGATGAATGATGAATGATGATGATGGGAACTTATCTGACCAATTCTTCTCCAGCTGTTCTGAGGTCATCAATACCAGAGCTCTCAGGCAGGTCAGGTTCAATTCCGTAGACTTTATTTGCTGCCTTCAATGGTGCCTTCACACATTGTCTTCTTAACAACGCATTTTCCGATACAAACCCTAGTGGGCAAATAATTTCGGGAGACCTCCACCTTAGAAATTTTAACCATCAGTTAGATAATGCAAAGACATAGCTTCTTCCATAGCCAGGAGTAGAGGAACATCAACAATACCATTCAAATCAGATGAAAGCAGAATGAACACATCAAAGACACTACTAGTATTAAGTGAAAACAGTACAAAGCAATCAGAGATATCAATCAAACTAGGGTAAAACAGATATAACCCAAGATAGAGATAGCTCAGAGTAGGTTAATCAGAAGGAATCCATAAAAGATATATACCACTCAGCTTGGGTAACAAAAGAAAGAAAGGAAAAACAAAAAAAAGAAACAGAAAGAACCCATCAAATGTAAAGAGTCAATGAGATTCAAAGCAGAAGAGGAAGAAGAAGGTCATCAAAGGTATCATTTTCACATACATATAGGTTTAAGACAGGAGGAGAGAAACAGGGAGGGGGTAAGTTATAAACTTTTTCCATGATTTGTTTACCTTGAGATCACAGGAGGGGATGTCTTGGCAGAGGTGGGTAGCAGCAATCCACAGGTTGTCAAGGATGCCATGGGCAAAGGCAAATATGGCAAATATGGCAAAGGCCAAAAGCAAAAAAGCAATGGCTATGGAAGCTTGTGGCACTCAAGGGGTTCCCCACTGGTGGTTTTCAAATCCTTCTCTCTGATGGTTTTATGATTTATCTTCCATGGCACAATACCACCCACCCAAACCACCTCTCCCCTGTTTCCCTGATTGTGTGTGTGTGTGTGTGTGTGTGTGTTTGTGTGTGTGTCCATGGGGGTGCAGGGCAGGTTGTGTGTGTATGGCCATGGCAGCAGGGGCACCACACCAGGGTGCCCATAACCGAAACCCCAGCCGGCCGATTCGCGCCCGCCCAAGGAAACAAAATACCACATATGCCCAAATGAATCCCCGATGTCCGCCCACCCGTCTGCCCGCCCATGCTTCGTGAGCTCCATCTATCGATTGTTCACCCAAGGAAACAAATATACCACATATGCCCAAATGAATCCCCGATGTCCGCCCCCGCCCGTCTGCCCGCCCATGCTTCGTGAGCTCCATCTATCGATTGTTCACCTGCTTCACCAACCCCCCCCCCCCCCCCCCCCCCGACGATTTTCTGAGCCGCTTCTAGCGTGTCGAAATGCTTTAGCAGAAGCTGGCTAATTCATTCTTCTTGCATTTTTGCCTTGTTCGGAAAGTTGTTCCGGCGAAGATCAGTTTTTGTGAGAGCCTAAATTGGACTTCCGTAATGGGCGTGACATGTCCAAAAAATCGTGTTGTGGTGGAGCCCATTTTCATTATTGCAGAGCTCAGGAAAACATGTCATGACTCTCTTCAAATCAAACGAGGGAGGAAAGAAAAGGAAAAAAACGGGATCCCGATAATAACATACTCTTATCCATATATCGAGTAAGTGAGTGAATATAATCTCTATAGAAAATTAACTCTCTTAAGAACATTTTACATATTGGCATGCACAAATTAGACACAACAAAAGAAGGTGGATGGTAAACAAATAAGGAAGGAGGATGTTTCGGGAAAAGTAACTAGATTTCTAAGAAACTTTTACAAGGAGATAGGCAAGCAAACAAACCAAATTGAATGGGTAGATAAACTATGAATCAAGTAAAGGGAAGAAAGTCTAGGGAAAACTGATTATCTTTCCCCAAAACTTTTGTATGGAGATGTGTCGGTAGAGAGGTTGGTGATGCCAAAAAGACATAAGAATACAAACAAGCTACATGGTGAAGCAAACAAGTGATCGCTAGGACAAAGAAGAAAAAGTTGGAGACGTGTGGAGAAATGCGGACAAGATGATTGATCATACTAGAAAGACAAATAAACAAACTAGATGGCGAAGCAAACAAGTGAGTCCTAGGCTAACAAGAAAATATTGGAGAGAAGCATACATTCACACCACAGATCACGAAGATATCGGAGAGCAGATCAGGACGTCGAGCGGGAAAAAGAGAGCGAACAATGTCACCAAGATATCGTAGAGCAGGGCAAACGAGGTGGCGAGCAATGTCTCGAAAAGCCAACTGACTCAGGGAGCTTCTTCCGTGACAAGACGGAGACAAGAAAGTGGGCGTAGCGTCTATTAGGCGCACATCCATGTGGGCAAAGGCGGGGGTGAAAAAGAGGCATAGACAGTAGGAACTTCCGCAATGCATCCAGACGACGGGAGAGGCAAGTTGGCGGGCACACGAGACCCAGACACAACAAGACAAAGCCTAGTAATTTATTAGAGCACGTGAGATAGGGTCAAGGACGCAGGCGATATCTATCAGATATACAGACAGGAGACCACAACACACGAGTCCATATACATAATATATATAATATATATATAAAGAGAGAGAGAGAGAGAGAGAGAGATCAAAGTGCAGAGACCAGACCATATATTATATATACATATAGAGAGACATAGAACCAAAGACCAAAGTAGACCTGACTTGACTTGACTTGACTTGACTATAAATAAATAAATAAATAAATAAATAAATAAATAAATAAAAAAAATATATATATATATATAGAGAGAGAGAGGGAGAGCAGTCCACAGAGAAAAGAGAGCAGAGACTGTGGCCATGGCCATGGCTATGGCTGTGCCTTTCTCTCCGCCCAAGCTCGCCATCATCATCTCCTTCTTCTTCTTCTTCTTCCTATCTATCTTCTTCTTCTTCCTCCTCTCCATCCCCAATCTCCTTCCCCTCCAACTCTGCGCCCCCCAGAATTCGGATCTGCCTTCTTCTTCCCCGCTTCGCTTTGCCAGTTCGCACCTCGGGGGAGGAGTAACGGAGCCGAAGAATCATGAGAAGAGAGAAGGAGATGGAGATGGAGATGGAGAGGTAGACGGCGTGTATTCAGGTCCCTCCGAGGAAGATCTGCGGTGGCTCACAGCTCAGCTTGATAGAAACGGAGTGAGAGAAGTACCTCAGAATGCAGAAGAATGGCATCAGATGCGTAAAGGAATCAATCCTCGCACAAGAGAGCAACAGATAGCAGATCTTCGCAAGTAAGCTAAAAGAAACGAAACATTTTTAAAAGATGCCTCTCTTTTTGTTGATTTAAGACAGTAATTTGGTTAACACAATAAGATTCTCCTCAAGTAAGTTAATAAGATATATCAATTCCTAATTCTTGTTAATCTCTCGGCACACTGGTTACACAGTCATTTTATTTGTGCATATGTCCATTTTATTGCTGATTTAGCATCATACATTACTTCATTTTTAATGTTTTAACTTTGCATTAGTTGCATTTTTGTGGCTGAAAATGTAGCGAGGTTCAATGTGGCATAATGTACACTCAACATTTCTCGAATTTTAGTCAAAAGTTTGTCAACATTTGTTGCTTCTTAGGCCTCTTTTTATTTTATCAAATTATCGTTGCACTGTCTGATGCAATAAACACATCACTTCATTTGAATCCTGAACATTACATATATTCTCGTTCAGTAAACTTTACTAGAATGTCATCAATATTGTTGCTCATCAGAATACTTCTTGTTATGCTTGAATCAATGCATTGCTTCTTTTGTCATTTAGTATTACTTCGCTTGTTCTAGATAAGTTCAATTCTAGTGAAATTCTATCCATATTGTTGGTCATGCTGCTTCATTCTCGTCAAGATTAGTTCAAATTTAGTGGTCATGTAGCAAATTCTGAATTGTTACACTACTTCATTTGTAACTAAACATTCCTTCAGTTGTTCTAGATTAGCTCATTTCTAGTGGCTGGAATGCTAAATTTTATAATCTAGCGTTGTGATGTTGATCACGGTGTACGCGTGCAACGCAAAAAAAAAGTTGTGAATTTGGGAAGTAAGCACCATGCTTCTTGTCAAAGAAAGAGGAGAAACGAAATAGCTTGTATTGATAATTCCAGGATGATTACAATAGTATTTCTTGCCTATTTGATTACAATAGTATTTCACGTCTATATTCCCCCTTGATAAGATTACTCACCCCCTCTTTTATACATGAAGAAGCTGGATGCATGAGTGCCAAGTGTCACCCATGCATAAGAGGCAACTGCATTAGTGGGTAATGGCTTTAATAGCTAAAATATGTAATGAGGCACCTACATTAGTAGGCAATAACTTTAATAGCTAAAATACCTGATAGTGATAATAGCAAAATGTGCTTTGAATAGGTATTTAGCTTTAAAATATTTTACTCCGTATTATGTTTTTTCGTAGATTCAACTAGCTATTTACACATAATATTATCATCATGTGGTGACCGGTTCTTATCAAGTTATTAGCTATCGTTTAATTAAACAACCATTTACAAAGATTTGAATTAGTTCGTATAATTTGGTAGAGGTTATTTTCTCATCGTGGCGCGAAAACGTCACGACAGCGTTACTTTC
Organism: Azolla caroliniana; assembly: GCF_043228905.1. Lineage (NCBI taxonomy): Eukaryota > Viridiplantae > Streptophyta > Polypodiopsida > Salviniales > Salviniaceae > Azolla > Azolla caroliniana. The sequence continues at coordinate 17,266,009 of NW_028230447.1, forward strand.
TCTGTAAGCTTAATTTTCCTTTGTTTTCATTTGAATTAATTAAATTCTAGACGAGGCTCATGAATATCATTCCATGTTATGCCTTTTTTTATTACCACTTTTGTAATCTTAACAGTAGTTATGTAATCTGATTGCTCCATATTCATTTGTGAGATTAGTTTTAGATGTTAGTCTTGCTTATAAGATTCTTTGCATATGTGATGTGATATAATGCAATATTATACATAAGCTTTGGACAACAAAACTAGATTGAAGATTCTCTGTGCATGCATTCATTCATCCTCACCTCGCAATGCCCATTACATTTTTTATTGCTGATACATTACCTCACTTCTTATCATATTTCATACCTTTGTCTTTACACAATCTGTATGGCTATGTTCTAGACATAGACCTCCATACTAGCTAGTCATAGTCTACAATTTGATGCATGTACCTTACATTGCAACATTTGTTTGAGCTTAGTACATATTCAGTTACAAAACTGGAGTCTCTTTCTTATTATGACTTGTATATGCTTGATGGATTTATGGTTTGCTTGTGATACACTGCCACATTCGTTCTTTATTATTATCATCATCGATGACGAATTGCAAATGTTGGCTTCTAAAATCAGAAAAGGAAGAAGAAATACTAGATCATTTTTGTATCTTTTCCTTTTGATAATTGGAATAGGCATTTTTTTTTAAGTAATGTCCCAGGTTGTAGAATCTTAGCTTATCTTTCTGTAATTTTGATCTTTCCACTGTCCTAAGAAAGTGTCAGGATTCGCAACCTGCATTGCTTTCATTGGATACATTCTTTGGTTTTGAGACACATTACATTTTTCCATTTCCTGCACTGGGCATTGGAAATTACACTTCTAGTTTGCACGTGTTTGTTTCCATATTTTAGTTTCTCATTTATATGTCCCTTTAGCTCTCTCTTGTTTGAATTAATTCAAGTGTGTAAAACATCTTTGCAGATGTATGTAACGTGTATGCACATTGACTCACCAAATGAATGTCTTTCTAGTTGTTCATTGCATGAATACATAGACATATAGGGTCATTTCAAGTTGTTTTTGCTAGCAAGCTTATTAGAATTATGAGCATGATTATAAATTAAAAAATCAAATGCTCATGATTCAATTGAATATATTGATAACAACCTTGAAAGAGGAATAGCTTGCTTACATTTATGACAACTAAAGCCTCATTTTATGATTCAGATTTAAAGGAATTTCACATTATGAAGAAGGATTGAACCATACCGCTTTACCATGTCCAGCTGAACTGCTGGTAGAAGAACACCATAGTAATTATGGAGAACCATGGGCAGGAGGCCGTGATGTGTTCGAGTTCTTGGCAAAAGCTGTATCTTTGAGGCCTAAGCATCAGGTTCTGGAGATAGGCTGTGGGACTTTAAGAGTTGGACTTCACTTCATCAGATTCTTGCTTCCAGCTCATTACCATTGTGTGGAAAGAGATCATCTCTCACTAATGGCTTCATTGAGATATGAAATTCCCTCTCAAGGATTGATACACAAGAGACCACTCATTGTCAAAGGGGAAGACATGAACTTCGATAGTCTTGGACACACTATGTATGATCTAATATATGCGAGTGCTGTCTTCTTGCATATGCCAGATGCACTTGTCTGGACAGGGTTGGAGCGTCTTGTAAAGCTTCTGGTACCCGGTCAGGGTCGCATATTTGTTTCTCACAACATAAAATTCTGTACCCGTTTGCCTGTGGGAGTGTGCCAAGAGAGATTATCTAAGCTTAAGCTGACTTATGTTGGAAAACATACACATGATAGCTTGCTTTTCAATCATTATGAGATATGGCATGAATTCAACCAAACAACCTCTGTTTCTTAAAGAGTGCATTTGGTCTTTCAAGGTGATCTACATCCAATGATAGATCTGGTTGAATTAATGTCTCACTGATTTGTGGGAATTACAGCATCTCTATGGCAAGCTGTCATTCACATTTTCTATTCACATGTGGCTAGTGTCGTAGAGTTTATAGCCCTCATTTGCAAGCATTATGAGATGTGATATAAAGTCAACCAGACAAATTTGCCTTTGTTAAGCAGTGTTTTTGTTCTTCAAAGGAACTCTACATCAACGTATTTGGTTGTCCGAGAGTGTCTATGAGACAAACTTACATCTCACAGGGATGATGATGATCTACTGCCAATGATATACCTGGTTGTGTTATGGCATCCATTTGGCAAGCTTGTCTTTCACACTTTTGCTTGATCAACCAGAGAAGTTCTTTCTTTTCAATAATTATGAGATATGACATCAATATCATCAACCAGACAAGTTCGTACTGTGAAAGAGTGTTTTTGTTCTTCAATGGGGATAGACATCCAATGGGTACATATTTAGTTATGCCATGCTGTCTGTCTGCATGCCACAGATGTTCTTCAATGTTGATCTAGTTCCAACTAATGCAATATGTATTTTTTTGTGCCATACTGATATATGTCACCAAAGGCTCTTCAATGGTGATCTACATACATCTAATGCCATATCCAGTTATGTTTCGTGTATCTATATAGAAGACAGGTTGTTTTCATACACGTTTGTGTTCAATTGAGCTTGTGGCTTCTTAGGATTATAACCTGCATTTGGAGTTATTTTTTAATGACATGTGGGACGAGTTCTCTTTCGTTAACGATGTTTTATTACTCAATGGCGATCAATATCCAATGAGGCCTCCCTTTAATGACGATTGACATCACAAAATATCTGGTTGTATTTGGGGCATCTTTATGGTGATCTGATCTCTTGTGTTCACGCTTGGGTAGTGGATCCTTGAATAAATTCATTGACACGCTTGAATAATTAGGTATGCATATCCATATATCTCAAATGGGTGTGACAAGAACTAGAGAAAGTGGTCTTTCATGGGCACAAAAAGAAGATATCAAAAGGATTGTAGTCAATGAGAAACTTGTGTAGGCCAAAAATGCTAGGATGATGTGTTCGATATAGTTCATATCATATTAATTGTACCAACATTATTCACTTCTCATCCTACCATTGAGGCTCACCTTCTCAACAAGGTTTCACTCTGATCCTATATGAGTGGTCCACATTAGCCCCTCACTTGTTATCTTTGCCATACCCAATGCTAAATATTTTCTCGCTTGCGAAATGTGGAGAGCAAAAATTTCTAGTCTCTCTTAAGATTTTGATAGTCAAAGTGAGCTGAAATTAAACACAACTTGAATTGTAAAACATATGGTTCAAATTAGATTATTTATGGAGGATCCTGTTTAAGCTTTTTTCAAGGAAATTTTATTTGTGACCCTTTTAAAATCTAAACATTGATCTCTCATGGGCAGCAGCATAGAACAAAATTAAACCTAAAACTAATGTAATCCATTCTTATCTATGAAGGTCAAACACACTAAATATATGATACTCGAGAAAACAGTTTTTTTTTGCAAAACTTGTCCTTGTTAATCAAGCCAATGTTAATGAGGTTCCTTACTAATCTATAAGAAACTCCCACTCCCAAACTTTCCATACCTACATTTTAAAATAGAGAAACCTACACTAATCCAACATAGCTATTGCATACCATATCAATGCTCCACTCATCTCACCTAGAACTTACCCTACCAGGCTTACATAAAGTTGGGTAGTTCATGATAGCGAACACAACACGAGTATTTTGAAACCCTTACTTCCATGTTATCAAAGTCACCTACACTACCTAAGAGAGCCAGAGTGAAAGGTAGGTAGGCTACGTTTATGAAGACAAAAAAAAAGCTCAATAAACAACGTGCTCCAGATAATATTTTTACCTTTCACACAATGAATTCATCAACACACTTGCATAATAAGGTATGCACGTCTATATTTCTCACATGGGTATGAAAGTATTTACCACCGCTCATACCTTGCCAATTTAATAATTATTAATATCTATATCATCAAATTTGGTGCGATATGTATTGTGTTATATCACATCCTCTTTATTGTTAAGGAACTTTCAATTTGTCACACTATCTTTACCCATATCTAACATTTGTTGAATCATTATTTCATATAGATCACCACAACAAAACAAAAATGTTATTAAAAGTGACGAATTAATGTTGTAAAATGATGCTCTAAGCAATTGACTCGTAGAATCTAACAAATTTATCACAAAACGTAAAAATGAGCAAGTTTTGATATAGAAAAACAACCTATAAACGTTTGCTTAAATTTTGGCGTACATGTTGTCGTCCTCTTCATCACTAGGTTGGATCTCTTCTTCTTTCTCAACAAACTTTGTCCTCAGATTGTCATTTTCTTGTTATTTATTCATATTTAGGGAATGTATCTCCATATTATGGCATTTGTTTTGATGACATAAGTTCCAATCTTCAATACTGGTGCTTTGGCGCCAAATCCATCACAAAGCAAAATAGTGTCCATGACACTATTTACTTTGTTCCCATCTCCACCTTGATTATATCATAGGATATTCATGCTTTGATCCATATCTTGCGCACAAGTGGAGGGACCAAAGGCCTCTTCAAATTGCTCCAATTTTGTGCTCTATTAAGGCCTAGTCTCTAAACACCATCATATCAAGAAGAGTATTACAAATGAATCAAACAACTAAAACATTTTCTATGGTTCTTGAAATTGTATGTGTGCACATTGTCTTTCACGGTCACCAAAACCATGTGATAATCCAATATTCGCAATCTTAGTCCACATTTCCTACCAGAATTCCAAGGGTATTTCTGAAAACTATGGGCTCAAAGGGTCAAGATGTGATCCAAGGTGTGAACCCATTTGGGCAACCTGCCTAGCTAAGAGCCATCCACTCCTCTTACTCTTGCATTAAGCGATAGTTTGGCCAAATAAGGCCAATCACAATTGTCCTATAGTTGCTTGATATCTAGTGATCTCCACTCTTCAAGGTCAATACAATGATGTCTAGGTAGTAGGAAAACCTTCACACACTACCCAATTAAGGACATGTGCATGAAGTGAGACCAAGGTGTCATGGGATAAATAAAATAATGATCTTATTCTTTTTGGATTACAACCAATTGATTGTAGTTCTCATTGTATATAGAGTAAAAAGGTAGATTGAGTGCCTTTGTAAAGTTACAAACTATGTTTGTAAACTTGATAAATTTCTTTTATATAGATTATGTGTTAGTCAAGCCTACCATGGCAATCAAAGAGAGAACCACAAAAGCATGTGAAATGCACTTGTGATATCCACTTATAGAAATCATTGAGAGGATCCCGTAAGTATGTGAGACAAAATTAAGTTTAATCAAAACCGCATGCACATAATCCAAGTATCACCTATTTAAGATGTACATGCAACATGCAAAGCTTGTAAAATTTTAGGACATTTTCAAAGATCCAAAAATCCTAAATTGGAGGTTCCAATTTTGATGTGATCATTGACGCTCAAATTTTGATATGGTTATCGACACTGAAGTAAAGGCTCCAAATTTCCGAGACAAATATAAAATTAACAATCTCAAGAACTTGGAGACTTGTATGAGATATATTATTAGCTTTGAGTGAAATAGTTATTTTGGTTTCCCCCAACATTTATTATTGGTATCACATCCTTTAGGATTGATGTAACTCCTAAAAACGACACATGCATTGAATTGAGACAACAATGGCGCAACATCTATGGTCCACATATCAATCCTTAACTCAAAGACTAACACAATATATACATATAGTCCTAAAGGTAACCCTACCTCTACGATTTCTTTTGAGCTTTTGTGTGGATTCTGGAACTCCCTAATTTAGTGACTATGTCTAGACTTTACCCTCATGAAAACTTATGTTATAAATGATGGAACAAAAAACTTGGTCCACAGTATACCCTGTTTGCATGAGTACAATCTTGATAACACTATTGGAGATTGGCCAAAAATAGATGAAATTTCTTACTAGAAAAAGAATGAGCAACATGTAAAGCAATGATAAAAGAGTTTGAAAGCTTGATTATGAATATTCCTATTGACGTCCTTCATGATGTATCATGTATGTTACTTGGCTTCACCCCAAACCTGAAGTTCCTTCTTTTCACACTTCTTAACTTTTATTGTAAGGACATTGAAAGAAGGGGATAGTATCAAATTTCAATACTCATTTAATCAAAAGAGGAGGGAAAACCTTAGACATGGTAATGCCATAATCACATCTAAAGCAAATGGAGTGGCAAACAAGTGTGGAATGCCCTGATACTCTCCCAACCTTTGGTGTTTTCATTATGATGCAACTGGGATTTATATGGAAAAGTCTTTAGATCTAGATATAGAGAACCATATGGTTTGCAGCTTCTTTTGCCCTTACAGAAACATTTTATTTCATGTCTGATAATCACGTAGTACTTTTGGAGAAAACAATTATGTGCCCCTTTTCACAGAACTAGCTCAATGTTTAACATGAACCCTGATTATGTGCATTCAGAAAATATTCCAAAATAATAAATGTTTTTATAAATATTGATGAATGAAGTTTATCTTTCAAAAAACATCTCAAAAACTTTTTCTGGACAATGTTCTAGGTTGTGTACCTGACAACGACCAACTTCTACTGTAGATATATTCCAAAACAACAAAGTTACAGATACATATAGGGAATAATGCCGAACCACCGTTTCTCAAAAAAAACATGTCAAAAATATTCAGAACAATTCCTTTACATCACATGCACAGATAAAAATAAAAAAACTTTCTTGCATATTTGTGATGCAATCTGCAATTTCCACCGACGCACAGGACAGTTCATGATTTTGTCCCAATCTAATTCAAAATACAATCATATGAGACAGCAGTATTAATAAAAATGCTCTGTGCAAAAATACAAATAAAAGTGCAAGAGATATTGCAACTGTTTAATACATGGTACAACTGTCTGTATACAACTGTTACAACTACATCTTACAAAAACAGTATATGTGATGAAAAGAATAAACCCAATTATGTTACATGAATATGGGGCCTGGGGGAGGGGAGGATAAGGAGCTGAAATTACACATACAACATCAAAGCTCGGATAAAATGGCTGGAATGTAATGAGACAATTCAGCAGTAAGTGACTGAAAACCATTAACAAGCTGAGAGTGGAATTCTTGATCTTCTTCTCCAATAAGACGTGAGTGTATTCTGATTGCTCGTTTACACACCGCCATAAACTCAAGCAATGCGGCAATTAATTGTTGCAGCTCTTGGGATCGGAGCCTTGTCGCGGGCTCTCCAGAAAGAAAGGCAGTACATACACCAAGAACACCGCTATTCACCTGGTCAATATACACTGTATTATTGCATCATCCTCATCCAGAGACCAGATACATACATGTAGGTATATGTATTATAAGATTAAATGCGTTATGTCTATATATTGTGTATGTACATTTATATCATGCGCATGTGTATAGATAGATGTATATTTGTATCATGTGCATGCGTATGTATATTTGTATATTCATTTAGAATTCCTACATATTATTAATGGGATGAAAACCCACAAGAAAGGAAGGCAAGGAAACAGTTACCTTTTCGTAGACATGTACATCGAAAGTCACACACATATCTCTATATTTTAAGAAAATGCTATACTAAAAAAACATGAGTGTTTGTACATTTATGTGTGTGAGAAAAAACATATACAAACAAATATAGATACAAGAGAAATAATATGGCTTATATATTCTGCATATTAGCAGATAGAAGATGCTGATACCTGAACTGCCACACTTCCTTGTAGGATTCTTTGAAGGCTTTGCAAGTGTGGTAACTGATCTCCTTCTGAGGTTCGGGGTTCCTCAAGTTCATTCCGAAGGGCAGCTGTTCTTGTTTCAATCATGCCAATTGCATTCTCAATAGGGGAGAACTCCCTTGAATGTGACTTCATCACCAAGAGTCTATTCACCAGAGCAGGAAATGAGCCTACAGTTTCAATCACAGTTCTTCGTTTCCATTGGTCTTCTAATCCTCCTTGTGTTTTACCATTTTTTGTAAAGGGAGTGTCAAAAAGGAAATGGTCAAATACACGAGCTCGTATACTTGCAGATAGATGTGAAGCTACTCTCTCTTTCCTACTTTCCAAATCTTCATCTTCCATCACAGGGTCCACAGAAGTGATCTGTAGGTAGCAAACACCGGGCTGAAGTTCCTCTGCATTGACTTGGCGAGAATCCGGTATAATGTGAAGTGTCTGGTTTCCATCAAGTCTTGACTCGTATATATGGCTGAGCTTCTCCATAATATCACCTAAACGCACATCCCGTGCCTCCCTATATACGTACTCTTTCTTGTTTAGCTTACCGAAGCATTCTCCATAGAACCCAACACGGTAATATGTCGCATCAATGAATGGAATTGGACTAGCTTCTTGTTCCAAAATTGCTTCATATATACCAGTAAGAGAAGTATGGCACTTTGATAACTGAGCATATGCATATCTACTTTTGTAAACAGGAATGATTAACTCTAAAATTCCAGCGCAAAAGTGAAAGAGTTCTGCCTGAGAGAATAACTTATTGGCAAGCTGCAAATACTTCACAGCTGAATCAACTGTAAGCTTGGATGCTCCATACCCTTCCACTTCTGCAGCGACTGCCTCTCCAGAAAGCACGTCACTCACCATGGGACAGATCTTTCTCAAAGCTTCCACATGCTCTCTACCCCAAACTGCCTCACTTCTTCCAACAAGAGCCTGCACACAGTAAGCGCAATATGCTAAGAACCCATACGCAACAAAAGATGCAATCAAATTACCATCAGATTAAAGTCAAATACATTTTGGGACCAAAGGCTGAAAAATGGTTTGCCCATAAATAAGTAATAGGTACATACTAATTACATGCACATAACACTTTATTTTAGTGATATAATATGTCTTACTACTGGGACACCTCGATGTATGTATGTGTGTGTGTATATATATATCTATCTTATCCTTCCATGGTAAGATGCCATATGATACTAATGTTGTTCAATGAATTAATCAAGTATTACAAAAAACAGGCGCATTTTGAAACACAACTAGATTTTTCACTGTCCAAACTCTTACTTGCATAATTACTCCAGCAACTCCCACGGCACATTGTGCGGCTTCAGCCCATGATTGCATTTCTTGATGGGCATCACACAGATGAAGCAACCACATTATGTGCAAATCTGGAACATGAGCATAGGCCCAAGCAAGACTATGATAGCTTTCAGCAGCAGCATATTTGTCAACCGATAATAAGGACCCCTGTGATGGGCAACAAGGAAAACAATAAACCTATAATCCATGTTTAACCTGAGATATAAAAAACTGATTGCGAATAAAAATGAGCTAATTTTGTCACAGCCTTACCAAAAGCGCATGTTCAGTACCAGCATCAAGAGCTCGAAGTAATGCCTTTGATACCTCTTCGACTTCCGCCCACCTCCATCTATTTTCTCTAGATCCTTCTATCACTGCATCCAATGCTGTTATACTTACACCACATTCTGTAAGCCGATCCAAACTCATGTTCTCTTTAGCCAAATCCTCCAACGACTTTCGGAGGCGACGTACCTCACCGCTTTCTTCAAGCTGTCCATCTGATCGCATCTGTGTAACTTGAATGTCTGACATCAGTTCAGAAAGGGTAATCGTCAACATGACACGCAATCTCGCAGTGCCCTGGAAGTTGTAAAATGAGTTCTGTAGAGAAAAGTCAATAATTCAGACCAATGAAAATAGTGATTGACAGGAAGAAATTAAGCATATATAGCAAGCCATATTCTATCGCTAAACAAAGGATGTACATGTTGCACATACCCGTATTAAAATCTGAAGGCCAAGCACAGCCCGCTTATGAATGGACTCATTCCGAAAAACTGCAAGGCGCAGCAAATAAAATGCGACTTGTTTCAGGAAACGGTCATTTTCACGGACCATGAGTGTCCCACCATGGCGGTTAAACACATTATTAAAGACTGGAAAAAATGCTTTCCAGAATGCAAGAGGTTGGCTCCTCGAAAGGCAGGCCATAATGATTGCAGTCACACAATCAAGTTTTAAATAATCTGTCGCAATACTGTGTATAGATGCAGCTTCTGAGAACTTCTCAAGAATCTCTAACACTTGAAGACTCACAGCTGCACTCAGATTTTCTTCCCACAGTTCCTGAATGAGAAAATAATACATCCTTAAAATTGGAATGTGCACGAAGAATAATATATGTGTAACAAAACTTGACAAACAGTTTAGATACGGAACATTACAAGCTTCTGCCGCAGAGCTGGATTTAGATTTTCCCGCATTGCACGACTTGATGTGCCTATTCTTGACGAATGTGCTTGAGCTAATGCCTCACGTAACGAGTATGGCTGGCTTGGAGAACTTATTTGTGGACTCAATCTCTGCCATACATATCCATTTTCAGTCGGTGCCTGCAAAGTCCAAACACTCTTGTTTTCTTTCTGGAAATATTTATTCTCTCTCTCCTTCTGAATGTGGATTGACACGAATTAATATTAGTGGGCTTCAAGATTAACATAGATATATATGTTCTGTATGGTGCTTATAAACTACAGGCACAAAACACCTAAGAGATGCATGTCTAGGGTTTAGGTTACTGTTAAGTCGTCAATTTTAGTTTGAATGCTTGCAACCTCATTATTTATTCTTGCATATTTTACACATTGAAGACATACCCTATTTTCTTGCCTTGAAGATTCATTCAAATATTCGTGCACAGCAGGAGACAGCATGTCAGAATATTTTGGTGAAAGAGCAGCTTCAACCTCTGCAGGTGGATATGTTGGAGCTGATGTTGTGGACAGGCTATCTGGAGCCTTTTTATACTGAACAAAATATCATCACCAGTAAAATGTTCTTAAAAAGAATCTCTCAATGATAGATATAAAGTTGATTATATGCTTCCCCATATTCAAGCTATACCAAATGTGCCCCCATTATGATTTGAACTTCTAGAGAACTTGCTAGGATTTAAATTAGAAAATATATTATAAAAAGTTCGAAAACAAAACTCAAAATCTGGTTCTACTGCTACAGTCCTAGATAATAATCGAGGTACAAGACCACTCAGAAAGCACTCGACGTCCTTTTTATTCTCTACTAGGAATGCCCTTTCATACAACCACTAATAGATGAGGTTATAAATAAGCATAGAGTTTCCAACTAAGAAAATTCTCAACCTTATCAATAGAACACAATAGATAGATACACGTACTGCAATAAAGATACATAAGTACAAATATGATTTTCGCTTCTAGCACATTATGTTACATCATTAAACATGATTCTTATAACCTGCCACAGTAACAGATGATAACATATTAATTACCTCAAAGAGCAGAAGACATTCTTCTAACAATTTGAAAAACAATCTTGTTCGAGCCACATTCTGCTGCCACGCTTTTGTGAGGGAGATGTCATCAAGATTCCGTATTATTTGGAGAACACAGATAAGAACCTCACGTTTCTGTGTTAAACTGAGATTATAAAAGACTGGCATTTCATCCAAGATCTGAATGGACATATGTATTTGTCGGTTTCTCTGTCTCTCTCTCTCTCTGTCTCTGTCTCTCTCTCTCTCTCTCTCTCTCTCTCTCTCTCTCTGCGGACACTAATATAACATCATCATCTACCTCGCTATCTCATCCTCCGCAAGAAGCAAACGAGGTTAAATAAGGTGGTGAAGACAGGTAGATCCAAAACAGAGACACAATACAGTTTCTGCAATAAGGTTAAATAAGGTCAAATGCATCTACGGTTTGTAACGATACGGCAATTTATGATTTCCTTAGGGGCAAGTGAATCACAGTTTCTGCAGAGGGCATTTTAGGACTTGAGGTGCATGAAAAATTAGGGTTTACAGCATTGATCAAATAGGCCAATTAGGATTTACACATATAAGGACACAATTTATGTGTCCAATGATTTTGTACATCAGGATTCAGCTCAGCATGGATTTCCATCAGAGGGTAGATAGTTGCTCATCTGTGCTTTTTCACCCATGTTGATATCCTTAGGGGTAAGTGAATTTATGTGTCCAATGATTTTGTACATCAGGATTCAGCTCAGCATGGATTTCCATCAGAGGGTAGATCACCCACCTAAGGCAATTTATGATTTCCTTAGGGGTAAGTGAATCACAGTTTCTGCAGAGGGCATTTTAGGACTTGAGGTGCATGAAAAGTTAGGGTTTACAGCATTGATCAAATAGGCCAATTAGGATTTATACACATAAGGACACAATTTATGTGTCCAATGATTTTGTACATCAGGATTCAGCTCAGCATGGATTCCATCAGAGGGTAGATAGTTGCTCGTCTGTGCTTTTTCACCCATGTTGATATGGCAAAAGTGCAGCAGTAAGCTGGTTGGTCATGCTTTTCAGCTTCAACAAAATTATATCCAATGGACAAGGAAATTGAACCATCTGCAACAGCTCAAAACGTTTTACATTTTTAGATGTATGGTTTCCTGAACCCCCCTTTACAGCAGTAATTACTGTTCATCACCTCCGCAATACTTTATTTTTACATCAATGCAATTAGACAGTGACCTAAGAGAGTTCACGATCACCCATGGTGTAATTTTCCAGAGTGATACGTGGCCACAACCCCCCCCCCTAGACATCAACTCTAGGAAACAATCGGCAACGGCTCGGTTTGAACCAAACTGAACCATGAAACCACAGCGTACAGTTTAAACAGTTCGTTTTGGAGGTGGACGGTTCTGTTCGGTTCAGTTTTAACAGTTTGAAACCACGGTTTAAACGGATTAACAGTTTGATGGTTTAAAAATAAATAAATTAAACAACCTTTTCATTTTTAAGCCTAATTCTCACATTTTAGGAAAAATCTTTAAATTTTTGCAAAATTAAAATTTGAAATAATGAAAACTTTTAAATTTTGAATTTTGACTTAAGTTGAAAATCAAACCCGAACCACGAAACCGCAGTTTTAGTAGTTTAATGGTTTGGATTTTTACCTAACGGTTTGGTTTAAACGATTTCAACTTAACAGTTTCATGGTTCGGTTCAGTTCGGCTTGAACACTCTCAAACCGAACTGAACCGTTGCCGATTGTTAACTCTAGGTTTCTTATTATTATTTCTGCATCCATCATAAATCAGATGATTGAAACTTTGATCTACAGAATAACGTTTTCCGAGGTTAACTTCCCAATAAATACTGTGTTTGACAATTTGGCCATTCTGCAAAACTCATCCCTCTTAATCAAGGAAGATAAAAAAGATGCATATGTCACCAAATGTTCAATGTGATGTGAAATTTGACTTATTGGATCACCAATGATCGATGTTTTCAAAGAGCAGCAATTTCAGTAGGATCAGGCACCAAACATTTTTGTTAGCGATTCATGATTACATTTCAACCCATTTAGTTTTAGAAAGTTAAAAAGGAAAGACAAGTTTCTTTTCCAGCTCACACTGACATTAACATAAACCATTGTATTCTCAGGTGCATACACCAGTATGGTCTTTGACTAAAGAGACCTCCCATCTCCCCAAAATTTCATGAATGATTAATTATATACCTGAAAGAAACATGGTTTCTTCCATTCTGATTTACGAGAGACAACACCAGACCCAAATTAAAATTGTGAAATCATTTAGAGAATCATAGCCTGTTTACCAATATATCAACGAAAAGGATGATGTTCATTTCTACTTTTAATCATTAATCATATGATAATTCCAACAACAAAAAAAATGTGTAAGAATATAGTTACCAGTCCTATGAGAGGGAAGTACAATTGTGCAATGTACAACTTGTCATCTGCTTTCTGGTACCGAGCATCGAACTCATGTTTGCACATTAATATCACCAGTATACGAGCAGCCTTGATGTAAAGAAATACTATCAGCACATGAAAAACAATATCATAAAAGCAGTTGTATCTGTGTATTTTTTTGTGGGGGATAGGAAATGTCAGATTGTAAATAGTTAGCATCAACACTGATGGTACTCTCACCTTTGCACGTTGTGCTAGATCATCATGATCCCATGACATAAAAAGTTCTTGAACCAAAACTGATGAGAGATAATTTCTGCAAGTTCAATAAATGAAGAAAACTGATATCAGAGTTCCTGTAAAGTTCATTATTTGGAAACATGTACAAGTAGCAGATGTTTTTATGGCAACCATGTGATGAGTTTTAACCAGGCAATGCTTCCGATTTTGAATTTAAATATGGACTTCATATCAAAAATAATAATTTTGCAGAAAGCAACAAATTTAGTTTTAGGATTAACATGCATTCACTTAGAATATAAAAGTAGTGGGGAACATGAGCATTGCTTGGCAACTTCACTACCAAAATTGTTTCCTCTGCTAAGTGACTAACCTCTCTGCTGGATCGCGTCCTGGCATTTCTACAAATAAATCATGGTCGCATACCACTTGCAAAAAAGTGAGCTTACATTCATGCAATGATGGTTGGCAGATACCAGTAAATTTATTAATATAAAGAGCCACCTGCAAAATTCCATTTCCCACTTCAGAAAAACTCCATTACCATTATGATCAACAAAAGGAAACTAGCAAATTTACCACGAAAAAATAAAATATATATAAATATTATTTTTACTTTAAAACATTCCAGCACAGATCGGGCATTCATAAATGTGTGAATTCAAAACTCATCCTCCATCCATTTTCACAACACATTACAAAAAACACGCTAAGAGATTTACAAATAAGACCTTTAAATAAAGTTTTTGAAGGTTATAAGACTTCAGTGGAAGAATGGGCTAGGAAATGAACACAAGGCAGACTGTAGAGGGTAAGATGAATGAGGCATCATCTTCCATTTTTTGATTGAAGCAATGTTAATAATATTTGATGTTAATAATATTTGATGAGCTTACCAGTTCAAAAACTTGGCGTGGATCGATTACAGACAGCAGATCATGGCAGAAGAAACCTAAACTCCCATTCAAGCGTTTTGCAAGCCCAATCCCTTTCTTGCTTCTTTCATGTACTTCTGTAAGTAAGCAATCATAAAGCTGACCCAGACATCTAAAAACCCCATCCTTCAGTGGTAATGGTGGTACCTCTTCACCTGAAGCAAAGTTAAAAGAGACTTCAAAAACTAACAAACTAGCATTCACCATACATATTTGCTTGTGCACACATTCCAAACAAACATTGAGTAATAGAAGAACTTCCAAGGATGATAGAAGTCACTAATGGGAAATAAGAATGGAAAAACTCGTAAAGAATGTAACATAGAGACATTGAGGAACTCACCCATAGGAAGACTTCCAGAATACGTACGAGCTTGTTCCAATGCCATTGATTTTACAATAAGCTCCAAAAATACCCATGCCATAGATAGCACATCATCATAAACAGGTCCAACACGATAACCTTTTGCCTAGATAGACAAGCATAGTAATTTAGGAAGCCCATCATATTCCTTTCTAAAAAAGACCATCAATCAGTAAAATATGATCCTGAGAAATATTTTATCCAGATATTTTCACTTTGAACAAACCTTATTTCTAGTGTTCTTCACATTAAGTGAGGACAAAAACATGTCATCTTATATATAGTATCAAAAATATTGATTGCCAAAGATTATCTTATTATATGCTGGAATATCTTACACCATAAACATGTAAAACTTTCTCACAGAATACAAATATTGCAACTTAACATTCAAATTAGACCTTCAAACCTACTCTCCTATTAAGCATCCACCAACTTCACAACGTATATCTTTGGAGTTCGAAATAGCACAAGTATATACAAAGCTAATACCTAGATCAAGTAATTATAGTTCTGACAAAACAGACATTTATACATGCGCTCTGGATCATAGCATGTCCTGCTCTTTACTATATCGAATCAAATTTGCAAAAAATTATACTCAAACACAACCAATATTTGAATGCTGTGTGTCTGAAGAACAAAGTTGACACCTTGCTTCGTGCTAGACTTCCCCAGACGGTGCAAAGACCTGGGTAAACAGGTGGCTGCCTACCATCGAAGTCATCAAACAAGTAATCTATGTATTGTACAAGGAATCGGTTTCTCTCAGCTCCATCTGATGATTCTTGCTGTACCCTGTGAATATTCATTTATCACAAATAAGATGCACAGAAAGACAAGCAAAGAAGACATATCGAAAATTGAGTAAATGTTTGCTCTTTTACCTACTATAAAAAACAGAACAGGAGACTAATAGGGGTGTTTTTATTCGGAAGTAAAAGACTTCAATTCATACTTATAAAAAACAAATTTGCCAAGAAAATACTACACAATCTAAATGTACCTTGTTAGAATGTTGACCATTGCACGAAATGCTGCCACCTGTGCCATGGAGGATTTCTCTCTTTTTTTCCATTAAAAAACATTGTATCATATAATGTAAAACAAAGATGGAAAACAAATTATCACATGATCACTACTACAGAAAAATAAGAAGCAAACAAAAAAGCCTATATCAAAGAATCTACTAACTATGAAATAAAATGAAACCCTAAGAGTATTATTTTCATAGCAATTAACAATCGGCAACAGTTCGGTTTGGTTCAAGAGTGTCAAAGTCAAACTGTTTAAAATCGAACCACTTAAAAAAGTTGAAACTTAAACCAACCGTACCAAACCACAAAACCAAATTTCATGGTTTTGCTGTTCGGTTTCGGTTTTCAAGTTAGGTCAAATTTTCAATTTTCAATTTCTAAATTTTTTCAGCATTTCAAATTTTCAGTTTTCAAAATTTTAAAGATTTTTCTTAAAATGTTAGAATTAGGCTTTAAAATGAAAAGGTTGTTCAAAAAAGTATTTAAGAAAATAATCAAGCGGCAACCCTAAACCATTTAAACCGAACTATTGACCGCCCCCCCCCAAACCGAACCATTAAGCCGTGGTTTCAGTTCAAACCGAAGCATTGCCGATCGCTTATAGCAATGCCAGAACAAGCTGCCATCTCAATAGTTTGATGTTCTAGGTCAGTTCAGCCTTGTATAGACTTTAATTTTGCTGATTTCTCTTTTATTATATTTATTTAGAGAAAATCTTATATTGATTGCCATGTGGCCTCATTCTGAAGGATTTGATTATTGACTTATAGAAATACCTGTGGTCGCACAAGAAAGTGCCTAGCAAATGGGTTGCATAAAACTACAATAGAATTAGCAAGTAAGGGAGGTGCATTGAAAAGGGAAAACCAAATGATTGAAAAAACCTTAGGCAACTACATAGACAGCAAGTCTTTCCGTGACAGAATGCAAAACTACATGAAGACGAGATTAATTTCTGGGAGAGAACTAGACAGAAGGCACCAAGTTTTGGCTCTCCACAAAAGGACGTCAACTTCTGATAAGATGTTGAGGACGACATTGCCTAGCTAGAAAGGAAACAGAGAAGAATCCTTGCTCCAAGGAAGAGGGCGACATAAAAGAAATCCAATCAAATTTAAGTCATCTTCAAGAAAAATATAAGCAGGAAATGTGACGGCATAATGTTAAAGCAGAAAAATGGGCAGAAATTGTGAAGACATTACCTACACAAGGATGTGTCAACTAAAGTACAAGTTCTATGACAAGTGATCAAACATGGATGCCCACTCCCCTATACTATTTGGTCTTATTATATACACCAATCATTGTCTTGAGGAATTCATGAAGACTGGCACTTAACATGAAAGATTACATAATCCAACTAGAGGCATTTCCATTGTTATTGCTATCAATGGGTACGGTTTTAGCTCGATCTGAACCGATCCATTAAGTCATGGTTTTAACGGTTTATTGGTTCCCAAAAAATTTAATGGTTTGGTTTGGTTTGGATATTTAATAAACGGTTCGGGTTCGGTTCTAAAATTCAGGTTTATCGGTTTAAATGGTTTAGTTTAAAGGTTTATTGGTTTCTGGTTAACTTTTATTTTCACCTTAATAGTTTATTAATTTAATGGTTTTTTATTGATTTAATTACTTTAACTTAAATGCTTATTTAATTTAATGGTTTAATTAAAGTTTCTTTTATTGATTTAATAAATTTAACTTAAATACTTATTTTTAATGTATTTTTGTTTATTTAGATTTTTAATTAGTTTGATTAAATAGTTAGGTTTAAATTTTTTATTAAATGGTTTGGTTTAGTTTCAACTTTTACCTAAACAGTTTGGGTTTAAATGGTTTGGTTTACCTTTTCTTAAATGGTTTGGTTTAAATGTCTTGAGAGTTCATAAACAGTTTGGTTTGGTCTTGGTTTTGGTTTTGGTTTTGGTTTTGGTTTTATATAAATGGTTCAGTTCGATTTCAAGGCAAAGAAACCAAACCGAACCATGCCCATTGATAACTACTGCTATATGCATATGGTACGATTTTCTTTATGACATAATGTAGATGCAACATTATGGATCGTTTAAAACTTATAATATTTTGGGGAAGATAGTGAACTCTCAGTCAAATTGATGTAGTGCAACTGAGATTATGCTGATCAAAACAATACAACCTAATAAAGGGCCATCGTTAAATGCATTGCTATGAAAATATGTTCATTATTTTCATAGCAACAACCTAACAAGCCACCAGGTTTTTGATGTTCTTCACAGTTTCAATTATCTTGGTACATATTCCACACTAACACAGATGCAATAAATGTGTTGGGCATCGCTTTGAGTCAAAGTAGCTGCATACTATCAAATCTTAAATGATGCCCCTGGTGATACCACTTGCTTGAAAGTAGATAGAAAAATCTTTGATACATTTCTTGTACAGAATCCACTTTTACGGATGCAAGTTCACAGTCCAAAAACTACTCCATAATTAAGGAACTGCTCATGAATATTCTTAAAATATCTTTCCTGCTTTTAGGCTGAAGAAAAAGAAACTAACTTGTAAAGTTTCACCACCATCACCAATCAGTTGGAGAAGCATATTCAAGATGGATTGTAAAAACTGAAGCATTGCAGTTGAATCTACATTCTTTAAGCCATTTATTGCCTGAGATAAATAACAGAGACGCCATTAAATTGATGAAATCTGTAATTAATCCCAAAACGTGGAACAGAAATAAATAGGAATAAGTAGCTAAACAGATGTCTATAAATATATTGAACGAATTGAATTATATAATTAATTAAGTTCAACAACTTGTGGTAAAATGATTAGTGACTGAACTGTACAATGGTTCAAATTATAAAATAAAAACCACATAGCACATGAAGAAAATCAGTACAGCTTCCGCATATTTATGTTTCTTTATCAGGCTTTAGACAGTGAGCTATAAATAAAAAATAGAATAACATAAATTACAGCAATAAGGACATTGTTACACACAACTAATACATTCCATAAATTTCAATGATGGGATATGCACCTCAAGTAGTTCTGATCCCCATGGAGGACTGGTTTGCAAGACATGCCGATCATATTCAATGAAAAAATCCCTGATTCCATCATTTACAGGATATAAAGTAGAACAAATCCGCAGCCGTAATTTGAAGACCATTCTTCCGTCTTCAACATAATCCAATCTCTCCTGCAAAAACCAAGGGATTGAATTTTACGAGATACGAACAGAGATAACAAACAGATTCTGGTGTCAAGCTCTTACTTTGATGTTGTCTTGTAGGTAATGTGGAAGAAGGTCCCTGATGATAGGTAAATTGACTTCTGACCGGAGTAATCTAACAGAACCAAAAGAATAACACTTCAGAATCAAGGGCATTCTCAACTAAATAAACATGACTATATGAAAAGAGTAATACACTTCTATGGACTCGTGATCCAGTAGCAAAGCAATAACCGTTTATATATAATTCATTTAATGCTAGCACATTATGATACATATCCACTATTAAATTTCCAGAGATGACATTTATATCATAACTAAAGGACAGACATATACTTAAATAATACTTTACTTGGCAAAAGAATAGATGAAATTACATGAATGGGGTTACGATATTACAACAATTATTTGAATTTGCATGATTATTGCTGAGCAATTATCCAACTCCTTAAATCGTTCCAAAAAGTAAGTAGAATATTAAACTTGGCACTAGCAATAACGCAATTCATATGATCAACACTGTAGTTGAAAAACATGAATTAATATACTGATCCATTCCTGCAGCTGGCTGCTGGATTTCTGTTTTGGTTACCTCATATTTTACAGAACACAAACTAAAAGTAGCATGCTAGGAAAAAGCTGTGCCAATCTATCGAAAGAAGTTTAGGTTGATGACGACCACAAATTCCTATTTCGATCAGATTTTACTTTTCAACAGACCCTGTGTTCCTTGCTTGCTTACTCTGACAACCTAGCCCCTGTGTGCTCTTTCATATAGGAGTTGTTGCATTTCCTTTTTACCACTCTCAAAAGTTTCCATCAGTTATCTGTGGCTCTCGAACCTTTCAATCTTTTTGATGAGTTTTGAGAATGCAAACAAAAAAAGTAATATAGTATGTTGAAGAAATTCTTACTGTGCATTCATGGACAATGGAAGCACCGAATAACCAATAACCACCTGCAAAGAGCATCAAATATCATCAAAATGGCCCTACAAGGACTGCAGAATGCACAACCAATCAGGACAAAACATGTTTAATAGAGTAAAAAATAATACCGGCTTAGGGGCCTCAAGCTTCATGACCAAATCCACATGGAAAAATGTGAACAGGAGATGATGTTGGGATGTTAGTATTGCAGGAAGCCTAATCTTGAATTCATCATGATAATGCGCCGTTCGGGCATTTATTGCTACTTGAGAATAAGCAGACTTCAACATTTGCCGACCATGTCGGGGATAAATTCCCTGCAGAGAGTACGTGAAATAACTTGTTAACACTTCTGTAACTACCACCACACCTTCAAATATGCATTAACCAAATCCAAAAACTTGCCTCAAGAGCTGGCTTACGAATATCAGAATCGTCTCTACGAAGTTCAACACGCATGAAGACATTCCGTTTCCGACTAAGACTGATAACTTGTGGATAAACATAAAGGAAATGCAGAAGTTGAGTAAATGGTTCATTTCTGGTGAAGATACGAAAGTCCAAGGCATGGAACTGTATGAGAAAAAGGCAATTGGGTCAATAATATACTACTCTAATATTTACAACTTTAAACATCAATATCACAGTTTATTATTATCCATAATGTCCCTAATATACTAACAAAAACTTCTTACATCAGAGGAACCACTCTCTCCACCAGAAGTCCTCAGATTTTCTGGTTTTCCTGTGTCTTTTAAATCTGAATGATCATTATAGGGCCCTCGATGAAGACCATGTGCTCCATTTGTATAGGTACGTTCTGTATGCATATTGGAGAAATTTTCACTTCCCTCTGCTGATCCATTGCTTATCCTTCTACTTTCTGCTATTGCTTCCGAATCAATCCATCCCAAAGGCAATCTTTCTACCTCTAACCGTAGAGTAGCTTTAACAGGTTTATGAACCTTTCTTTTGGGGTCCTGCAATTATATCTCATAAGTACAAAATCAATGTTAGCAGGCATCAGGGTACTAAAAAGAGAATGCAGTCTTAAAAGCAAAGCAGCCCGTAAATCATAGCTTGACTAGGCACTATCATAGATTCATGTAGTGATAAAATGGGAAAGCTTGTATGGTGGAGCGCAACATCAAGAATTTATCTTTTCTAAGTTCCCAAATGAAGTTGCATGACAGTGTGCAATATCAAGAATTTGTCTTTTCTAAGGAGACAATGAACCACGATAAAACAGAATGAACATGTGTTTAAACAGTTGAGATGCAATCCATGTATGTTATCAAATGATGTTATATATGAGAATTAAAAAGGTGATTACAAACCTGCAAGGATTCCTCAATATAGTTTTCTTTGACTCGATTTAGGCCAGGAATCTCCACAATAACAGGTGTTCCACCAGTATCATGAGCTACTCTCCCTTCTGACAGTGTCCTTCCTATCATGTCAACGCCTGGATCAATAACGTTTGAACCTAGTCCAGTAGGTAAAGGGCTGCTTGGCGAACCAAAACCACCAACACCCCCTGAGATGCTGCTATCAAACAAAGGAACAGCCGCCCATGCAAAGGGTTCCCTGTAAGGCATCATTTGTGCCCATACTTTTAACTTCTGTTTTTCTCTTTCTGTGACGTGAATCTGAGGCCATAAACATCCATTTTCAATGACCTTAAGTCACAATATATGGTCTGTAGTAAGTATTCTAAAGTAAAACCAAAGATTAAAATTAGGAATCATAAAAGACCATGCACATAGACAAATATAAATACCGTTAAGTATCAATAATAAGACCACTATACAATTATTGACAGGAAATTAAATATTTATGACTATAATTCAAATAACCTACAGGTTCTTTCCGTGAATATACTGACGCTGTTCCCCCATCTTCTTCTGTGGCATGTTTTTCTATCTGAATCAGCATACAAATAGAAGGTGAAGTGGCATCCAAATGAAAAATTGCCCGGTGTTGACAAGATGCAGCCACCTGCTTCAAAACATGTTTTCAGGAAATTATACGCGAAACAGGTTTATCTTTTCATTTCAAAGCTGTTGCTACTCTTTTCTATCAATCCTTGGCCAAAATAGTGAGAAGTTTAAATTTCCAATGTCATTTACACTCAACTTACCAAGATACATTCTTGATTGGTATGTAAAGTATAAGGATATATTAGCAAAATTTATATGAAAAAGATACAAGCACTGCAGCAGCATAACAACAGAATTACCTCTTGAAATTCATTTGGCAAGAACTCAAAATGGAAATCTTCTGTTAGCTTTTCACGTCTCTCTCTATGATATAAGCATATCGTTCCATAAAAAGGCTCTGAAATACTATGAATCATCAGTCTTTTAACAATAAAGACACTGCAGACAAGTGAAATATGCAAGACATTGTGGAATAATTAACATTTTTTACTCAGTAATTTTGTAAAAGCAAAATTTCATCAATGACCATTGTGAGAAATTACGCACCAACGAATCCAGCTTGTATTGAGAAGGACAAAACTTTGACAGAAAGGTTCACGCCACTGGAATAAATAGTAAGCTCATTCAATCACTTTCAATTGATAGCAAATATAAGACAATATAAAAGAGATTATGTTGCGGTATACCTTGATGAAATAGAAGATGGTATTTCCTGTGTCCTTTGACCAGAAATAGTAGACCTTTCTGTTTCCCAATCAAAAATAGGTTCATAACAAGGAAGGGGTGCAGCTCCCAGATGCTGGAGATCATTGCATGGTATTCAAAGACAGTTAGACAGTACAAAGAAAAGTAGCTCTAGAAAAACTTTCTTTCTAAGAATGTACAATGCACTGAAAATTTCCATACATTACAAGTTCACAAGGGTTTCATGGTTCTACTAGTTCCAACAACAGTTTATCTCACGCTCCCACATGCCTCTATGCCTAGCACCTTCATGGCCACCATCCATGTAACCTTTAATTTCATACCTCAGTTCTTTCTTTCTTTACCTGTTTTGAAGGGCCTCTATTCATAACAAAAAAGTCTGCACCACTAGTAACCTAGGGGAAATTTTCATGCCTCTTCTCTCTCCTTGCCTCCCTGTTTACAGCTTCTCTATCTTACAAAACACAGGGCTTACATTATCTTTAAAACCAGTCCTTCATAATTTTTCTGCAGCCTGAATCTGGGAAAATTAAAGAGCTAAAATAAACATGGTTTCATGGATCCATGGATTGCTATTTGCATGTTACTTCTGAGAGTTGGAATCCACTCCACTTTCCTCTTCTCTCGACCCAGAGTTCATTGCATGCTTCTTTCATGAGTGCATTCTCAGCTCACAGCAGTTTGGGCATGAGACAAGAATTTTATTCAGTTCCCTATTGATTCTTTTATATTAGGTACTGCTTGGTGAGAAGCTAAGAGATATTTCATACCAATGTTCTTTGCATATTTTTTGGGTTTTGTTAAGATGTTGAATTTACAATTTAAAATAATTGGTTGTACATAATAGAGGAGAAATGACATTGTTATCTTATACACAAACCTTTCGGAGAACCTTATTTTGTATTGTCTCGGCCACACTGGAGCAACTGGATTGCCGGCCTGAAGTGCTGGGTTCTTCATCTTCAAGTTCTCCACTCCTTGCTTGCCTCACATTTGCAAGTTGCAACTCTAAAAGTAAATGAAAGGAAAATTTATCAAACCTATCTAACCGGTAATAAAAAAACTCGAGAAGACCTCATGAGTATTATGCCATTATGAGCACTCAAAGATACAAAGATAACTCAAATATAACCTTTTAACATTCCCCGTGTTAACAGTATGGATTCAATGAACTAAAACAAGAATGTGTTTTGGCGCAAAAATAAAAATGCATATAAAGTTTATAGACAGTTGTAGCACACATAAATCACAGAAATATGTAATACACAACAACTACAAACTTCTAAGAATAATATAAGTGTGTTGACAAGGCAATGTACCTGTTTCCACATCTGTGTCTGGGCATTCAAAAATTTGATTTTGGAATAAGGGTGGTGCTTCCCTCTCATAGTGTCCATACTTTGTCTCATCTTTAATCCAATCAGCTGTATAGCAGTGAATCAGTTCCTTCAAATGTGGCCATTGATCTAATCTCTCATTCAACTGCAGAACAGCAAAAATGTAAAGTCGATAGTAAAATCCAGATGTATTCTTGAACTTATAATTGAAAATAAAATCCTTAATCTTTGATGCAAATTTTATGGATTTCTCTGCTATTACAATATCATGAGCAATAGGAGAAGCCAAGTAGATGAACTATTTTATTTAGGACATCCTCTCATAGTCAATCCCTTCCTCCAACTGTTGCCACCCCTTCTCTCTCATAGGCAATCCCTTTCCTCTGGCTTTGTGATGTTGCCTTTCTCATGGGATCAATCCACTTTTTTTTAGTGGCATACATGCTTCAGATACATATATACATACACATACACACACATAGGGCAACAGAAGTCTGAAAAACCCACATACCAGCACAAATGGATACATAAAATACCTCAAAACAACTGCAAGCTATAGCATCCATACTTAGGCTCATCTTAAATTTAACATTTATTTGGAGTCATGTTTCCAACAAAACTTGTCCTGATTAACAGCATGAAATATTAAAAAGCAATGGCTTTTTCAAATTTTAGTTTCCTAGAGAAAGATTTTCTTTAACCATGGTCAATATTCTATTTGAATGAAAGTTATTAAGTACTTCATTATTAATTAAGTTCATTCACTGCAATCCAAATCAGCAAGTTGAACTGACTGTAACATTAATCAGATTGCTTTGCTTAAGGAAAATAACCAACCACAGGTTCAAGATCTAAGACTGAAAATGGTGATAGCTTTGAAATTCTTCTAAACCGCTGCCCACAAAAAGTTGGCTCTGTCATTCCTGTTTGTTATAACATCAGAAAGAATAAGATAAAAATTCAGGATTTGAATATTGCAAACAATCACGATATCAATCACGACAGAATTGGAGAGGGGGAAAATCTAATTGTGTTATATCAGCCATAGTGATACATTTGGTGGTGATTGTTTATACCATCTGATCTCTTTAAGAGCTTAGATGTTGATCCAGTATACACATCAGATGGAAAAACAGAATGGAACAGAACTATCAGGATCTGCTTAAATATTGCATTGACAAGTACAACATGTATTACATAATAATGAAGATCTGCTTAAATATGAGCTGCACCATCAACAAGGTGAGTAGACCTGAAATGTGTCCGACTCATAAGCACCCTTTAACAACAAGCAACAGCATTGGAACTATGACATAAGTCCCCATCCCTTGACCAAGTCTACAATTCAGACTAGTACGATCTGGCCAAGTGTAGCATCTCCTCGTATGGGGACCTTTACAATACAGCTATGACCAAAACCATCATGAGGATGATTTGTTCGACTCCCAGATGCTAAAGCTCTTTCCAATTAACTTCACAAAACTCTAGACATGGAGAAAAGGAGAAAGGTGAAGCGAAATCCACGGTCTATGTAGATGCCCTCTCCATGCAATCACCATAGGAGAGATCCCCCTCTCTAGTGTTCAAGAATATCTACTAGTAAGTTGGTTCCAACCTTAGACAAGTCAAGAAGATCAATAAATGTATTGCACCAAATTCAATTTCTGTGCTAAATGAGTGAGGAAAAAACAACAAGTGTCAGCCCAAATGCGTTTAACAAGATGTCAAATACATGATGGCAAGAGAAAAGATTCTTTTAAGCTCTTTACAGTAATGCATTGATCTCTTGAAGGGAATACACATATCATGACCACATGTTTCCTCTCATACTTGTAACGCGCATTCTTTTCAGAACTTGTTTCAGTGCACTTACACCCGGCAACAGTGAAAGAGCATACCTAATATATATATATATATATATAGAGAGAGAGAGAGAGAAAGAGAGGATCATTGCAAGTGCCAGCATCCTAGATTAAGCATCTGATGGTTGCCCCTCATTAGTAAAATGAAGACAAATTTTCATATATATATATATATAATTTATTTATTTTTATTTAGAGGATCATTGCAAGTATCAGCATCCTAGATTAAGCCTCTGATGGTTGCCCTCCATTCTTAAAATGAGTGCAATTTTTCAGATATATAAATTAATTAATTAAATTAGCATACAACAGATTTTAGAGCGAACCTGATATATATTTACAAGATCCTAGCGGGCATCAGCATCCAAAGAACATTCTTCTGCACCCTTCTTTCATGTAATGTCTGCCATTTTTCAGTCATGCAAACAGAAATAAAAGGATTAAGGGGAAGAGTTACGTAGAAACTTGCAAGTTTAGAAGAACTTCAAAGAGAGTTGCCAAAAACTATAGTCAATTAAGATTACAGATTAGAGATGATGTAGGAAATGTATGACCCTAATCCGGCAAATGCAGCTTTGGGACAGAAACAAAATACCAAAAAAACTTCCAATGAAGCTTCAGGGTAGAGAAAAAAGACTAATCTGACAAGATAAAGCTTTTGGGCAGAGAAAAAAAAGGTTGATTTGTCCAAATGCAGCCTTTGGGCAGAGAAACAAATCCTCGTCTGACCAGATACAGCTTTAGGGAAGAGAAAAAACCATAATGTCTTTAGGACCGAGAAAATAAAACCCTCCTCTGTTCGAATGCAGATTTTGGGCAGAATGGGAAAAAACTAATTTTTGGCCGAAGGAAAAAAATTATCCTAATGCAGAATTTTGTGCACGGGACAATAATTTATTTTAAATGATTTTTGGCAGAGAGGAAAAAACCAAATCTGTGCAGGTACTGATTTTGGAAGGAGGAAACCCCCTAATTTTTCCAATGCGAAAATTTGGGCAGAGAGAACAAAACTCTGTTCTGTCCAATGCAGCTTGTGGGCAGAGAAAAATAAAAACTGAACTTTACCAATGCAGCTCATGGGCAGGCAGAGAGGGGGGGGAACCCTAATCTTTAGGTAGCCTTACAATATCCCAAACACACAGGGGCCAGAATTTTTGAGCTTGGGAGAGATAAAAACAAACGTGGAGACAAACTAGAACCAATTACTAAAGTTTCTAAAAAAAGAAGAAATCAAAACGGGGGTGTACAAAATTCAGAGCAGAAACAAGGAGAAATTTTACCTGGAATGGGAATGGCCTAAACGGAATGCAGGTGATCCACAGAGAGCAAAATCTAAAGATCACTGTCACGAGCTGAGCAGAAGGGAGGAGGAAAAGCAGGGATTTTGTTACACAGTAAACCTTCAGGGCTATATAGTCTCTGAGGAGCTGAAGAACGAAGACAGTAAGAAGAAGAAGAAGAAGAAGAAGAAGAAGAAGGAGAAGCAGCTTTCTGTTTCTCTTTCCCTCCCTCTCGCTCTCTCTCTCTCTCTCTCTCTCTCCACTGTGTTTTTTCTGGTTTTTTTACTGTATATTTTTTTTGGGTTCCTGAGTAAAAGATATGAAGGGCTTCTCTCTCTCTCTCTCTCTCTCTCTCTCTCTCTTTGTCTGTGTCTGTCTCTCGTGGAACTGAAGGCAGGGAAGAGAGAGACAGAGAGAGAGGAGGGAAGAGAGAGACAGACACAGAGAATGAGAGAGAGAGAGAGGAAGGGAGGGAAGAGAGAGAGAGAGAGGAAGGGAAGGAAGAGAGAGACAGAGACACAGAGAGAGAGAGAGAGAGAGAGAGGAAGGGAAGGAAGAGAGAGACAGAGACACAGAGAGAGAGAGAGAGAGAGAGGAAGGGAAGGAAGAGAGAGACAGAGACACAGAGAGAGAGAGAGAGAGAGAGAGAGAGAGAGAGAGAGAGAGAGTAGTAATAGGTAAATGGGCCTAGTACCCCTTCTTCCCTAGAATAAAAGACCTACACTACATATAGTGGTTTAAAGCTTACAGCTATTCTTAGCCTCCTCCTCCTACTCCTATGCTATTAGTATGTATGTAAATTATGTACTACTGCTAGCACTAGTCTCTAAGCCATGGTCAAGGCTACATACTTGGTCAATGTCAAAGTCAAGGTCACCAGTCCACATCCTTACTTTCCATACATCTTCTTGCTATTACTAGCTGTAGTCTCTAATCCATAAGGTCCAATACCTAGGTCAAGGTCAATATCAAAGTCAAGGTCATCATTCCTTACTTTCCATACCTCTTCTTGCTATTACTAGTATTAGTCTCTAATCCTAGGTCCAAGACCTAGGTCAAGGTCAAGGTCGATATCAAAGTCAATGTCATTAGCCCTTACTTTCATACCTCTTCTTGCTATTACTAGCAGTAGTCTCTAATCCTAGGTCCAAGACCTGGGTCAAGGTCAATGTCAATATCAAAGTCAAGGTCATCAGCCCTTACTTTCATACCCCTTCTTGCTATTACTAGCAGTAGTCTCTAATCCTAGGTTCAAGACCTAGGTCGAGGTCGAGGTCAATACCAAAGTCAAGGCCCATCAGTCCTTGCTACTCTTCGCAACTCCTGTTGCTATTACTAGCACTGAGTCTCTAAGCCAAGGTCCAAACTTGGGTCAATATCAAAGTCGATGCCATCGGTTCACATCCTTACTTTCGCAGCTCCTACTGATATTACACTGCACTAGTCTCTAAGCCAAGGTCAAAATCGAGGTCATTAGTCCACATCCTTATTGTTGCACCTCGTGCAACCATTACTAGCTCTGGTCTCTTGGCCCTGGTCAAGGTCAAGGTAATCAATCCACATTCTTACTTCCGTACTATCATAGTCTCCTAAATATGGGGTATGTTTGCTACACCGCCTAACAATAAAGGATATACTAGGCATTGGTGTACAATAATGAGGAGGCGACATGACGCTTTTTAAATACCTTCCAACTCTAGGCATTTTCCTCAACATCATGGATGGAATGAATGTGCCACGCATTCACTACTTGGGAACAAGTAAAAGGGGTCTATTTGCACGGAGGTGGAAGTACGGGGCCCTCATAGCATCCCTAAGTCTATCCACCATGAAAATGTCCAAGAGTCAAGATAAATTTGTCATACATGATCTACTTCTTGTAGACCACATCACTTCCCATTATTGATCATAGCCATTGTGCGTATGCGCTTATGGTTCAAAAAATAAAATTCGCGTCAACTTCCTAGCATCATATGGGATGAAGGTAAAAACAAAACTAAAAAGATGCAAGGAATCAACAATTTTTGAGTTCTAGATGGACACAAGATGCGTGGAAACGGTTTGGTGGATGGGATACATTATAATTCTCTTTCACGATTGTGTAAATAGATTCATGAATGAATGAAGTGTTTTTGCAACATTGATGGTTCACAGACAGTTCAATCGTCACCAAAGTACAAAAAACATCGTATTCCCCGACCGTGGAAACTGAACTCGTTAACAGATATATGCTAGAGTCCATCCCTTTGTCGGTCATCGATAGCATTATTGCTATGCAATTTAGCTCACACTCTCTCAAATATTAGGTGGGCAATTAGGATTTCCCAATCCCGAGAATAAGTTTGTGAGTCCAAGTATCACACTTTTTTACAATGTTCTACATTTCAATCATACTCGAGTTTGCTCTTCACACATCAATGATCACCAGTTCAATTTCTGTCCTTATATTTCTTCCACCATTAAAAATGTGCACATTGATCAATAGCGAAATCATTCAAAACAATTGTGAATGTTGAGACAATGACAAGTCAACCACATGAAAATGTTTCACATTTGGTCTCATAGGTCAAATTTGACCTTCAATGCCAATAATAAAATCTCTATCTCTATCTCTCACTCGCGCTCATGATCTAAAATCTATGAGCAACTCCCAAGCAATGTACCTCTAATCATTTTGATTTCTCACACTTCTCCTAAACCTATCTCTTGTTTCTCAAAATCTTTAAGGAAAATGACCAACATATCCTTGTTTTTTATTCACAAATTTATCAAAATACACCCCATATTTTCAAATTTCATAGAGAATGGCATGAAACCATATTTAACATGTTACAAAGGAGGGAATGCATGTCTTTCTTTTCTATTCTTTCTAAAACATGACTTCTATATTGACCATATAAGACGAGGCATGAGGACTCTCCCAAAATCAAGGTTTTGAACTCAATAATTCCTTATGAATCGCCTTTGGATCTACCGTGGCCTACTTTTTTATTGAGCCCACTATATTGTCTCGAGTCCACAGTAAAGCGTTATAAAAAAAGAAAAAGAAAACAAAACTCATCAAAAGCACAAGTGTGACTTTGAGAGATTGCATCATCCAATTAAGACACGTACAAGTGGAATTGGGTATTTGATGACAATGACTCTACCCAATCTCTTACAATCACAATTATAATCGGGGGTAGTATTAGATATGCTCCCATAATAGTACAATAGAGTTGGTCATAAAACCAACATTGGGCATAGTTATGAATATTGCATGAATGAAGAGTGTAGGCCAATATCCCAAACTCTCTATTTTCATTTCATCTCCTTCTCTCTCATTTCCATTTCCATTTATCTCTCTCCACTACTTTTCTTTTGGGTTGAACCTCATTCATTATATGTAAAAAATACCATTATAGTATCATTGTCCTTGCATAGGTAGAGGGACGTTTCGAAGTGTTGTTAAAGAGCTTATTATCCACAAGATGGAACAATCCCCGCATTCTCTAACATCCATACTTGCTACATCAATATGCCTTTCAACTTTATATTATATACAATTACTCCACATCTACCATCCATCAAACATGAAGGCATTATGCATATTTCAACTGTGTTGCAAACTTGTAATGTCTTAAAAGCTAAAACATGGTTTCTATTTCATCCTTTGGACCACAAATTGTACGTATTGCCTAAAGCCCCTTTGTTTAGGCATCATGTAAGAAGAAGCTAAAACTTGTCAGTTTTTTTATAAATAGTTCCAAATAGCATGTACAACAAAGCACTGAATGAATCAATGTATATTACCTTCCAATTGAACAATACAAAAGAAGCATGTGCCTTATGCCAACCCTTGCCTCTCAAGTGTTAAAACTAAATGAAGCCCCCCCAATCATCACCTCCAAACGAACACCTTTGATTGAATGGCAATTGAAAATGCAACTACGTTTCAACATTTTCCACCACTTTGCATTAAACTTGCCTACATTCCACTCCTTTTCTACATTAGATGAGAGCCATGAAAGTGATGCCATAGAATGATGATACAACATATTAGTACTTACCATTAATAATCTTGTAGAACTCTTCAGACACCAATCCACCCAAGGTTGATGATATGTTTTCATAGGCAAATGTCATTGGCATAATTTAGTGGAATATATAGCAATATTTTAGTATCATCAAACCCTAATAGTTGCTCAAATTATCAACCACATCACCCACTTCAACAACCCCTAACCAAAGCATGCGATTCAAATGATATCTCAAAATTTCCTTTCCTTGCCAATGTAACAATCGCGAAGAAACAAGAAGTTATTGTTGTAACAAATTACGTAGCTCTTGACAATTTGATAGTGCCCATTCAAAACACAACAAAGCTTCCTACCAATATCTTACCAATTGTTTAGCATTGCCATGATGTGGGAAGCACATATGAGGAAACAAGTTAAAAAGATGAAATAAGGGAGCAATTATACACGTGATGCTAGCTTAAAAATTACAGGAACAATCATGTATATAATTATATACCAAATATGTTGGTTAACACATAACACTCGATTATAACACCAGATGTCAAGGGTTCGAATCTTGACATGACCGAAAATTAGCAAAAGAAGACATAGCTTAGTCTTCAAGAACTTATATTAGGAGTGTGAGGTCAAAGGTTCAATCTCTTAATCAACAATGAAGGGAGAAAGGTGATTTATAGTAACTAGTAAGGTACATGGTAAAGATGATTTATAGTATGTGGTAAATACAAAAAAAGGACATAAAGGTTTTGTGTCAATCAATTCTCGTCATCAGGTGCATCGACTCATCATTAGGTGCTACAACAACTTACTCTTTGGTAATGGCCCTCTTAAAACCTATAAAATTGATTAGGTGCATCGACTCATCATTAGGTGCTACAAGAACTTACTCTTTGGTAATGGCCCTCTTAAAACCTATAAAATTGAAAACATAGCTCATTGTTGGGGAAGGATTTTGGATCAAGGCGGAAATGTTACTAAAATCTTGAATGAGCTTGGGGTAGCGAATTGAGAGGGTGTTATAGACCACCAATGACAAGAGGCAACGAAGTTGTCTCGTCATCCCCCTAACCCAAAACTTGAGGACATCCCTTTGAAACTTTACCAACAAATCCTAAATCTTTAACTCCTATCTACCTATGCCTTCTCAGTCACTCCATGTAACAGAGTCAATATAATCTCATTTTCTATGATTTAGATTAATCCTTTGATGTAATTTGCTTTTTAATACAACTATATAAAACTAAATTATGTAATCTATTATCTAGTGCTGCAAGTTATTGAATAGGGATCGTGTAAGAAATTTCAAATTATGACTTTGACTTTGAAGCATGAAGCTACACAATTTGGAGCTAGATTTGCGAAAAGAATAGTCCTCAAAATTACTACTTCGTGAAACTCACACCATCGGTAGGAAGAGTTCATCACGAGGTTAATATCAAAACTTTCAAAATGCAATTCTGGTGACAGGATGAGAAGTTGGAGCCCTTTTTTCCTCTTCGAACCTTCTCTTTCTCTAACGCTCTCCTACTCCAACATCAAAACATGGCAATTAGAATTTGCAACCCATCCTCTCTAGTTCAAGTTCCGGATGGTCCACCTCTCGTTTCACATGCATGCGCATAACTTCGTGACAACGTATACAATTGTTATGCCTTGGGACTGGACTAGCCCTAACATAGGGTGTCCCTCTAGGACACTTCACCAAAGGGTGGTGCAAATGGGGTAGACATAGACCGTAATGTAAACATATCCCTAACCGGCTATTAACCGGTATGGTTAATGATCATAATACATGTGTAAGATAGATTAGATTAAGCACAAAACGGTATTTAACTAGAAGCTTTAAAGATTAACAATACGTAATAGAACAACACTTTCATTAATTAACCGCTAATTGATTACAATCTAGCTGAGTCCTTTTATAGGTCACCGGCTCTGGGTGCCAACCAGTGCCAACTGGCAACTGGCTACAAATCGGTCCGGATTCGAATCAGCATACCGATTCCGGGTCTGCCCGTTCGTTTATCAAAATAATAATAATAATTATAGATACATTATCCCTTCCCCATTCTGGACTTAATCCGACTTTTGATGTTGTTGCTTCTGCTTCGCTCCTGCTCCTGCTCCTCTGGTCTCTCTGGTTCAATTGGTCCCTCTGGTTCCACTTGTCTCTCTGGTTCCACTGGTCTTGCTGGTTCCACCGGTCCCGAGGTTTCCAGTTCTGGTTCTATTGGTTTGGGCTCCTCCTGCTGATGGTTTCCCATGTGCAGGTTTCCATTTTTCGGTTATGCTCCTCCAAAGTTATGTTCGGTTGGCTTCCCCCAGCTTCGGCTTCATTCAGCGCCTACTCCGAAGACTGCTCCTCATCACTGATGTTGATCGTCGCAGTTCTTCTGACCACTTCTTGTTGTCGCCATTCTCGTTCATACCGCTCGAGTTGGAGTTGAGTATCCAGCTGGTCATCGTCCAACTGTTCCACCAATCGCCTCACCGCCGCCAATTGGTCCCCGACTAACGATATGAAGTCGTCCGACAATTCCTCCCTTATAGCTACAATGTTTTCTTCGTCCAATTTATAGAAATCATCGCCATCCTTCCGCCGATTCTCCGCATCTACTCTCAACATTTGTAACTCCGCTGCCTACTTAGCCTATTGAGACCACCATTGAACAGAATTTTCTTCCACCAGTCGCTTCATCCGGTCTCTCCATGTCCGCACCAAATCACAGATTCACCCCAGCCCCATCTTCGACTTGTTCTCCGCGACCTATTTTTCGTCCTTCAATTGTTTGATCAGGCTCGTAGTTGCCGCTTCTTGATTTCTGTAGTGCATGAGCTGGGTTTGATAGGTCATCTGAACTTTGTTCAGAGCCATTGTAGCGCGCTCTGTTGCCTCCAAGTGCTGCCGAATCAGCTCTACCCATTCTTTCGTCGCTTCTGCCAGTCGTTTCGCTACTTCAGCCCCCTTTGACTGCTCCTCTACCAAGGCTTCCACGGTTCGGTTAACCTCATCTCGAAGTTCCCGTAACTTCTCCTGCTGCGAGTCACTTTCAGTAATCAATTTCTTGTGTTCCGCATGCAAGTGTTTGTGATCCTGGTGCAGCCGATCAAAGTCGTCCGTTTCTTGTTTCAGCCGTTGGTTGATCAGATGTCGAGCACAGTCTTCCCGGAGCTCTTCCTTGAGTTGCTCGATCTCTACTTCCGCCGAGCGCTGGAGTTTGTCCTTTTCTTGTAGGAGTTTTTCTTTTTCTTCCTTCAGCTGGTCATATGCTTGATGACCTTTACGCAGGCTTTCTTCGACTCGCCGGAAACTTTCGGCTAATTTCCTTTGTTCTTCCTCAACCACCTTCTTCCCTTCACGTTCTCGCGCCCTTAAGGCCTCTTGGGCTTCCAATTCTTCCTTCAGCGTGGCGAGTTCTTGTTCCTATGCCTTATTCTTATCAAGGACTGTTTCAGTCACCGGGGTCTTATTATTCTATACACTCACCGGTGCCACCGGTTTTGATTGTTGTGGTCCTTCGATGACCAGCTTCGCCGCCTCTTCTCTGGTCCTTTCCACTTCTTGTTCCATACTCCGGATTCTCGACCGGGCCTTCTCTAGTTCTTCGGTTGTGGCGAGCAACCGGTCCACATGTGCTCTCTCTTCCGCTTCTATGTGGCACACCACCCCAGCCACTTGTTCTCCTATCCATCGTAGCCAATGGCTGACAGTGCCTTGTTGCTGGGTCGGTTTTGGTCATGGGGTGGTTTCTGCACTGGTTGAGAACCTCTTCTGGGTGGTTAGCGAAAGTTCTGGTTCTTGCACTTTGTTGCTGTGTCGGTGACATCGGCAATTCGATCACCGGTCTTTGAACATCCGGTTCCGTTAATTCTTGCCGCACAGGTGCTACTAACATCGGCTCTAATTGACCCGATTCTGACTCCTCCCCTGGTTGCGGCTCCTTGGGGCAGGTCTTTGGTAAACTGTCCCTTACCGGACTTGCTTCCTCCCCTTTGTGGTTCTCGTCGCGTGTCTGTTTGCGATGTACTAGGGGCTCGACAGGTTCTTTTTCCTGCTCCTCTGCTAGGGTGCCACTATTGATTAGCGCCGCCAAGGGGTCTTGCTCCTGTGATTGTTCCGATGGTTGTTCGGGCCGGCGCAACTTAATTTTTAAGGGTCTCACCGATGTCTCCTTCTCTGTCGTACGCTTCCGGCTTGGTTGCTCCTTCGCCTTCTATGAGGTGTCGACCGATTTCCATCTGATCGCCTATTTAGCCAGTAGTTGCTGCCTTTTTGACGATTGGTTAGGGGTGGATTCTGTCGGTCGCCCCTGCTTCTTCGACTGTATCGGCTCTACCAGCGGCGCTAAAAGAGTGAGCCATTGCGCCACCGCCGTCCACATCTTCTTGTCTTCCTTTACTGACGTTATGGTTGCGCTTAGACTGTCATCGATGATCACCGGCCAATCCACCTGTACCCCTTCATAAGTCGCTATAATAAAACCGGCTCTATTCTTTGGCATAGTCAGGGGTCGAGGGTGTATATGCCCATACTCATGAAGCACACAAGCAACCTCTCCGAATAGAGCGTCCTCGCCGCCTTCTGTGTGGTACGCATTTCTAGCCAGGGAGTACTCATCGAAGAACTTTGTGAGCATCTCTGGTGAAGGGTTGTCGATCGAGAATAATCTGCCCTCTGGTAGGCCGGTCATGGTGCGAATGGCCTCTTCTGTGATGACCTCCGTATCGATCTCTTGCACGACTTTCTCTGCCTCGTTGTGCGGAGGTGCCTCAACGATTCTTAGGAACCCTTCCAAGCCATGTTGCTTGAACCATTTCTTGGCCGTTTTCGAGAGTGCCATGTGTTCCATCTCGTTATCTGAGTCTGTGGGACTTGGAAGGATTAGTACATCTGTGTGTTCCTCTTGCGTTCGTCTGATCACTCTTAATTGGCTGTGTGCGCTTAGTGCTCGGTTCTCGCGAAATGAGAGGGACTCTGTGAGGCAGAGGTTTTGTCTCTCCATGCTTGACGCCTTTTCTTGATTCCCGCACATGCACGTCGTGTACTATTATAGCAGTCGATTGACACTTGGTGGGCTTTTAAAGAGGCTTTAATTAGCCACCAACCACACCTTTTCAAAGTGCTTGTTTGCTCCTCGCCTATGCATGATGACTTTTCTTTTTTAATTGAGCATTAGTCCCGGTTGTCCGGTAACACCGGCTCCTCTTGGTTGCCGGCCAATTGCTTGCCGCTTCCGGTTACTGCGTTAGTCTGTACCTGATGAAATGGGTTCGGTGGCATGGGCCCGTAATAGGGTTTAAGCCGGAACCCGTTTACCCATTTATCCAGGACCTCGCCGGCCAGCATGCCTAACTGGTAAGAGCCATTGAATTCTCGCATGATCCAGTATGGTCCGGTTCACCGGAATTGTAGCTTACCCGACATCTTCCCCATCTAGGTTTGAAACACGAGCACTAGCTTGCTGATTTCAAACAACTTCTCATTGCCCTTCCGGTGCCGGTCGACGAATGGGGTAGATGTAGACTGTAATGGGGTAGATCCCATCGTGGTCGCCAAAAACTGTGTTATGCCTTGGGGCTGGACTAGCCCTAACACAGGGTGTCCCTCTAGGACACAAACCGTAATGTAAACGTATCCCTAACCGGTTATTAACCGGTATGGTTAATGATCATAATACACGCGTAAGATAGATTAGATTAAGCACATGACGGTAATTAACTAGAAGCTTTAAAGATTAACAATACGTAGCAGAACAACACTTTCATTAACTAACCGCTAATTGATTACAATCTAGCCGGGTCCTTTTATAGGTCACCAGCTCTGGGTGCCAATTGGTGCCAATTGGCTACTGGCTACGAATCGGTCCGGATCCGGATTGGCATATCGATTCTGGGTCCGTCCGTTCGTTTCTCAAAATAATAATAATTATAGATAAATTATCCCTTCCCCATTCTGGACTTAATCCGGCTTTTGAGTCTTTGCCGGCCAACAACAATATGTCGAACTTTAAGAGGAATGCTTCCATTGAGCAATTGCGACCATGATTTCTTAATCTTAGAGGACCCCATGCATTGATCCTTCTTTCTCAATTAAATGTTGCTATTGTTGACACATACCTCGTAGTAACAAATTTTGCTATTGTTGCCAATGCATAAACTCGTCCTTCAATAAGTATGAAAATATGCCAATATATGCAATGAAGACTTCGTAGAGTATTAATCCCACTTACTCCTCATATGTTCAACATATAATGCAATTCACAATAATGGTTATGATGTCCCTACTCAACAAGTTCAAGTTCAAATATTGACTAACATTGAGGACACATTCTTTGATTGAACTATGCATAATGTTAGTTCAACATTTATTGATGAATCCTAACCTTGATCATGATGTATGGACAATAACCATTGAAACTAACATTTGCCAAGCAAGTGTTCCTATTCTACTCTTAATTAAGCCATACCAATGTGTTATGTGTGCATATAATGGTCCATACAATAGCCATCTAGACTATTAGCTAATGGAGAAGGGTTTTCCAATGTTGATGCATGTATGATGCTATTAATTAACTCCTAAACTTGAGCATGTGTGTTAATAACGACAAAGGTTCAAAATCGATTAGATATTTATGATGATGTTGCCAAAATAGTAAGATTTTGTTTTGGTGAGTAGTTATGATTGTTCCAATTATTTCTTAATAAGAAATATTTATTCCTTCACATATATTGGATCATAAAAAGTCCGTTCATAGAATGTAGTTTTGAGGATTACAACCTATATTTTAATGATTGTTGAGGGTGTTAGAGGAAACAATCTCTAGGGAATGTACAAAGAATCAAAGCATCCAACATGGCAGACGGAAAGTAAAGGATACATTGGATAAAATAGAGTGCATTGTAATCCCAAACCCAATCATAGAGGACATGCGGCTAACAAATTTCAAGGTAATATGCGTGGAAGGCAAGTGAAATGGTATAAAAAGCAACATAGTTTGATAAAAACCTCATGTCAATCATAAGGGTTCAGCACAAGTAAGACAATTAAAGGCAAGCAATGTAAGGAGTAAAAGAGAAACAAGAGAACAAGTTGGAGGCATGTTGAAATAATGAGCAATTACCTTGATAGGAGAGGTCAGCGATGAGCCTATGACATGACGTAAGAGGGATGGTTTTTGTTGTAATAAAAAATGTACTACGTCTCATTCTTTGAATTTAAAAATTAGTTTTTTGCTATCTAATATGTAAATAACATGGTTACGTGTGTGTAAATATAGAATAGAATATATATTTGATCGTCTACAAGGAGGCCAAATTTGATCTACAAGACTCAATAAACATATTATCTTGTATGTGACTCCTTCCTAAGAAGGGAGGTTACTACTCTATTGTCAAAACTCTCTATCTGAAAATAAGCCACACATATGTGCTCACCCCTCTTTGTGGGGGTTCAAATATGACACTTGAATTATCATGCCCATCTAATAAGTCATAATTCTAACGAATTACCTTATACGCTGAGCATGCAAGAAGTGAGTGACATTCATCCTCCACTAGGTTTTCATTGCATATATTACACATCTTCATATTAGGGTGATGATGCCACCTTTGTAGAAGTGTTAATGATCTCAGAGAGCTTGGATCATGATCATAGTATTAACAAAAGGTAATAAAAAGATATCGTACAATTAACAAGAGCTTACGTTAGGAACGAAAGGTCAAAGGTTCGAGCTTTATCAAAACTACGAAAGGTTCAACAAACGCCAATAGGATGAGGGGGAGGAATGCAAAAGGATGGACATGGAGATTTGGCATTTTGCTCATGCCAGGCGCTCGAGGAAAATAAGTGAAAAAGGAGGTACATGATAAAAAGGGACATTACTATTTCTATTTGCATTAAGAGCTCAAAAGGCCAATAAAAGGGAGAAAAAAGCTCATTATTAAGAATATAATTTTGTACAAGGCAGAATTGTTGCCAAATTTCTACAAGAGCTCAATATTGAGAATCACAAGAGTGCTGAAGACTATTGACGACTTAGAGAAGCGGACGAAACCGTCTTGCTGGTCCATGAACCGAAACTCGAGGATATCCCCTTTAAATTCCAGCTACTCCTATAATACCTTCAACTTCTTATCTATTTGCCATAAATTGATGGAGTCAAGTTATAATGATATAAATTTGTTTTAAGCAAATCTACAATCTATTACTATTCATATTCGAACAAGGATTGTGATGGAACTTTCAGCTCAAAAATCATAGTTTGTGGTGTGAAGTCACACAAATTTGGAGTAGAATCAATGAAAGACAAATCTTTCGTATTCTATGTGAGAAAACTCACAACCAACAAGAAGAACTCACTACGAGGATCGCGTTGGAAATTTTTTTTTCCATAAAAAATATCCTCCATTGGTATTAACATAAAGAGGCCAAAGGAAATATACAAAAAAGTCTAGTATTACAAAGAAAAATGCAACATAATTAACTAGAAAACTATTGAACACTCGTGCAACTCTAATAGTCTCAACAACATCGGGCTCAAGATTTTGGCCTAATGAAGACTACCCCATATAAAACAAATAGCTTCACCTACAGAAAACAACACCTCCTCCACCGTAGTCCCGCTCAATGGAAATATCGCATTTAGCGCTGCTTCCGAAAGTATCTTTTCAGGGCCACCATGGCAGATATGCCAAGAAAATACTGTTTCTACACCTGTACTGTTCATCACCATAAAAAAATAGAGGTAAAAAGCCCCGTAGTCCAATATGACCAACTGCTTCCACTACAATTCCTGATAGGAGAGGATTTCCTGTTATCTCACGTGTACTTGTCTCAACCAGCTTACTCTCCCAACCTACACATTTTTGCAAATTTCTTTGGTGACTGAGCAACAACAACCAAAAGTCCATTTGATGCCTTAACATGTAAATCAACAGTTCCATTTACGGCGATGACATGTTCCAATAACAACAACATATGTTCATCTAGGGATGATCTGTCAGACTCTTTGTAACATTTCAAAAAGGAAAATCATTGCTTCATAGGTCTTTGATTCGAATATAAGATCCTGCTCTCCTAGTCTTGGTTGAATAGCCAACCCAAATTGTTGTTTCCCAATGAAGTTCAGCAACGAAGTTCATGTACAACCCAGATAGTGTTGGAAATATTGGATCTCAAGTCCAACTATTGCGTGAAAAGTTGTGAGTTTATGTGAAAATTCATAGTTTCTCGAAAAGGGGAGCCTTTGACTCTAGCCAGCCTTCGAGTCAAAGGCTACCTTTTAACCAAACCTTCGATCAAAGCCTTCTTTCGAACGCTGCCACACTATTGTTCCCACCACCTTCACTCACTAGTCATTGCCAATGGTTGCCGTTGTCTATTATTGGTCTGTCGCCATTACCTATTGGTTGCTCTTCCCCATTGCTAGAATTGTTGACATTGTCGATTGTTGCTACCAACTCCTTTCCTCCACCTTGTTGATTTGCAGGTGACGTCCCACATCACTCCAATCTAATTTTCAAGTAATCCTCTTTCTTTTTTCCTCCTTTTCACTTTTTGTTTACACTTAAATAAATTGAAAGTCTTAACTCCTACCCTTTCCTTTCACCCTTCCTTTTTCCTAAAACAAATAAGTGCCCGCCCACCCACACAATATAAACAAACAAAATTTCCCTAAATACTAGTGCACACACACACTCACGAGCTTCCAAAAGAATTAAAGAATTTCCGAGAACCAAAGACAACAACTTGAGTCTTCTTCATCCACTTTGGTTCAAGTCCCCGGTGGACCTGCTCTAATTTCACATGCACACGTGTATTTTCGTGACAACTTTTAGCCATTTTTACTTCATATTAGGGCCAAGATTGAGGGGTCCCTATTTGGAATGTAAAATTGCAATTTTGACATTTTAGCATCTTGCCACTTCATCTTTAGTGCCTCTATTCATCTATCCTCGATGATCACATAATTCATAGTATCACCCAAGAGCTCCAATAGTTCTTCTACTCCTCATCTATTTAAAACATTTTATAATGTCAAGCACC
This sequence comes from Azolla caroliniana, assembly GCF_043228905.1. Taxonomy (NCBI): domain Eukaryota; kingdom Viridiplantae; phylum Streptophyta; class Polypodiopsida; order Salviniales; family Salviniaceae; genus Azolla; species Azolla caroliniana. Next base: position 17,307,660 of record NW_028230447.1, read on the forward strand.
TAGTTACATGAGACGATTTGTCTCTTACTCGGTTTTCTACCTTGCATACTATGTTCCAAGCATGTTTCGACAATATGTAATTGGGCGTATTGTTGATTTTTGTGACAATATACTCGTTATTTCCTTGGCTAACCCCTCTATGGACCCACCACCTATTTTTAGTAGCAGGACATAGTAGGAGGTTGAAGTTTTAACTCCAAATTGTTTGTGGAAGAACATGTTTTTAATTATCTTTTCTTCATTCCATGCACTAAGTGATCTAGTCACCCCACACTTGGTGATACACTTCCACTCCATAAAGCAACAATTGAACCTCCATAGCATGGAATGACACTAATCTAATTTCATATCATCAAATATCGTTTCAGTTGCATTGCTTCTCAAACATATAATAAATATTCCACATTTTTTGAAGTCTAGCCTCATAACATACATTCCACCTATTCGTCGTTGGGACATTAATACCAATACATTTGAAGCTTTATGCCACTTGTGTTGGTTCTCCTTTTAGTGAAAATTTGGGGTAGTGTCTTCGTGGTATTGCATATATTGCCATCATTTTTGTTTTGTCCACTTTAATAGTTGGCCCATTGATTTGAAGAATGTTTCTAACACCAAGTGTTGCATATCATCCAAAGTATATGAGAATAACACAATGTCATCTACATAGGGGCTAAAAAATAAGTTATTTCATGAGTTTTGGGCATCTAGTTCTTCTCGACAACTTCGTTTATTATTCCTTCTAGTATATTGTTTTCATGGACCAAATAGTCTTGAAGAGAGTTTGTTTTTATTTCTCAAGAAGTATTTTGAGAAAGCATGATATATTTCCAATTGGCTTTGACAAACTTGCTCATACAATCATGTAAAAGTTGTTATATACTCTAACAACATTACAATTTATATCATTACTTTCCAAAGCTCACTTGTGGTACGTTGTTAAGGGCTTGCTTGAAGTCCACAAAGCAATGATATAGAGTTTTTACTTGAAGATGCGTTTCTTCCACAAATACTCCTAATGTAACCAAATGCATGAAAATGGAAAGTTTTGGTCTAAAACTCGCTTGATCGACTGCTGATTTGTGATGATATCCACCCATGAACTAATTTTTTGTTCTATGATAGTGTTATTTAACTTGGCTATAACTAAGCTAACAATGATAGTTGGATAATCAAATACTAATTTTTTATCTCCTATATGTATGTTTAATCAAATTTAAGAAATAATCTTAACGAAAACCTTCCAGATAGCTTGATCCATGGTAGTTGCCATTCATTGGCTTGTTTGTGATCTTGTCCATTTCATGAGCTCATTCATTCAAGTTACATCTCTATGAGTTGGCAACAGCTCAACTCAAGCCAAAACCAAGCTGTTAAACTGTTTTTTAATGGTTTAGTGGTTTGGCTTGATGCAATTCAATCTTGAGTTTCATTAACCAATTTGAGCTTAGTTTGGTTTGGCTTGAGCCCTGCCAAACCAATCTAGGCTTAAGCGGTTTGACCCAAACCAAATAAGGCATTGATTTGGTTTGGTTCAATTCAGGATTAAAAACCCTTAAACTAGTTTTGGCTTAACCGGTTAAGCCAAAACCAAATTGTTGCCAATTCCTAGTTGCATCCACCAAATTGCCATTATATGTCTTTTTTGTCCCTCTTTAATATCGACATGCATCATATGATATTTCCACATTGAATGTTATACACATTATTCCATCATGCTTGGTCCATCTCTATATATATGAATTTGGGGTTTATAACATTACATGGGAAACTAACCTCTAGAATTGCACCTATGTGTGCACTAACATATTGATACCCCACCTTGAGAATAACATCCTTCGATTGTGCCCGATTTGTTTTCGTATCTTCATTAACGAAGAGGTTCATGACGTGGCTCTCAATCTCATTTGCATATAGATTATTATTTTTATAGCAAGTTTGCCTAATGTAGCTCTTTCCATTTTGTACTCTTATACATTGGTCACTGTGTGATTTTGTACTTGGAATGTCCAAGTATAAGGGCTTGTGGTTTGAGTTAGGAGACAATGGATCAATTTTGAATGTGTTCACCAGTAGAATCAAGTACAGTTCATCCTCCCGAAGTTGAGAGACATGCCAAAACATTTATCATTGGAAATACGCGTGTACCAACCATTAAGAATATTTACGTTTATGCAATTAAGCATGTGTTTGAGAAACCTACCATAATGTGACATAATACAATCTTCTGAGCCATATGTTGAATCCAACCCCATTACATTATCATCAACTTTCATATTTTGATAAGTTTCAACTCTAACATCAAGATCTCCCACAACCAACACTTTTCCAATATTCTTGTATGAGAATGTCAACACACTTTGGAAAAAGGATCATCACCATCCAACTCATACAAATTATAGTACTTGACATGCCAAATATAGTTTATCTTTACATTTGTTGCTTCGTCTCACATTTATATTTTGTATTCATCATACTTGCATACTCGTATGTAGTTTTTCAAGCCTCATATTGTATACATGTCACTCTTGGTCGCCCAAAACTTCTTCTAGTACGGGGTGGCATATAGATATTATGGTATAGCCATGAATATCAGATATATGCTTGGATTCATGTTCCCAAGTTTCAACAAGAAATATATATCTATACCTTGAGGCTTGACCTACACCATTTAATCTGACCTTTATGACACATGGATATCCTCAATAATTCCAAAACATGATTTTCAAATTTGAGGCATTTCCAAAGGTCATTGCTTGCTATGCATTTTGAGTTCCTTTTCTAACTGCATACTGCTCATTTGGGGTTTGTTTGTTTGTTACAAAGAAATTCATAATTTAGGGATACCTTCTATTATCCAAAATGAAAATATTTTCCAATCATCTAAGATTGTAATTTGTGCATATAATGGCTTGACATGATCCCCCTAATATGCTCTATATACCATAAATTATAGATAGCTTAGTGATCTTCGAAGAATTTCATGATGTTTCTAACATACATTCTCTCATTCCTCCTTTTGCACCCCTCTAATAAAAACAATTTGCTTCCTTTTCTCTCTTTTAATAGATGTTTGGCATCCAATGCATACTTTGAAGTTGATTCAAATGTGGCAACTTCATTAACAATGTTTTTCTAGTGCCTTCTCCACGAAAATATCTCTCCATTTAATCATAATTGCATTTTATTTTGCCTTCAGGCTAGATATCATTTCAACATTTGCTATGATTTGTGATTCTTTATCAATTTCTAAGATTGTCATTTTGGTTTATAATTGCACGCATTAAAGTATCTTGAAATTGCAATGCTATTTTCTTATCACAAGCAACTCCTCTTTCAAATAATTAATCTCCATTGTGTTTTACTCACACCTTCCATTTAGGCATGCAAGCACTCAAAATGACCATCTTGATTACTAGCGTTTGAGTGTACAAAAACAATCATGTTACCATGTTGCTATACCAATATGTTACTTTGAAAATGTAACTATAGAAAGAGAGACATAAGGAAGATTGGTAGCCTAAAAAAAACAATGTTAGTGCAATGATGATGCTCAATATTCAAGAAGAGTATTGTTGGGGGAGGAGGAAAGATAGATATCTTTTTAATGTTCATGAGAGACTGAGTGTCATCTATGAGATGTGGCCTAGCCCATCATGGAGATCAAACTTGGACTTCTCTCAATTGTGTGATTTTGGGAGATAGATACATATTTATCATACATATATTTTATTATCCTCTCTGAGGGTCAAATATAACCTATGAGACCAAAAAATATGCAACATGTTCATGTAAGACATGTGAAAGTGAGTAGAAACTCTCTATGTTCAAGAACTTTACTAATCAATGCCGCAATCGAAAGCACACACTTTGATTGTGAAAGAAATTTATGCAAGGATTTCGTTTTGTTGAAAATGAGTGGAAAGCATAGTGAAATGCAGTCAAAGACATAGCATTGTATCAATTTCTAATACTCCGACTCCTAAATTTATTTAGGGAAAAATGTGCATAAAAGACTACTCTATCACTTATGCCCCTGATGGCCCATCTCACATCGTAGTGATCAATGTGAGCTAAGTTGCACGGTTCGATGGCAAACAACAAAATGGGCTCTAAAATATATTGATGTTTGTGGTTTCCCTATTTAGCAAAGAATATGTTTTGTAGTTAGGTCCAACATAGTATAATGTGTGAAGTGTGATCCTCCATATTCTCCCCATGTTATGATACATTGACATTGCAAGAGGGCCTCATTCATTGATGATCTATTGATGCAAAATTAATAAAGTGTGTTACGTCCAACTTCCAAATCATATATTCCATATCTTGCATTCAACAAGAGATGGATAGGTATGTTTTAAAGTCCATTAGAGAGAGAGAATGAGCGAGTGAGATAGAGAATGGGTGAGTTATCTCCTCAAGATTGTTGAGAGAAAGGAGAGTACCATCGTTTCATACAATTTCTAGTCAGTTGCTCACAAGATTTGAGATTACATCTTTGTAGTTTGGTAAATTTTTCATGTTTTTACCTAGTGCCAAAGATAATGGGCATTTACTCAATTTATAGTAAATGGTCCGACTTTGAAAATGGAGGTAAACTTTCTCTTTTTGAGATAGTGGCATAATTTGGAATGTGCTTTCATGTTTATGGTAGACAACGAATTACGTCGTACCTCCGAAAAATGGAGTATTGTATTGACAATTTTGTTTAATATTGAAGCAAGTGGAGATTCTCTTCACGAGTGAGTTCCATCCTTTAGCATGCCACACTACCCTAAAGAGTTAGCAAATGAGTTGGGCACAATGTGGACTATTTTGTTGGACTCCATCTTCTAGCTAATTGTGTGAATCTTACTCCCCACTATGACGAAAGACTTCCAAAAAACTTCACATGTTGTTGACTTCACATGTTGGGGAATGTAGTACTCATCTATCAATAGGGTCTAGTCTACTTTTCAAAGGCAAGCGCACCTACACATCAAAATTCGATTCATCTATTTGTTATGTGGGAATCAAGCCTTATCTATGGAAGAAAGAAATGATCCATGTGTGTATGTTTTTTTATGAATATTTAACCATGTGTGGGAATCCCTTCTGATTCATACAATAGCCCTCTTTGCACTTAAACACGACACATTGAGATGCCCATTTGCAATGGGATGGCACAATGTTTTTCTTTGTCCATTCTTGATTATTTGAGCATATACAAAATGACATTGTTATATACGATAATTAGGGATTCGAATAATGCAAATTGCTTTAAACACTATTTTATTGTATACACAAATGTATTAATGAAGCATAACTAGATAAACATTTTCCCATTTAAACCAAGTACAGAAAAGTATTCACTAAAAAGTCAAGAATCCTCAACTATCTCATGAAGTGAATTTTTATTATTAACTTTGAGAAAGGGGCATATATTGGTAAGTTATTGAAAATTACGACCGATGGACTTTAATATTATTGTTGATACAAAGAGCACTTTTACAACTTCTTCTTATTATATTGGTTGCCTTATCTAGGTCTTTCTTTCATTATCTCGTTTTAAATTGTAATGTACAATATTTGAATGCATTGTTTTGGCTTGGCGAAGAGGGAACTCACTTTGATTGGAATTTTCTATTTTACGATGTTCACTCGTTTGAATATGCATGTATTGATTTCAAAATATTCTTCTATTGTACGTAGAGTTCCTTAGAGTCATGGGCTTTTCTATTCTTTTGTTCGAATATCCGTGCAATGATATTGAATTCCTATTATATTGTAAAACTATGTGGCTCTCATGGATATGTATGCCTTCCGAAGTGAAAAGACTCATAGAAATCCCATTGTACAAAGAAAACCCTCTTACTATAGCAATTACTAAAGCTTGGAGGCACTATACCTCCCTTTAAGTTTTCAAGGTTATTTGATTTTTAACCGAATTCCCAAGAGGTCATATTTTGAACTTTTACAAACATTGTAAGTTTTCAAAGCTTCTTTCATTTTATTGATTTGTTCATTGTTTCACCTCCTTTTATCCATGTAATTTCTTGTTCAGTGTCATATATCAATTTGTCATGTAATTTCTTTCTTTATTTCATTTCTCTTTAATTCTTCATCTCACATGTTATTGTTTTGTTGTTTATTAGTTTATTTCTTTGTGCTCTCTTGTTAATCCGTCATTCACGTGAACATTAAATTGCTACTAATCCTTCATTTCCAATGGATTTATATGGCCTTCTCAAACTTGTTGTCTTGTTCGTCTATAGGGAAGTTGAAGTTTGATTTACTGTTACATGGGGTTTTGTGAGATGGGGAAGATTGGCTAAAGAAATTTAGAACTATGAAAAGGAGGATGTTGATGTTCTTCTCCTCTCCGATGGAAGACATGTATTGGAGGTCTCTCATACCACCAATCCGTTGTTTGGAAGAGGACAAGGTCTGGTCGACGATATCTTCTTTAGTAGTTTGGGTATTGTGGAAGGCTAGATGTAAATGTGTATTTCAGAAAGTTAAACAAAATGCGGTTGAGTTAGTCAAAGAGATATGGTTAATGCTCTTACATACTTTAAGAGGTCAATATGAAGCAATAACTGGCGAGCTTGAGGTTGTGATTCGTAAACAACAATAGTTTCGAGAAATTTGGAAAAAGGCAGAGAGGTCTTCGCATCTTTTGGAGAGAGAATAAAGTGGGGATATGCTCCACCAAGATGGCTTTTTCCACCCCCCCGTCTTGGAACAACCCTACATGAGGGCTTTTGATACTTGACATGCTGGTTGATGTGGATATGAGGGTTGTAATATATTGTATGAATTCGTTGTAACCTTTCGACATCTTTCCATTAATACCAAGGTGAATCTTCATTAGAAAAGAAAAGAAAAGATATGATATATCTCACTTCAACCATGAATTGATGTTGTCATGGTGTCCTTTTGAATTTGTCATAAGTAATTAGCTATATATATTTGATGGTTCTAGGTAATGGTCAATATGATTATACAAATTTCTCAATTTCACCTTTTTCTCATGCTCACCTTTGTATGATGAACTCTTTGATATTGACAAGCAGATAAAAAGCACATATCCACGAAGACATGCTTGTTAAACAAGTGGAAGATATAGATTCATGTGCTTTCATTGAACGCACTTCTTATATATTCATTTTTTGCACATCATCATTACTAAAAGCACCTAGCTTAATGTAAAGATGAATAAATTTTCTTCTTTTATCACTCAACCTCAAATAAAAACATAGTAAAGAATCCAAATGGTGAAGATCTCAGTTTTATTTATTCAATTAAAAAACAAGAAATTGTTTGATCGTTTTCTTTTTTGATAAGTAAGCATTGCAAGACAAACCTCTTATTGGAACATAATTTAGTGTCTAAGAGGACAACTCATAATTTTAATCAATTGAAGATGGCAAACAATAACTTCCAAGTTACAACCAAATTATCGTTGTTCCAAACTAGCATTGCTTATAATATATCTTTATTAGGAAATTGGCATACTCAATTATTTGTGCATTCCCGTAAACATTCGAGATATTGTTTTCTCTTAAACACATATTTGAATGTTTTGTTGATATTGTGAATACAAAGCTATAATTACATGGTTGTAGCATACACTCACAACAAGTTCATATCAAGTAAGAGAGTTGGTGCTACATCAAGTTCACATAAAGTAAGAAGATACAAGAACTATTACACATTCTCTATGTAAAATCTAACAACCTGTGGTCATAGTATTCTGAGTCGTGACTATATCAGTTAGAAATACTTCCATGAAACCATGTGCAGAGAAAAAAAAGGTGTCAAGTTCATACATGATCAATTCTCAATATAAGTGTTTTTCAATGTCGACACTTTACAATACAAGTTTATCTATGTTTTCATGTATATGTGTGTCTGTGATTCTATAAATTATAGAAATATAGAATAGGTGTAACTTGGTACTTCCACATCATTTTCACAAACATATAAATAGAGAGAGCATGTGACCATATTGACTTTTACTCGAGGCCCAATAATGATCCACGATCAATAGTACAATAGTCAATCATATGCTTGGATTAAGAGGATAGATGAAAACTGATATTCTTTTAGAGCTTGCATGAAGGGGGTAGTTGGAAACTCATATTCTTTAGGAGGGAAGATTTATTGATATAATTTATTTATGTAATAGTTTTTCTTGATGTAACTTGTTTGGCATTGCCAAAATAGTTCACACTTCTTTGTAAGCATGAATGTTGGACATATTCTTAAGGACCAAGCATGAGTAATGTCACGTCTTCCTAAGTAGTTTCATGTGTATTTATCCATTATTTCATGGCTAACTTAATGCAAAGTATTACATAAGAGTTGCATTATGTCCATCGCTTGTGACAAATCAATTTATCATAGTATTACACCATTTTGAAATTCCCATGAATTATTGGCATTGGCAGGCTCGAACTCACTAGTTAATTTCACACAATAAGTCTTGTTAATCTCATTAATATAACTACATCTTATGGTAACAAGTTATTTGATGTCGACAAGGTGATAAAGACAATTGACTGCATAACTTAGTAAAAGGTCATCCCATGTGAAGTGAATCTAATTAAAGAATCAAGCCCAAATATTTTGATTCACAAGCTCCATCTAAGGAAGAAAAATTATGATAATAAAAGAAGAGGGAAAATGATAAACAACAAATTCTTAACTTGGCAATTGAAACATCAATAAACACAAAAACATGTCAGGTCCATGAGAGAAACATTGAAGTGTACGCACCAGTAAAGTTGATCCACACGTATTTTCGCAAACATAAATCACGTAAATCATTTGATGTTGCGTGAATGTGAAAATCTTAAATTATCAAAAGAATGCATTATGTTGTATTGTAATTCAAGTTTCATTAAAAAATGTATATATGTGTGTGTCATTCGATGTCCAAAGCCTTCAAGATCTATGATACGAGAATTGATTGAATAGATAGATCAATCTTTTATTAGAAATGATATTCTAAGGAAAAGCTTAGATAGAAAATAATGTTGGGAAAAAGCGAAAAGAAGGGTGTTATGTAACACATGGACAAAATCGAGCTTACGAGATTATCTACATTGTCCGCAAGTTCCCCTTCCAAAACCAACTAAAAAGGATTGCTCAATGGTTGTGGGATGTGAGAGATGTGATGGCGTGTTTAGTTGTGCCAAACATCAAGGGAGCAGGTTGTTGTGTGAGGATAGAGAAAGTAGAGAAAATTGTACAAAAAAATGGAGAGAAAACTCTAGCCGCTAAAAGTTCCTATCTCATCATGTGAGATTTGGGACCAATTCTTATTGATAAGTAACTTTTAGGTCATTTGGGCATGTTCACACACGGCCAATGACCAAAAGTTGTAAAGATAATGTAAATGCCTATAAGAGCCCAAATTGGGGCCGAAAATATAGTAAAGATATGTCTAGAAAGCTCTCAAAGGGAGCTTTCACATGGAAGGGTCAAATATATACACAAAAGTAAAGTCCTTGGGGCCTTTATCCCCAACATCACCCACTTCAAGGACCAAGGAGAATCCTTTAAGGTAAGTAACTCCCACCATCTATATACATAATTGATGTTGTGCCTTGGGTAGACACTTTGTGAGAGCATTTGCAGGATTCTGTGAAGTATTGACCTTCATCAAAGTGATTAGGCCATCCTCTAGCACCTATTCGATGAAGTGATATCTCACATCAATGTGCTTTGTGTGAGCATGAAACATTGCATTCTTCGCCAAACATATGGTGCTTTGGCTATCACATCCAAGAACATGTGACTTTTTAGGCATCCTAAACTCATTGCACAAGCGGGTTAACCAATCAGCTTTTTTGGAAGCCTTTGTGGCTGAAATATATTTAGTCTCTATATTAGAGAGCGCAACTATCCTCTTAAGTTTAGCGCACAATGAAATACCTCCACTTGAAATGTTGTATACATAGTCACTCGTGGACTTGCATGTATTCACATCACCTACCACGTTTGAATCACAAAATCCTTTTAACTCTAATGTACCCGTTGCATAACATATGCATTTATCTTTGGCCCCTTTGCCTCCCAATGAGCACTACAAGGATTGGCCATGAACATGCTAACAACTCTGATTGCATGAGCAATGTTTAGTTGAGTGGCAACCATAACATACATAAGTGAACCACAAAGCATGATCAACATCATCGACAATAGATGACATCCACAAGCACGTCAACAAACAACAAATATCAATGATGTGCTAGTAGTCGAGGAATGCAGATGATAGTGGGTGACAACCTACAACAACGACAACAATTGGGTGGTGAATGACTGCTAGAATGAGGGGAAGGGAGGTTCTATGTTTTCGGGAATTTACAAATTTATCCTCACTTTTAAAGCCAAGATCCCGTTTTTGTAATTCTAAGAATTTCCAAGAAACTAGCCCTCCCTTGGGACCTCATCCTTCGTTGACATAGCCCTTTCGATTCCCGCCCCTCGAAATCTTACGTGCCCGTGTTAATTTTTCGCTTGGTGTGGTTGGAATCAAAATCTTCAACATGAGATCCTTGTAAATCAGTGTGGTGAACTTTTCGGTGCCATGTCCCATATTTTATTATTCAACGAATTTTTTCTTTGAATTCGTGTATGTTTGCGCCCCGAATTTTTTATTTCTAAACCGAAAAATCCGACACAGTCCCTGTTCAATAGCAAATAGTACTAGATATGTAGTAGATAAACAAAGTTGATTTAATATGAAATTATTCCAAAAAGAAAGAATACATCAAGGATTCAAAGATCTCTTTAGATTTAAGAAAGATAACTCTTGACTCTGTTTCATGGAGTGGCATGAAAGATGGATAGATAAAAGAGATAGAGATATCAAATATAGTGTGCACTATGGAGCTTTGGTAGGAGATCCTTGAGTTTTGGTTCAACGAGACAACTTTGTCACCTTTTGTCATCCTCTTGATTTCCCAAGCTCACTTGAAAATTCGGTAATGCTTTTGCCTCGTACTATAAATCCACCCCCCCAAACAATGAGCTCTCCTCTCCCTTTTATCTAGGCCTTTTTCACTTTTGTACCACACTTCTCCTTCTCAAGCACCCAATGTGAGCAAAATCTAGATTACCATGTCCATCCATTCAATATTATTTTTGTTAGTTCTAATGATATCTGCTTGACCTTTCGTAGTTAAGACAAGACTTGAACCCTTGACCTTCTGCCTAAAAACCAAATTTCGTCTTGTTTCGTCTCCTTCTTGCTACCTTTGATCTATCCTTCAACCTTTAATGTATCTTTAGTCTAAGTCATTTCCTTATGTGCGCTCCCCACAACACAACATTGTGTGAAACCAAATTTTGATAGAGCTTTCGCCTCAAATCCAAATTTTGTCCCCTAAGAATGACGTTTGTTGTTCCTTTTATAACATTTTGGACCTCCTCTACTAGATAAAAATAGTAGTGTCTCTTTTAACATGCACCACTCGTTTTGCTTTTTGCATGCACCTATCCGTATCTTCCCAAAGGTGTCTATGCGAGCAAAACGTCTATCATCATGCCTGCTCCACTACATTGTCATCACTTGCTCATTATAGCTCAAATATTCTGTTGAAAAGGTCCTAACAATGCTCGAAACCCTTGAACTTATCCTTTGAAGTGGTTAAACTCTTGTCACTCAAGATATCTTCAATTCTTGTTTTCTGTTTCATCTCGTCACTTGGCCTTCAAGTTGCATCTTCAACCAAACCCTCAACCTATTATAAATTTGAATTCCAACATTTTTCTCTTTTAGTACTCACCATATCATGACATCGAAGACAACCCATGATGCACGAAGTCATTGATAGAGTTCACAAATCTCCACTTGGATGTCCTGGATCCAACTATTTGGAGCACCATCCATTTCTTCCACCTACTTCACATCCTACTCTCTACAAGTGATATGATCACCCATGCTTTCACAAGCACAATCTTCCCAAGTGGAGTCTAAGGTTTGACCTCAACAAAGGCCGCACATTGCATCAAACAACTAGCTTGTGGCTACAGGTTAGCATCCTTCCCTCCCATCACCAATGTGACTTCAAATATATGGTCAAACTATGCTCCATCCTTGCTTACCATGCTTCCAATCAAATTGTATGATCCAATGGTTTTATTGCACCCCACAAGCTTTCCTTCATTGGACCAATGCCCTTCAATGACCAACCACTCATCTAATGCTCCTTTGCACCAATATTAATGCTCTCCTCGCCTAGGCTTCCCTCCTCTCCCAACCTCAAGTACTCACACCTGGACCACTTTTCTCCACTCTGACCTTCCACCCCAACAACCAGTCCTCGAACACCCATTGATCACTCACTATGAAAAGGCCCAATGGAATTGTAAAAGTTTTAGTAGAATTCAACTAGAGCTTAAGCCTTCTTTAATATCTCATTAGTTATAACCTTAATTATTTACTTAAGTTAAACTTACATTAAGACAAAACTTTTAAGTCTCAATCTTAACTTTTTGGGCTAGTGGTTGTAGCTCTTTTGGAGTGTCTCTTAGTCTCTTAATCAAGTTTATCATCATTTGCTTTTGTTGTTTATGTTACAAAAGCGGATGAAGACATGACAATTGTTTTACCCTCTTTCTTTGTGTTGACAAGGAAAAAGATGGTGAGTGATTGTTGATGTCTATGTGTGTGGGTGTAGGTGAGATTGCAATTGCAATTTGCTGCATTGAAAATTCATTCATAAAATCAATGTAGAGAGTCACTACTCACCTCCACATATACTTTGTGAAAAATGTTTCATATAGTTCATCTTCAACATATACTCCCACTTTCCGTTCCTCGAGTCATATTTGACCTCAGAGGACAATAATAAATCAAATTCAACTTCAACATCATCAAGTATTACTACTCACTTCCGCTTTTAGTTCAAGTAATATTTGACCCGGAGTACAATAACAAAATCTATCTATTTATCTCTCTTCTGCAGAAGTAACAATCAAACATGACAAGGAGTATTGATCCTCACTTCTAAATGTACAAAAGACTTTATTGAAACGATGTATCCTGATTTTAATATTACTATGCAGTCTAACTAGCCAGAACCAATCAATTATGATGCAAACTAATAAGATTATTGCACAATTTTATTAAAATAAACTAGCAAGTTTGCGATGTCAGCTTTTTTCTTTCATGAACCCAATTTATCACGCATACTGTTTTGTGAAATCTTTAATTCAATTGGTACTCCTTAAATAAGGAACCCTTAATATCGGGGAAAGGAAAAATTAATATTTTACTTACATCAAGATATAGACAGATACATTTTCATAAGAAAGTTTCCATCTCAATAATTATTTATCATCGTTTTTTTCCGTTTCTTTCCTCTTTTTTGGAATTCTTGTATCAGATGAGCCTTTGAAGATTTTGAAGTATTTTTCTTGCTAAAACACAATGATTTGCTATCTTCCTCTCCCTCAGAAACATCATGCTTGACATTTGCTTCGCTACTTTTATCCGTCCTCGTATGAGCTTTGCATGGAATAAGATCCTTACTTGTCTTTGAAGTTTGAAGCTTTGCTCTAAGCTTCTTTTCAATAGGAGTTACTGTAGCATTAATTTTTGAATGTGGAACAAACTTTGCCCCCAAACCTAATCTGAAAGAGTAAACAAAGCCCTCCACATTTGATTGCATGCATATAATAAAGCACCAAACATATCCACTAAAGGAATGTGGCATTGATGAAGATATTTTTACCTGCTTGGTCGTATATCTAATATTGGTTCATGGCCTTCCACTTCTTCATTACCACCATCACTACCATTGTTCATTTTATTCACCCAATCTTTTGCCTTAGAAGAACCATCAGCATTAAGAGAGAATTTAATTGTATCCAATGCCCATAAGACGGCATGAAAAGAACACAGGGTGCCTAAAATATAAAACATGCTTCTTACCAAATGAATTCACAACTACAGTTTCTTTTCTTCTTCCCTTCTTTTGTTTGCCTATCAATTTTTATCCAAATTCCATTTAGCTTACAAAACCCATTTCACTTTTCTAGGTTCCATTGAAGCTTTTGATCAATTCATGCTTATAATAAGGATTCGTTTATAGCGCTCTTGGGTCAATTTCCATGTATTGACATGGATATTTTCATACATTTCCCTCATGCCCTTCCATATCTCTTAAATCATTCTTTACACACCAATAAATCATCTTCATACACATTAATCTGTTCACTTTCAAACCTTAACTTATTAACGACAATCATGTTCTCATGTTCAATCAAAGGACCTCTTGATTCCAGAGAATTCAAGGCTCAGCAATTTCTTTTTTCTAGCTATTATCATATCATGCAACATGGAAAAGAGGAGAGTTTTAGGAGCCTCCAGTTAGAGGTACATGGCAGACTAATAGCCTAAAGTATGATGATGAGTTATCAAAATTCATGCTAGCCGAACAAAGAAAGAAACTTCTATAATTTTTCTTCATGATGATTAGATCAAGATTCGAGAATGCTCACTGAGAGGTTTTAAAAGCCTGCTTAGAGGTGCTTTTCTTTTCTTCTCATGAAGACTGCTGGATCATTCATTTCTCTCGGCATACAAGGTCCCACTTTGAAGTGTTTTTATGGCTTCCTAGCATGCTTTTTACAGTCAACTGCAGTTTCCTAGGAGGGCTTGTTGAACATTCATGGGCTCAAATCCCACATCACAGAAACACAGATGGTTTTCAATAACAAACATGGGTGTCCCTCCACATATCATATCCATCCATTGGAGGCTTGAACCCAGAGCCTTTTGGTTATGCACTCAAAAAATGAGGACAAGCCATCCTTTAAATCTCTTCTTTCCATTTTCATACATCTTAAAAACTCTTTTGAGAGTTGGGTTTCAACGGGTTTGCATGGTAAGTAGTGCAGGAACATACCAGTTTAAATGCTTTATCAGAGACTTCCACTTCCGTTGGAGCTTTAACATTGGACATACCGAACTAACCTGAAAATGAACAGGCCCATTTCACTAAGAGATGAAGATTGCGGTTTAAAATCCACATTTTTATTGAGAGAAAAATGTTTGTAGGGGTAGTTAAAGGTTTACTTGAATATGATAGAAGAGTGAGCATTGGAAGAGAGTGAGCACTGATATTGAGAGAGAGAGAGAGAGAGATGGTTGTAGCCACAATCGGTATTGTATTTGCATTGAAGAGACATGATCAAGTATTTGAATAATCATATAACTTCCCAATTAAATGCTCAGCAGCACGATTAAAGTTGATTATCGTAAGCCATGTCCTTCATCATGACCTTAAATGAAATAATCTAAGGAATCGCCAATTCACCATTTCAAACCTTATATAGAAGGTGAACATAATTGAAACCATAGTTCTCTAACCTTAGGGTTGGATGTGGGCTAATTCCTAAGGAATGAAAGGTGAGGATTGAGCTAATCTCAATCCTACGGCGAGAGGTAACTTTTAGAGAGTTTCATCACTTTGACCTATTATAATAAAGCAGTCAAGCGTGAAATAGACAGGGGCCTAGGGTTCGAGCCTATATAAGAAAGCTAACTCCTTTCATGAAAGGGATTATCTTTATTATCTTTAAACACAGAGGCCAGAAATTTTGGATTTGAGAGAGATTGAAATTCTTCCCCATTTTGACACATTAGGGTTGAGCATTGAAGCCCATGTTTACATAACCTCAAGGGACATGCAAGATTGTCATCATAGTGGCAAAGATATGGAATTGGATTCCAACACGCAAGCCTTTAGCCTGTCACAGTTTAGGCTAGCATATCCTCCATTACAACCATTGGTGTTGCGTTCTTCATATTACATTAGCATAGTAGCACCATACGGGAATTTATCAAACATAAGCACAACAGGGAGACTAAATGGTTTGACCACATCACCATTGCATCTATGTAGAGGGATACATTATGCTATCAATCATAGCTAACACCTTCATTATCAAATCTTATGAGCACCATACTCTCACCTATTATAATCGAACGCATGTAATGGTAGCTTGCACAATATTGAGATTGTGATATTTCGTGGATTTGTAGTTTTCTTGTGGATTTTAAAAATCAAGACAACAGAGGAAGAGTTTGGCATCAGTGGGACCAATGAAAAATAGCATGAGAGCTTCTCCAGTCGAGGCATACGAATCTGAGGTTTTTGATCTGGAAACAATTGGAATTGGGGAATCATCACAGGATGATGTCCACATTCAATCTCATTCGAATTGGAGAGGTTTGCAAAATCTTGTAAGATAGTATATTGTTTCTATGCCCTCTTTCTATTTCCCTCTGGCTTAATATATCTTTTATCGGATGCGATTGCCAGAAGTCTTCGATGACCTTGTCAGGAATCACTCCAGTGAGTGTGTCGGCATTGTAGTGTCCAACCAAAATACAGAGCAGATTGGACACTGCGATCATCATGACAGATTCCCACCATATTCCGAGCCTTCGGGCAGCAAAGGATCAACAAAATGGACAATTCATTCACACACATGGACATCAGTGTCCATGACACATATAAATGTTCAATGATTTTGTCATTCCTTTCACCCTTCCATTGAATATTATTAGCGCCTTACATCAAAATGAAAATTGATACATCACTTATAATGTGAACCATACATGATTGCTAATATTACCGTAAATATGAATCAAGCGTCAAAATGGAAAAATAAAATAAAATCAAAACCGGGTGTTCAAAATTCAGAGCAGAAACAAGAAGAAATTTTACCTGGGATTTTGAGGGGGGATCCACAGAGAGCAAAATCTGAAGATCGATGTCTCGAGCTGAGCGGAAGGGAGTAAATATGGGGAGTAAGGAAGAAGGAAAGAGAAGAAGCTCTCTCTCCCTCTCCACTCCACTGTTTTTTCTTGGGGATTTTACTGTATATTTGTTTTTAGGGTTTCTGAATAAAGAACTCAGATATGAAGGGCTTGGGGGTGTGTATAAGCACACAATTCTATGATTTTAGGGTTTCTGAATAAAAAACTCAGATATGAAAGGCTTGGGGTGTGTAATAATGTACATATACAATTATATTATTTGTATCTAAACCCCACTTTATAATTTCTTATATGCATACAATTATTATTATTTGTATCTAAACCCCACTTTATAATTCCTTATATGCATACAATTCTTATTATTTGTATCTAAACCCCACTTTATAATTTCTTATATGCATACAATTATTATTATTTGTATCTAAACCCCACTTTATAATTTCTTACATGTATACAATTATTTATTATTTTCATACAAACCCCACTTTATAATTTCTTATATGCATACAATTATTATTATTTGTATCTAAACCCCACTTTATAATTTCTTACATGTATACAATTATTTATTATTTTCATACAAACCCCACTTTATAATTTCTTATATGCATACAATTATTATTATTTGTATCTAAACCCCACTTTATAATTTCTTACATGCATACAATTATATTATTTTCATTTAAACCCCACTTTATAATTTCTTATATGTATTTAGGGAGTGGGACATCCTCTAAAGCCAATTAGAAAACTTCACATAAGAATGACTTGCCCATGTCTATTATCAAACATGAAAGCATTATGCATTTTCCAATTGTGTTGCAATCCCCAATATCATAAATTTTGGAACGATATCTCCAGCTTGTCGTTTGGACCATTTTGAACATACTGAAAAAAAAAAAAAACCCATTTTTCAGACCTCAAATAACAACGAGTTAAAACTTGCCGAATGTCTTATAAGTACTTCCAAATTATATGTGTTATATATCATTTTAATGAGCCTTTGTGTAGTGTCCTCGAACGGAAGGGTGCAAAAGAAGTAGGTACCCGACCCTAGTCCTTGTCTCTTTAAAGCTAAACCTAATGAGAGCCCACCACTCATGACTCTCCATATGAATACCTTTGCATGAAATGGCTAATGGGAATGCCAGCTACATAGCAATATTTGCCAACACCTTGCAAACTCTCTCTGTTAGCCAGTCGGCTAGCCGAATTACACTAGTCGAAGTCAGAGTCAAGAGTAAAAGTTGGAGTTGGAGTCAAAGCCGCAAGAGTAAAAGATAGTGTGAAAAGGAAGTAACCGAAATAGTAACTTTTGTGCCAAGTAGGAAAAATAGAATAGAACAGTTAGTGTAAGTGTAGGTTCTTGCCGAATAGGCAAGTGTATTCTCTTGGAAGAGTCTCTCATGGCGTCCATAAAAAGGGACCGAGAGCATTGTATTCTCTTGGAAGAGTAAGCAATTGTTTGGGTCGGCAAACATCACATCTCCAACCACAATCTTCTTGACAGAACGACTTAGTTATTAAGACGTTTGACCCTTTGTGTCGGTCGACAGAGACAATACTCCCTTTCTCTCTATTGTAATTAGCTTACCCTATTGGTAAGTTGTTAGAGTACTAGCATTATGGCTTAGCTTACCCTATGGATTGCATGGGAAGCAAGTAACAAGTCAAAAGAAGCAAAAAACCAAAATTTTGAGTTCTAGATGGGGGCAAGATGCATAGAAACAGTTTGGAGGATGGGATACATTATATTTCTTTCATAATATGTCAATGGATTCATGAACGAATGAGGTGTTTTTGCAACATCGATGGTTGACATTTCACTCATTATATTGCATACATTGCACAAAGCCACAAAACATCTTATTCTCCAAATGCAAAAATTGAATTCACCAATACATGAAAAGAATCCATCCCTTTGTAAATCATCGATATCATTTTGCATTACAACTTAGGTCACATTCTCTTAAATATGAGATGGTGAATAAGTGAGGAGACTCTTCGACAATGCATACTTTTCCATGAAGAAGTTTGTGAATTTGACATCACACTTCGTTACAATGTTCCATCTACTAACAAAGTCAAATTCGCTTTCCACACATCATCAATCCAATCCTAATCCTTAACATTTCTCACCATTAAAAACATGCACACACAATAGTAGCAAATTCATTAGTGAAAATCTTGAGTGTTGAGTGAGCAACTAATCAACATACCACATTAAAATGTTTCACTTTTAGTCTCAATGGTCATGTTTGACCTTTCATGCCAATGATAAAATCTCTCTTGCTCACTCTCACACTCTCAACCTTAAATCTATCGTGAGGGAATTCACATTGGCCCTCTGATCCTCAAAGTTCCCAACTAGAATTTAACAATTACCAAGAGTATTTTATAAGCAACACCGTCTTTGCCAAATATAAAGCTTAGTACCTAACATGAAATTGATTAGACATGAAGCGTGAAAGATCACTGCCACAAAACAAAATTTCAAGGGACTTATTGATCATCTTTGAACGTTACACCTCATTCACAATGTATACATTTAATGTGAGAGGATTTGTTATCAACATATCCTAATGCAAAGAACAAGTTATTACAAAAGACAAATTTATGGTGGGGCAATTAAGAATATCCTATACATATCAAAGTTCGAATCAATGGCACATCCTTGAATAAAATGATTTCTTTGAACGAAGGCTTGTGTACATTATTCTTTTTTGTCATGAAACATTTCTTTCAATACTTGAGAAGAATGTGGAAGATTGTAATGTCCTCCCCACCCACACAATGATATTTCATCTGTATAATGGAAGAGCTAAGGATATAGGTCGCAATAAAAACCTTGTGATGGAGGGGAACCCGTTATATCGTTTGCAGTAACAGATGACTTATTTTGGAACTCCTTGATGACGCCAATTCTAGTAGGCTTCTTGAACTCTTGGTAAACAAGTAGCAAAAAATTAAGATAGAAAAGGAACAAAAGGAGTAACCAAATCACATGTGGAGACAGATAATAATGTTATAGCATATAGCTTCATGTGATAATGTTACATATTGAATCTGTGCCTGCTTGTCCCGACAACCCTTTGCAAACCCCATTTTCATTGATTTGTAGACATCCTCGTTGCATTACAGAAGAAATCTGCCCTGGCTTTACAACCAGATAATGAATAAAACCATTTCTTCAATGCAATCATTGATAATTACTTGTCCATTGATTGCTTTCTTCCATTCTTGTAGGAGATCCCTTCTATGGCATACATCCTTTTGGCATGTTTGATTGACAAACTACTAACCGCTAGTGTCATGTCAACCCATGAAGTAAAACTTCAGTGTGAAATACAGCAAGCCTGTTTTCCAAAGCAGAATGCATGGTGTCCAGAATGCTTGGCATATAGTCAAAACCAAAGTAGTGTTAGAATTTACAGCATTATCTGCAAACCTGGTCAAAAATACTCTCAAGAAGTGTCAAGATGGTATCCCTCAGTTGCGATGCCTCGGTAGGTTGGAACCATGACCGACCAAACTGAATACCAACAAGATAAAAGAAAATTTCAATGCTTACCTTTTAACATATGACAACACTTTTCATGTTTGAGAAGTTGCCTTACCATCTTAGCAAGACATGAAGAATCCCAATGTGGAGGTGCTTCTTGTATGAACCGTTCGATGTAATAAAGCATGAAAAGGCCACAATCCCATTCATTATCTTGCAGAGGAACCTGAGGGGGCAAGAGATATATGAGTGGCTCAAGTAGATAAATTTGTGGATTTCAACGTCCTTCAATTTCCCAAGGGATTTGACTGCAAAGTGGAAAGTACCTGAACCCTTTTAGATATAGCACTCGATGGCTTCACATTTCGTACTGCATCATCGACTGTCTGATTTTCCTGCAAGAGATATTCGTGTTCTGCAGCTAAGTAGCTGCATAATGCCAAGCAAAGAGCAATTTATTAGCAGCAAGCAAGATGTGCTTCTCATAGATTTATGGACCTATGTGCAGGAAGAAACAGACACAGTTTGTGTTCCGGTATATGGGGGCATTTTATCAAGATCAAGTAAAATTTCACATCAAAATGGTTTGAAATGCAACATTATTTTTCCAATGGCATTCCATGAAACTATAAAAACCTACGATTCACATAATAATTCATATTAGAAAGGGAAATGACAGCTAACTTTTACATTATAAAAGTAAGAAAGGCAACAAGATTTGAGCCCAGACCTTTTCAGTGTCTTATATATGCTTTCACTTGAATGCCCTGCAGCAGGAGACATAGAATCTAAATGCAGAATGTAAGGGGTTTTTTGCTCCAATGGCAAACATATAACAGCCAAACTCCAATGAGCACTGCAAATTAAAGCAACTTTCAGTGTAAACTTAAGCTTTAGATATGGCAACAACTAAAAATAATAGTAATTGAAATGATTTTTCATCACATCACCTGTCATGAATTGGCATGAGCAAATATGACTTCTTAAATATGTTTATTCCCTTAGTCCATTTGTGCAGCTTCTCGAAACAAGCAGACTTCGATTTCTTTAAAAAAGTATAATTAAGTCAAAACGTGATTAAGCTTGCTTGCCAAGACTCTAGGCCTCCCTAGAATATCAAAAATCTTCAAGAATCAGAGCATACATAAATATCTTCAATTCTAAACTCAGATAATATCATGCTTATAGTAAAACTGAGTTACTCAGCCTAGGAATGTCAAAACCCTTGTTTCTCAAAGAAAAGGATCGCCGTGTATGCTGGTGGGTATAGAGGTTCACAAACTCTCCATTTGTACATTTACGAAGATTTTCTACGAAATATTGGATCACTTGGCCAGTGTGAACTGGCTCAAGTGCCATAAAATCACATTCTATTGAAATAATATAGTTTTGCCCCAAAATATATTTTTGGGGGGGCTCCAAAAACTGACCTAATCGCCTCCATGTCCTCTGTTTTGTCTGTTGTTAAAAACAGCTTTAATGGCAAAGAGAAGCCCAATTTGGTCTTTAATCTGGCCATTCAAGAGCTATTTGATGCAGCAGAAATGTTTTGTAGCACATTTCCTTCAGATGATGCTTCCACACGCTGTGGCAAGATATGTCTATCGCTAAATGTGACATTATTAAACCATTGCTTACCATTAATGATGCAATGAATCAGACTTGGATTGTAGACTTGCATGCTTCACTCCATACAACTCCTGCCATTTTTCAAGCCCTAGATTATGGTAAAGCCTGTTGGGGCAATAATCAATCTTGTATTATTGATGGTATAGGCACTATAGCATTTGGCTCAGGCATGGCCAAGAACTTGTATTATAGTTTACATATCAGATGAATGTACATGGATATAGCACCACATTTGAGAGTGGACCATGGAAATTGACAAAAGGTTCTAGACTTGTGGTCAATTGCACAAGAAAGGCACTTTGCATTGCTTGTAAGGAAAGGCCTTACAAAAAAATGTATTGTTGCTACAGAGGTTGATTCTCACTTGGAGCTTTGGAATAAAGAATTTGGGCCATATGAGCCAAAAAGGATTGAATATCCTTTCTTCTTTACAAATATTCCAGGCACTAAGCCTGATGTAATGATTCTTAATATGGAAAAGAAGTGAGAAACTCCTATAACTCTCATGTGTCTCACAAGCAAAATCTTTTAAATTTTGTGCACTCTGATATTTGTAGCAGAGGGATGCTTTGTATGTTATTCCTTTGTTGAGGACTGTTCAAAGAGAATTTTGATTTATTTCCTGAAAAGCAAAGATGAAGCTTTTTCTGCATTTAAACTATATAATGGGTGTCAGTACACAAGTAGTGAATTAAGAAGATTTTGTGAGTTACACAGTATAAAGAGGGAGTAACCCTTCTAATAGGTTGAGTGAGATATATAATAGGACACCATGAGAGAGGGTGAAATGCATGCTGCCCATAGCCAATCTCCCCATGGCTTTTGGCGAGAGGATATTAAAACTGCAATAGACCCCCTCAAACAGAGTTAATAGGTGGCATTCCTGAAGAGGTTTTGTCTGACAAACCAACCTCATATGACCGTCTATGCATCTTTGGTTCTGATGCATTTGTGCATATTAGAGATGAGGGGTTTGGAATATGACCTCTCTTTCCAGTATATTATGTTGACTGATGAGGATGTGCCTCTTATATTAAAAGTGGTTATATCATGTGAGCAAAAGAGCAAGTGGGTGGTTGCAAAGCAAGACATAAAAGCTTTGCATCCACATGATACTTGGGACTTGGTTGCCTCTCCTTCTCTATTTTCTCAGCCATTTTCTCTCTACCTACTCCAAGTCCACCATTACACACAAGTGATACCAAAATATGAATACTGAAAACATAGGATACAAAACAAAGATAATACTTCATCTATTCAGTTCCATATCACCCAATAACTGAGCATTAGAGTATGATCATTGCTAAATATGGTTCCATTTCCTTGTCCAAGTCGAATAGAAGTTAAATTCCAATTTAGTAAAATATTACACTGACAAAAGGAGCTTGAATTCAACTATCTAGTGTGTCAGTAAAGGTGGATCAGAATCCATTCTTCTAATTTGGTAGCAGTTTATGACATCATTGGCTTGCTTTTAGACTTTTATTCTACTTAAATCCATGACATCATCCTTAGGCTTTGGACAAGTCTCTATAAGCTTCCTTGACAAGCTACCATATCCTATTGAACCATCTCATACAGCCAGACATTTGTATGGAACCATGCTGAAAACGTTGAATTACCCACCACTAATCGTACGATGTTAGAAATTTTCAACAGCACACTGTCGCCACAGTAAACAATCACAGTGGCTGTAGACCTTCAAGGGAATTAAAACGATATAATTGAACCCATAGCTACTTATGGAAACAAATAATGAAAACACAGAAGAAATAGTCAACAGTGACTTTACCTTCCATGACATGAGCTTCTTATAAAAGAAGCAACTGTAAAAATGAAAATATTGCAAGCTTTCAGCTCTCTGTGAGAACTTTTCTGTCTGAATGTACCTGCAAAGAAATTGTTGCTAGACATATGATATGTAATCCTTAAAGCATATAACATGGTTTCTCAAATTTGACACTCCTGTGGTATCATACTTAATATAGAAATCAATAACCGTGTCATTAAGGAACTGCAATGGAGCAAGATGTTCAAGATCTGCATATCGAACCTCAACTGCTTCAGGATCACAGCTGCATATAACACAATCAAGAATTTCAATAAAAAAATCTCCCTCCCTTCATTCTTGCTTGTTGAATCATTGACTACTTTCCCTCTTCTCAATTACTTGTAAAACAACTTTCTCGTCATATATGAAACTAATCTTTACTGAAAACGCCAGCTAGTCTTCAAAAGCAAGTCTACCTACTTGAGAAACATTGTAGTTACAACAATGCTTCATTTCCACTTTCTTCCAAAAGCTTTTCTTCTCTTTATGGGGTACTTCAGAATGGGATGGCAAAAGAAATTATTAGAAACCAACACTTCAATGAGCTTTTCTGCATGTAATTTGCATGCTAGCCAAATAGCCTCATGAGAGTGGCAGTTCTATTGTGACTACACACTCCCTCTTTAGCCTTAGGCTTGTGGGGTTTCTCTAATGTCAGTTCCTAAACGCTAAAAAATGCACAAGCCACACTTTAGGCTTTCTTGAAGATCTTTTTTCCCATGTTACAATGCAACAGCCACAGCTCTCGTGAGTCACTTAACTGGCAGCTATGCCAGACGCCTAGGGTGGATGCAGGCTTCCTTCATAACACCTTGTCTAAAATTTCTTTTTGTTTTACCTTTATACCGAAAGCTAGTTTTGGGAATGCTATTGGACTCTATGCTTCTTTCCCATGCTAGCCCCACTACACATTATCTCTTGTGAGAAAAGAGACATGTTTGTCAATCAAACGAGAAATCACACACAGAAACATGAAAGGGTTTTATAAAAGGATAAGATCACAGTAAAAAAAACACCTTGAAGGGTAGAGAACCTTCGCAACAGCCCTTCTGAGTTCATGCAAGACAGAAGAATTTCCTTGTTAGACACCATATACATAAAGAAAACAAGGCCAAGGTATGTTAAATAAGATGTCGGCATTCTGCAATGTACTTTTTTGCTGTACTACGCAATGTTTTCCGCCTTGACATCTCTGTATTATGTAATTGCCCAACATAACAAGAAATAGCTCCTTCGTTAATGTTTTCTTCCTCATCGGACAGCTCCAAAGCTGTATCCTGGGTGCATTCATGGTTATACATCTTGCCTCTAAAATCACTTATTTAACACATTGCTTATGTTACTCAGCGCATACTGTACATACAGGAGTATCACCATCAGCTCGCTGCAAGCGTTTCCCAGAACTCAATCTCTGAGTAGGTTGCCTAGTAGGAGAATCAAAACATTGTTCTCTCTGCAGTCACAAAATATCCCAGCAGAATATCTTTAATGACAACGTTAGTAATACACATCAAGAATAACCATTTGATAGCCTGATGCAAAACCTGCTGATCATCTGGAGAAGTAGTAGTCATTGGGGATGAAACAGACCTTGTCCTGCAAAAGGAAAATCTTTCCTCAATTTAGCTGCTGTGAATTTGTTTATTTCACGTTCATTTCTTTCTAGAATCACCAAAACGGATTTTAATTGGCTAACATGAAGAACATATAGTTTCTATGTTCATTCGCACAAAGAAGAGTGTTTCTTCCAGACAGTACTTCATTTCCTCATGATGCCGTTAAAGCAATCAGAATATTTTTCTCAGAAAAAGAATTTACACTCCAGAAAATGTTGAGAGACTCACACATGCACTTATAGAAACTAAAAACAATTATGGGGTTTAACACACAGGAGAGATTAAAGACAGCAGAAGCAGTTACAGGAAACAAAAGCCTACTACTTAAAGAATGTACAAGGTAGGAGTGCAAACACTAATTCTCAACACATATATATATGCTATTCAAGATACATAGAATATACTCTTAGAAGAAAAGCTTTAAATGCTGATGGGAAAGCTAAGTCATGGCCTCATAAATACCTATTTAATGCTGAGTGGGAATCTTGTCCAAGGATCCCATTTAGTGTACAAAAAAATTACTTTTAGGAGTGCAAACGGCACTATACCATTCTAACAAAAATTAGAAAATGTTAAATTATATAAAAACGTTTTTCTAGATTAATAGGAGCAACCTAAGGGCCTTTAATCCAATAAGGATTGGGTGGACATAGTCTACAGATTATGCATGAGCAAGAGCAAGAGGCCTGGAAACTCAATAGGAAACTTCCTTTGGGTTTGGGGAATTGGTGTTGCATCTCCGCAAGCCTTAAATTATTGAAATCAGCATATCGCATAGCTTAAGTGACTGATCACACCATAAGGAACTTATGATAATGGGAATGAATGAGGAGTATGAGGAGTGCCAATAACTTGAAGAGAACAATACTGTTATCTTATATGCTGTGTACTATTCACAAATCATTACATACACCAGACATTGAAATTATGTTTGCAATGCTGTTTTGTTTTTAAAAAATAACTTTTCTTTCTGATATGAAAACTTTTTTCTCCCAAGATACTAACGAGTCAGCAGGCTGAGCAGAGTAGATACAGGGAAGGGTTGTAGTAAGAATCTCTTTCCAGTTAGGTGTCTCTCTCCAATCCAAGATCATCAGATTTTAGAAGGATGTTAAGACGTGCAATGCAAATACTGAATTAAAAGGCCTTCTCTTGCAAGAGGAAGGTCAGAAGTTCATTGCTCACTTCTGTTGGGATGAAGGACATTATGCATTGCCCAAAAAATTGCTCTGATATGCGCCCATGTCGTCATCTATATATTCTTGGCAACCTAAAGAATCAGGTGCTGACTGCTTGCAGCCTAATTCTCTGCATTCACTCCCTCATTCCTGTTTACTACATTGCCATAGCTAGAATTCCAAAGAGCTCTCATTCATCCATCAGCCCCCAACCTCAATTTTCAGAAATATGACAATTGAGCCTCCACTATACTGAATGAGCCTGAACTTAGATGACTGAAATAAAATAGTTTAATTCACACTCATCTACCTGTGGCAAGTAATCGAACATACAGCAACAAATAACTGGAGAGGAATAAAAACGGATCCCAGCCCTGACTTATTTATAGATTGAATTTCCTGATAGCTGTAATATCGCAGGCTTATAGCCTCCCTTGGATGGATAAACATCAACACACCACACAATCTTAAATTGAAATTACTAGATTTGCAAGGAAAGAGACTTACCTGCAGTTAGAGCAAACAAATTTATCCTCTTTCCCAAGTTCTGAACTTGACGAAACTTGCAAACTATCCTGCAATACAAGGCAATCTTCGCATCTCTGACGGGATGCCACAGGATCAAGGTCATGAATTGGGCTTTTTATTTGTGTAAGGATTATGGGTTTGGAACTTGGACTCTGTACATTGCTTTTCTGAGAGGGACTAGAAATCCTAGTACACTTTTCCTTCATATTGCATGCAACCAATAGGCAATCTTGATCGAAAACTCCGACTTTCGAGTTTCCCAGGGGTTCTCCCGCCTTTTTCAGCTGATACCTTTCTGACATCCCCATACTTCCATTAACCGGTAATGCAGCCTGCCCCATAGATGCTCTCTCTCTCTCTCTCTCTCTCTCTCTCTCTCTCTCTCTCTCTCTCTCTCTCTCTCTCTCTCTCTCTCTCTCTCTCTCTCATGTATACACATATATATACATACATACATACAGTATGTACCTGATTGCCCGCCATTCTGCGTCGTTTCTCATCCTCGTACATCCGAAGCCGAAACCGAAGCTTTCTATTATCATCAGGCATCTTCATGGTGGAGATAAGCTTCCGGAAAGCTTCGATCTTCTCATCGAGCTCGTAATCCTTGAGAGAGGATACATCCTCGTCCTCTCGTCTGAACCTAGAAGTACTAGTAGAAGCAGCAGCAGCAGCAGTGGTGGTGGAGGTGCAATCGATGTTCTGATCAGGTCTAACGATCAACAAGTCGAAGGGGTCTTCTTCTTCTTCTTCTTCTTCTTCTTCTTCTTCGTTTTCTTCTCCTTCCTCAACGATGTGGGGGTGTGCCTGCTCGCCCTTCTTCGTCATTTCAAAAGTAGGTCTGATTTGACAGAGGAGGGAGGGAGGCAGGATGGGGGTGTGCAGGGGAGCTAGGCTATAGGTTCGCCATGGATTCTCTCTCTAAAGCTCTCTCTCTCTCTCTCTAAAGCTCTCTGCCTCTGTGTGTGTGTGTGTCTCTCTCTCTCTAAAGCTCTCTGTCTGTGTGTGTGTCTCTCTCTCTCTAAAAACTTCTCTCTCTCTCTCTAAAGCTCTTTGTCTCTCTGTGTGTGTGTCTCTCTCTCTAAAAACTTCTCTCTGTCTCTCTATAAAAACTTCTCTCTCTCTCTCTGTCTCTTTCTAAAGACTTGTCTCTCTCATTCATTTGGTGACCTTCCTCATCACTCCAGATTCCAGAATGAAAGAAGAGCACATGTGGCTATGGCAGGCAGGCGGACGGACAAAATATGGGCGGCAGATTCGGCTCGGGTGGCACCACACACGACACATCCCATGGCCAGGACACAAAAAAAAAAACTCGGAACAAGAGACTCTCTCTGAATGACACGCTAGTTTGAAAAGAAAAATGAGACCCGGCTTTCTCGTAGCTCGCCCCGACACAAAAAGGAAGCTGGATTCAAGATCTGGTTAGGTAGGGGAATTGTTATGTGCATAATCATAACTGATCATGATATAGGTTTCGTTGATCTTCTGATTACGAGTATGTGTGTGCATTAATTCTGAAAGGAACTAGGGTATGAATTGTAATATTCAATCCTACGGTGTGATGTGTGTTAACTCATTTGACCGCTTCATGTAAAGTAGCCAAGTGTGAACACGCAAAGGCCTAGGGTTTCTTTCTGCCTATATAAGAAGGCTAACTAACTACCTTCTTTTTAAGAGGCTTGACTTATGTTGAGACAATGATATTGTGGCTATGGCTCTTCTCACCTAAGCATGTGTGATCCTCGTAGAACCAAAGGTACAACTCGCATCAACCCTCGATGGTATGGGATATCGAGGAGTTTCAGGTTCGTTTCACGTTGTTGCTAGGGGGTGTTCAAATGGTTTGGCGCCCCTCAATTCGTTCGTTGGTCTATAAATCCTTGTGTTTTGCTTAATTAACCAATTAGGCTCTAACAAAAACTTGGTAGTCTCTTTGAGACTCTCTCGCCCTTGTGCCACCGCTGAGAACTTTGGAAGAATACTTCCTCGTATACTAGGAAAGAAATTTGTATTGTCCACGGGAATGTGAATCTAAACCTACAAGAGCTAATCGAACGCATCCTCTTGGACATGATCCCTTCCTAAATGTTGGTTTATTGCTCTTGTGTGCACAAAAAACAAAATTTGTCTCAAAAGTAATGCATGCACATGTGTGATCACCCTACTTGGTGGAGATAGGAGTATGATGCT
Organism: Azolla caroliniana; assembly: GCF_043228905.1. Classification (NCBI taxonomy): domain Eukaryota; kingdom Viridiplantae; phylum Streptophyta; class Polypodiopsida; order Salviniales; family Salviniaceae; genus Azolla; species Azolla caroliniana. The sequence continues at coordinate 17,336,920 of NW_028230447.1, forward strand.
TAAATTGCCATGCCCGTCTACCAAGTCATTGTACTTCTCACAAATTACCATACATACTCATAACATCAATTAGGATAAGCCTCAGAACAAGAATCGCCCAATGGTAACTCACGAGCTTAATTGGGAAGTGTTTGTTTGTTGAAGATGGTCAGGGAAACTCGAGTTGCATTTGATGTCAATCAAACTTGCAATGATGCCATTGCCACCTCTCATTTATGTTCAATTGTGGATGGCAACATCACCAAAGGAAACTCTTGTAAAAATAGCTTTTGATACTTCTATTGTTTAGCCTCACCCTTGGGCCTCTTTTAGGGAATAAAGCTAATTTGGAAGTGACTCGTGCAATAGATGGGGAGCAAGACTATACCCAAAGTTTGTCTACTTGATATCCTCTCTTTACACTGTCAATGTGTTGAGTGTTGAAACTTGAAACAATCTTGTCAATTGGATCAATAACACCATTTGCGAATGATTAGTCGACAATTTTAACATGATCACATTGGAATCATTCCCCTTCAGAATAAAGTCTTTGTTCTAGTCCCTAAGCACCAATTTGGGCAAGCATGTCAATCCTCATTTGAGAAATGCATATTTGATTGCAAAGCCACTCATGATTACCACTGTCATTACAAATCAAGGAAGAAATATTTAGTGAAGGTGGTTCAATCAAACATACTTTTGGAGAGGAACGGTGAGAAACAAAATAGTAACAAGAAAAGTAATTTATGTATCGGTATGAAATTGACAAGTCTATGTTATTTTCATAAAAAAGAATGACAATGACGGGGGTTTTCTATGGTAGTACATGTAAAAGATATTACAATTTTCGGGCTCATGTTAATCATATGAGCGTAATATGTTTACGTGAATGGTATATGCTAGTGATGAGTTTACGTCGATGGTGTGGCAATGATTATTTTAGCAAACTAATGGTGTTACAATGTCAAGTGTTCGTATTAATGATATAAAATTGATATTTTTTCTTGTTGATGATATGCTAATGATTGTTTTTGTAAATGCTCATGTATATATTTACTAGGGATGGGTCGTGGATGTGTCATAGATGGGTCATGACTCATGGATGTATCATAAATTGGTCATGGATGGTTGTGTGCGGTCATGAACGTGGCATACATGAGGCATGGAGAGAAAAACCCAACTTCTAAAAACGTGCCCCCCCTACATAAACACTGCACTAACCACACAAGTTGTAATCCGATTTTGAGCATGATGTATATAATATATAATATATTCTTATTCATATTCATCACGAATGATTGTGTCAAGTGATTTAATACAGTAAACATAAGTTGTCGTTAAGTTTACGATGACAACACATTGGTGACCACAATGAACTACCGAGCATTTGGTAGCCAAACTTGATGCATGTCATCCTTCCATTGTGTAATGTCAGAGCCAACACAAACCATTGTGGAAAGATGACGACAACGATGGACAACAAGGATTGGATCGAAAGAGGAGGTGTAACTTAAGGAGTGCGGTGATAGTGAACCGAAAATCCCAACCAAGAGTTGCTTCAAGCTTCAACACTTGCAAAAAGAGAGAGGAAATGAAGACACGAGGGACGAACACAATTAGATCATCTAGCATAAACAAAATGATCGGATCGTCTACAAGATGTGGAAAGGGACTTCACCCTAAACTTTAAACATATAGTCCTAAACCAATAAAAACACTACAACCACACACTAAGGTGAAACGTCTGAGTTCTAATATATAGAGTTAGCAGGAACCTAGGGAGGCATAAAACCCTTCGCTCTAAAGCCATGAGCTTAAAACTCTCGACCTTGAAGTGGACCTAGCTAGGTCTTACACTCTAAAATGAGTAAAAAACTTGGCGTGGGACGCATTGAGCCCTAAACCCTAAACCTTAAAAAAAGTTGGAGCCTAAATACAAAGCCTCCTAAGCCCGAACAAATACATACAAGGGACAAGAGAAAAGTCGTCCCACCCTACTATTTTGTCCGTGCCGCCCATCCCTTCAAACGAGAGTGGAGCTCCTTAAACCCTAATCCTTTTAAGTGAATCCATGGGCATGAACCCTAACCCTAAACCCTAAACCTTAAAAGCAGATCCATGTTCCCTAAACCCTAAATCTTAAAGAATGGATCCTAAATGTGAAGCCTCCAAAGCTAGAACAAACACTAGGGACAAAGAACCATCCCTTGACTGAGAGTGGAGCTCCTTAAACCCTGACCCTTTTGGAGTGAGATCCATGAACCCTAAACCTTAAACCCTAAACCTAAAAGCTGATCCCAGGCTCCATAAACCCTAAACCCTGAACCGGAACCTATTATACTTGAACCCTAGAGTGAAGCAGCCATTAGCCATTAGCCCTTAAGCCTGAATCTTAAGAGTAATTAAAATGACTCTGAACCATCTAGTGAGACCCATGAAACCTGAACCCTAAAACCCTAAACCCTAAACCCTAAAACGAAATCCATGATTCTTTGAACCCTAACTTTAAAGATAAAGGAAACCCAATGAAGACCATGAGTAGAAATAGACTTTCCTCTGTTCTCTTCCCTGGGCGAGTTTATTCCGCTGTTCAGAATGCAAAGGAGCTCGATTTCCATAGCAAAGCTTTGATGACTAATGCTAATACTGACAATGGCACAAATAATTCTAACATAGAATCTACTACCAATGGTATCAACACTAAGCTTATCTCTAACGCTAGCCTGTGGGCCATGGAGAGGATCACAACGCAAAAAAGCAGTCTTTTGTCGGCTTTGAAAGCATGGAGAATCCCAGCTTGTTTGGACATGTCTACGGAGAGCTTATCAGAAGATATTGGGCCCCTTATCTACCTGGATAGATTGCAGATTCATCAGTTCTACTGGAGATTGGGAAAACCTAACTTCCTCTGTACCAAATTCAAGCTATGTCTCTATGATCGGTCGTGGGAACAAAACCTCAAAGCATCACAAATTATAGCTACTTTGGAAGTCTATCCTCACGTGGTAATTTTTTTGGTTATGCACATGTATATGTTTATAATATACGCATATAATACACAGCTACTTTGGAATTTTACTCTCATGTGGTAAGTGTTTGTCTATGCTTTTACACATGTGTATATATATATATATATGTATATGCATGTACATAGCTATTTCGGAAGTCTATTTAAATGCTGTTAGTGTTTTTGCTTACGCTTCAACTGATGTGTATGTATGTGTATATATGTAAATGATATATGCATACATGCATTATACATCTGTGTATGTGTATGGCGATGTATGTTTGTTTTTGTGTATGTGTATGTGTATATGTATACATATATATATGCATAAACATTGTTTGAGATGATACCAATAGCACGATTGATAATGAATAATCCAAATATATATGAGAAATTGTGCTCTTGTACTCATGGAAGGCACCATTGAGTATGAGTAATCCACACATCATGAGAGATTTTGAACTTTTATTCTTGTGAAAGGCTCCATTGATCATGAATAATTCACATCTTATGAGAGAGCTCCAGCATTTGTTGTTATAGAAGATACCCTTGAACATGAGCATTCCTCACATTGTCGAGATATTTCAGACTTGTGAAGGCATCATTGGTCATGAATAATCCACATTATGCATGATTTCCAACTAATCTTCTTATAGAAGGCAGCATTGATCATTAATAATTTCCACATCTATCCAAGATTTCAGACTTGTGAAGGCACCAGTGGTTATGATTCTTATGAACTCTCCACAGTCTACAATAGATTTCAAACTTCTGTGCTCTTAGAAGGCATGATTGAACAACAGATATAGTGAGAGATGTTGGACTTTTCCTTATGGAAGGCACAAGGGAGCCACATATCTACTGATTTCATAAGTTTCTACTGGTTTGAAATGCGTAACTTGCTGGAAAGAAATATCTGTAAAGGTCTATAAACGAAACAAAATCTGGCAGATGTATTATTTCTGTACTAAGTTCCTTTTGCATTGATGATATTTTCTCAAAATTTCTTATCATTTCATGAACGGAAAGGAATCTTGAATGATTGTTAAAGTATACATTTCCAGAACGAGTAGACATACCATTGATTGTATGAATAATCCATACATCTTTATTTTGTCAGGATTTCAATCTTTTGTACTCACAGAAATGGTGATTATGAACAATCCACATGGATTTTCTTATACCATAAGATATTTCAGATTTTTCTGTACCGTGGCACAATTGATTAGGAAAGATTGCTTTCCCTATTTTTATGAGAGATCTTAAACTTTTGTAAGCTATTTTAATTTACCCTTCTATGTTTTTTTATAGATAAACTTGAACAATGACAGTGATATCATCAATGTAGCTTTTGTGAATCCTCAGAAATGGGGTAAACGATGCCCCATAGTGTTTCTCGGGGAAGAATCTTGCATTGGTGTGAAAAAAGGTAACAGAGCTGCATCTTTGCTTTTATATGGAATGTGCATGTTGGGGTAGAGTGAAAGAGGGGGCTTTTTGTCATCATTTTTTTTCTATTGGGACAACGAGCATTATGATTATGCTATATGGATTTTTTAGCCAGTTCGATATTGGGTGATTGAGATATTTGACATGGCTAAGCAACCTTCTGGGCCATGTCAACAGTTTCTTGTATTTTCCAAGATCTATATAATGGGTATTATTCAAATGTCACCTGGAAATTTGACATGGTTAGATGACTCCAAGATGTCATTTGCAACATTTCCTAGAGAGGTTGAAGGAACATATGATGGGACAAGAATATGGAAGGTTATGCTGATTGAAATTCTTCTTCAATGCCAAATCTCTGGTGTTCTCAAAGTCTTCAGAGAGATCATAAAAAATGGGAATTGAAGGTTCTATGGTGATCCCAATATCCAACTGGAGCTTATATGCATGTAGTTCAAGTCACATTTATTATGTTCGTGTGATCTTTCCTTGCCAAAACAGAGATCAGGGAAGCCAGACCTTTTTTAGATGTACTATGGACTCGATGCATTATAGGGAAGGTCATTGTGTTTCTTTTTTATTATTAGACCCTTACTGCATGCTTACATGTAGTTGCCTTGTTTTGATATTTCACTTGGATATTTTCTCATGGAGTAAGACCGTAGTATATATTTGAGATTTATCACGCCTTTCCCAAATGAATTGAGGTATGGTAGGTGAAACAAGTAGATAAGGTTTGTCACGAGTATTGAATGATTGAGTCCTTTTAGCGATTCTAAAACTCACGGTGCTCTTGTCATCAATTTCTTAGTCATAGTTTTAGCATACTCAGTGTTTCAGACTTGAACTAGGTTATAGCAATGGCCAAGAATGGTAATGTTTGTCACGTTGATCGTCCTATTCCTCGTGTATCAACTTAAGTCTTAGCTATCGGCATACAAACCCTTGGTACAGTATGTTTCACGAGATTAATGTGAATAATGGTAGATTTCAAAGGCATTAATCTACTTTATTTTGGCACAACATTCCTTGGATTGGGAGAAACCTCATTTGCTGTGTGAGAGAGAGGGCATGCATTTTCTTCAGGAAGTACTCTGAAGTAAGAACCTATACATTTTCCTCACATTTCAAATATTTTTGTTTTTCCAGGAGGCGCTGTAAAGAAGGATCTGATCTTCCTTGCATTTCAGTGTGATTATGACCTTCATATACCTGATATAAATGTAGACATAAGCAATTTGGATATTGGTGATGAAATTGCTATCAAAGACTTGAATCTTGGTTTTGAGTTAACTTCAAATCTAGCACCCTCTGCTGTTATATGTAAAGTGCTGTCTCCAGAGTGATTTTTAGTTGCTCAAACAATATGGGTTCCATAAATGATATTATACAAGATGGTTTCAGAAAATCTTTGCAGTTAGTAGAGATTTGGAAATGGTTCATTGAGGCAGTTTTCCTTTTAATTTTTCACCCTTTGATGCACATCATAATACATCTCATCAGCAACAGCAACAGCAATAATAATTATGATTGGATTTGGACATAACATTAAGGTACTCTGCATTTTGTAGAGAACTCATTTGGCTCATGGTAAATGTCTGATCCTTAATTAATATTCTAACCAGTTTGTGTTGCATTTGCATTGATCGGTTCTGTTTATTTCAATGTATAAATTTCATGGCATTGGAAGATGAGCTCTTTATAAATTGTTTAGCTTGGACAACACAAATTAGAGAGAGAATGGACTTTTGGGTTAGGGAGGTGGTTTGTGAATTGAACCTCCTGAAAAACACATGTGTGTCGCATGCGCAAACATGGCTGCATGTGAGCATACATGCACATGCACATGCATATGTGGGCCTGCTGAAGTATGGTTGAGTTTTTGGTAAACAGAAACTAGCAAGCGATGGTTGTCTTCCACTTCTTGTGTTTTTCAGGGCTGTTGGCATAATTGAACTTATCTGGATGGAACTCGTGCATCCTTGATTCCCTCTGTTGAAGTGCAGTCATATAAGCTGTTTCAGAGGTCACTCTCACTTGGTGGGACCTGTTCCTTCAATTTCTTTGTTAAAGACATGTTTTACTATGCATTGGGTTATTGTTTTAACGTTTATAGAGCACAATAATTAATACAGCTAACCGTTACCCCCTGAATAGAGATCCCAACTTAACGATGTCTACTAACTCTACATGGCCTTGGTGTATACCAAGAAAGTTGTCTTTATAAATGGATGGAATTACTGATAATCGGGCAGATTAAACAATATTTAATAAGGTACAAACTCCCAAATGATATCATTATTGATCCGGAGGAAAATAACTAAATTAATAACGGGCAGCTTCTGACTAAGCATTACTCGTCTCACTTCAATGAAGTTAAATAAGATTTGAACTCCTACACGTTTTTGGGGGTTGGGCTTGGAGGTTGCTTAAGTGAATGCTCTTGGAATTCAGATTACATCCTTTACTCGAAGATTTGTGCCAAGTTCCTAAGTTTATTGGGCAGAGTACATTATATGGTAGCCTCATCTATACCTCAAGCAGGTTGTAAAGGTTTACTCATTTAGTTCATGAAAGTAAAGGTATGTGCCTTCAGTTCAGGGTTTCTTATAGGTTTGAGTAATTTGGCCATTTCGGGATTCACTTAATAAAAAATGTAGTCACGAATCTAAATCACTTTACACTTCTAAGATGGAAGAGCTATGTACAGAATGGATTAATAAGCATCCCATGGGATTTCTCTCGAAGATTATTCATAATCATGAAAAAGCCATGAAATATACAGGTCATTTAACTCACATGAAAAACAGAGAATGACATTTGTTCTCTTTTATAAGAGATTTTGAAATCACTTTTTGTCAAAGCATATCGTAACTTTTATGTACATAGGATCGTTCTAGTATGAATATGACATGATTGCCACGAAATAGATGCTTTTGCCTATTGTAATGGAGAATATATTTAGCTTTTCATGACACTTGATGCATAACTATGGCATCTATTCAGAGTTTTCACAAAGACAGTACACATACCCATTAACATTTAAAAGATCTGGTGTTCTTTTTCATTTTTTCACAAACACCAATACATAACTGTTACATGGCATTGCAGTGGTTTGAATATCAAGCTTTATATAAAATGGTATCCGACCTTGTCATTTATTTACCTTTGTCGTTTCAAGTAACATATGGTTGTGTGTTTTGAACAAAGAGAGATTATGTACAAGTACACCTAAAGATGAATCATCAAAAATGGCAAAACATAGATGTATGGAGAGAATATAGTACAGGATAACAATATTCTTATAGCACATGCGGCTCTCTTCCACTCACATGTGGCAAAAGATCTGTATTTTTCTATTCTAAGTGATCCTGAGGTTTGTGAGAGGAAAACATCGCTGCGTAGAAGCGAAGACGATTACATTCGGATCCCGAGCGAGATAATGGTGAGATTCCCAAAGCGTTTCCACCTGTTGATGGTGCACGATCCAATGGCTCAGATCTCCTTGCTTTATAACGCCGCCAAGCCAGTTGGATAGTCACTACAGCCCATGTTCTCCATCCAGAAGAATAATATCGTGCTGTTCTCTTCAATTTCTCATTCACAAACTTGTATCGAAAATGATCGGTCACAAATTTTAGGTCTTCGGCATCAAGACCAAAAGCTTCTGTAGAGTCGAGAGATGTCAATGTTGCACAAGAAGGGGGGAGTCGATCCAGAGATGGTTTTTTCAAGCACCATGTCAAGAGTTCATCACCACAGAAATTTCCTGGGCCTAGATGGCAGACACTTGTGTGGCCATTGCTCAAGTTATGACTATGGGTGCTGAGGAAATGTCCTCGCACGATGAATATCATCCTCATCACAGGATCCCCTTCTCTGATAACCTAAGAGATAACAAACATCTCACTTCATTTTATGAAAGCTAAATGATATAGGATCACCACTGTTTATAGTCAAGTTGCATGAATATGTAGAAAAACCATAGCCACCAGTATGGAGAAGGATCACTTCCATCACATGCCAACTTTATATGATATAAAACTATGATTTTTTTATATAGCTTACAGAACATCATGAATTTAGATTCTTAAATACAAGCTGTCAAGTTGTTCATTTTTTGTTTAATATGATTAGTTCCAAACAAGATTCAGATGTTCAAGCGATTCAAGAAATGCATATGCACAATATTCTAGGAAAAAAGTTACCACTTCATCTTTGATGAATAGATGTGGTTTGAGACGTTGGCAGATATTCTCCAGAACAAGAGTATCCATATGCTCAAAAAGCGGCACCTGCAAAATCCAATGAAAAGGGATCAATCAAGTTCAATGATGGGTAATAAGAATTGAGATTATATATATATATATATTATCTGACCTGGCGAACAAGATCCATTGAGAGATGTTGTTTGATGTCCCTCCTCAACCCTTCTGGTAAGCTGCAAACCATAGCTGCTTCATCTACACCCCTTGTTGCTGCCCAATGATGACGCTCATACCTTCTCACTCTCTTCCTCAGGCGTGATGGCAGCTGACGCCGTCGCATCCAGTATTCAAGATCCCTTATTCTTAGTTTCATGGCTTCTTTTTTTGCTGTTATAGAGTGCAGAAATACCTTTCAAACAAACCCATTAATTTCGGAATTTCACGCAGTTTATCACAACTTGATATTACTGATCTGACTCTTAAGGAGGGAAAATTGTTTTACTACCTGGATATTTCCAATAAGCAAAGTGAATAGGAGTAGGCCACATGTTATGACGATGATGCTGAAAATAACCTCTAGAGTATGATCACTTGGTTGCAATGCATTACCGAAGGAGCTGCAAAACATGGTTTTTGGTATTAAGATCGTGCGTTCAGATATTTGTTTGCACCAATATTGTGTGCTAGTTATATTGTAAGCACCTTAGAGTCATCAAACCCCAAAAGATGGGATAAGAAAGTTTAGTAGACCACATTCGATCAGTTACTAGTGGTATTGCCCATTGAAAAATTCCATAGTTGTTGTTTTGGCTATCGAAGCAAGTTGAGTAATCGGTATGATTATAGCTCAATGCTGAATCCATCCCTTCAAGACTTCTGTGAGATAAAATAGGTGGAGAACAACCTAGAAGATCCAGTTTGCAAGTAGGTATCTCATTACATTGTCCCACAAGACAAAATGCAACTCGTTCACTTGCTAGAAGATACCAACAAGCACCAGCAACCTGTAAATGTTCACAAAGAAACCAGAATAGATTATGCACTGTGATACAGTTCTTAATTATGCCAGGGAATGATGTTATTTTTGCACTTTGAAAACATCTCAGAGTTGGTTAAACATATGACAATACCACTCTGTTCATTTCTCAATCTAGGACTCCCTTTGATAATAAAAGAATTGCATATAATGGAGCGGATGCACCTAAACACAATGGACACTAAATGTCACTTGGCATGTGTAAATATTTAACAACAGATATTCAGGTGTATAGCTAATTCTGTTTCACAGCAACAAAGTCAAGAATGTGTTTTCAGGACTAAAACAAACGAAATATTCAAGGTACAGGGGAGAATTGAGAAAATGGCTGGAATTTACAGCTGTTATGGATTTCTGCAAAGGACAATCATGGTTTGCATCCACTACAACTGCAAACACATGATACCTGCCATACCCTTATTTATATTATGCTTTCAACAATTTAAAATAAGCGGTTGGAAATCTCCCATACATTGTTAGGACTAGGGTAAACATACATCAAAATTCAAACAATCTGTTCAGGACATGGAGACTTACATGCGCAGCAATGAAGTAAGCCATAAGATTTAAAGCAAAGCCCCACCAAAATGCGCCAAATACGAAGCCAGTGACATGACGCATTCTGCGGGCGAGGAAAACCAAATGGGCTATTTTGGGAATGAACTGAAGAAGAAATATCATCAAGAACACTGTCATTACAGATCCAACATCACCACCACTGATCATCCGTGGCACAACTGCCCATAGAATAATCTGTGAGTGGAAATAAAAAGAGGTATGAATTTCAAATAAGTTTGATTGAAATAACTCTGAAACCCCTGATTTTTTCTTTATTTTCCCCAAATGCCCACTGGCGAGCCTCCAATAATGAGAAACAGAAAAGGGATGAATTAAGAGGAGGTTGATCAATAGCATTTGGGGAAGCAAATGAGAACTTAGATGCGTTTGGCAAAATAAAGAAAAACTAACTCGTATTTTTCAAATTTCCCTTTGATCAAACCATTTCAGAAAATAAGTATAAATCTATCGAAATATTACAGTTAAAAAATTTCAGCTTATAAGAAAACAATGGAATCAAGATCACTACCTGAGGGATAGGCAATATAACAAAAAGGTCTAAAAGGAAACCCCCACCGGGGCGAAGGTAATGCATAGCAATCTCTCGAGCATCCCATACAAGACTGCCACAACCAATGATAAGGGTCTCTTTAGAGATGTATGCAAGCTTTAACTGTAACCACATATGCAGTAAATGGAATCCATCGAATCCTGTACGTAGAAATGTCACTAAAATTGCAAGTGTCCCATCCACATAAACACATGCCTCTCCTTTTCTAATAGTTAGGGTATAGAAAAAGAGTGGATCCAATGCCAAGGAGAATGCCCGTGCAAGAAGAAACAATTGATTGAGTCTTTGTATACGTCTCCGACGAGGATCTTGCACTATTCCAAAGACCCATCGACGGCAGGTCTTCTGTACATTGGTCTTGAGAGGAACTTCCCTTGGTAAAGGATAGAGCGAGGAGCCAGCCTCCGCTTCCAAGAAGAGAGGATGGTTTTGCTCACAACTCATGGAATGAAAACGTGGGATCCCTTTCTGTGTACATGCATAGCACGGATCACTGTTCTCCCCCTTCGAGAATGATAGCTCAGAGCCATCATCACTAGAAAGTGTGCTTCCCTTGAACTTGAATGCTTTCCCCAATATACTGCGAACAAAAGTTACCAAAAATGTCTTATTCAGCATTAATTCAAGGGAAGAATGAAACCATTTTTCCACCAGATTGTACGATGACATTGTGTAGATTTTCTACCATTAAACTGATTGTACATCAATAAACGAAACTTAGCAGTGTAATGACAAAGTAAACTGAACCTTTTCATATCTGCAACAATCTTTTCTCTTGATTCTTTCATGGAGTTTGAACCTGAGAAGAGCAGTGCAGGAGTGATATGAACGTATAAATTGCCTGTACTCCTACATTAAAAGAACAAAATAAAGCTGGGTAAATCTCCTTCCCATAGATCAAGTTTTGCACTTATAGAACAGAAGCCTTTTAACAATTGTTCAAACGATCATATAATGAAATTTGGGCAGCTTAATAAGACAATTTAATCGTCCCAGCCCCATGGAAAGCTATCATTTTAAAGGTATAAGGTGAATTCTCCCTCAGAAGACCAAGTTTAATCAGGCAGGGTACATAACTCCGATCCTATCATTTAAAGCTAAAAGGAAGCCTTTACAAAAGCTATCTCTAACATATATAAAGTTTTGTACATGGCAAATGAAGAACATATAGATAAAATGTTTCATTCAAATATAAATGGAAAAGCTACACCTTTCTGTACTCAAACAACTAATTGGAGCTTTAAAATTGCATGGATTTTGTTATAGCAGAAAGAAGACACTCATGATCGGATGGTACCAAAGCCACAACAAGGCTTATCACTTGGCAAGTCACTAAAAGCAATCTCCGACAAAGAAGCAATACCATAACATAGACCAAGTTTTGTTAATGCAAAGTAGCATCCTCTTATGACCAGTGTCTGAAAGCCATGGAAAGTTGATGAGCTATCAACAGATAAAAATTCCACTCCTACGAGAAGTGAGTTAGTATACCCTCGGATAGATCAAGCCATGAAAAGATTCTTATCCTGTGTAGAGAAAAGGAAAAAGGTATCAGTTACAGACATTCCTATCAAGACAACGTCATGGAAAGGAGTGACTGGTTAGAAAAGCTAGAAATCAGTTGCAACCATGGAAAGCTATGACAGGTTAAAAGACATGCCATGCCACGATGAAAGTTACGATTCAAGCTTTCGCATAACAATCTATGTAGATACACAGAAGGCCAGACATGGAAGAGAACATCCTGCATACAAGTTTGTTTATAGGTGTGCATCGAAAGAGAACACCGTGTAAATATCCGCAGCAAGAGACAGACATGGCGTCTTGCAGTTACATAGAGCTTGAGAATCGCTTATATGATGAACAGCACGAAGATTTTGATGGAGAAGAACGCAGACATTTTTTGTAAGAATTTTTTATGAGAAGGAGACGGTCTTCTTCTCATCATCTTCTTGGCAGTAACTGCCGGCACGACCAGATTACCCGGAATGAGTCCAGATCATTATATGATTCTACAGACCTGTGAGGAAGCTTCAAGTAAACTATGAAGGCATATCAGGCACTCTCTTGGTCTGATGAAAGCCATGGGAATGGCTAAGCTATATATGGCATTCAGACAAGCAAGAGAGAGAGAGAGAGAGAGAGAGAGAGAGAGAGAGAGAGAGAGAGAGAGAGAGAGCATACCTGGATCATTTGTTCAAGAAGCAGCTGCAAGTAGTGAAGGGGAGATTAGGGTTTAGTATGCAGAGAAAGGGCTGGGGGAGATCCTTCCTCCTTTTCTTTTTCTTGTTCTTCATGAATCATGAGACCATGGGAGCAGGGGCAGAACAGGGGAGAAACAGGGGAAGGAAGGGAGAAAGAAACAAAAGAACAAAATGTATATCATATATATGTATGTATATGTATATGAATGAACCAATGTATGACACATGTCATTGCTTGCTTTTAACTAACTATAACTAACTCTCTTCTTCTCTCATACACACTCCTGTGTGTGTGTGTGAGAGAGAGAGAGAGGGAGAGAGAGAGAGAGAGAGAGAGAGCATTCCTTCCATCCATTACCCATGCCCCACTCCTCCTTTATGTGTATGTGTATGTGTATGTGTATGTGTATGTTATATGTCTCCTCTCTCTGTGTGTGTATGTTATATATTGTATGTGTATGTGTATGTGTATGTGTATGTGTATGTGTATGTGTATGTGTATGTTGTATGTAGATGTGTATGTGTATGTTGTATGTAGATGTGTATGTGTATGTTGTATGTAGATGTGTATGTTGTATGTCTCATGTGTGTGTATGTGTATGTATATGTGTATGTTATATGTTGTATGTTGTATCATGTATGTGTGTGTATGTATATGTGTATGTTGTGTGTATGTGTATGTTGTGTGTATGTGTATGTATATGTGTATGTTATATGTTGTATGTTGTATCATGTATGTGTGTGTATGTGCATGTGTATGTATATGTGTATGTTGTGTGTATGTGTATGTGTATGTTGTATGTAGATACGTATGTTATATGTCTCCTCTGTGTGTAGTGTATGTATATGTGTATGTTATATATTGTATGTTGTATGTGTGTGTATGTGTATGTATATGTGCATGCTGTATGTGTATATATGTGTATGTGTATGTGTATGTTGTATGTGTATATATGTGTATGTGTATGTGTATGTGCATATGTGCTTTGTTGTTGCATTAGATGTTTTGTATGACAGGATCTTGATCGTTTAAAATTCTAGACAATGCCAATTCGAATGCTCAGTTGTTGCAGAGGGGTGAGCGCTCTGTAGTGAGCTCGCATGCACCATTATGTCTTCTCCGATGTGCTTCGATCCTCCCCAATGCATGCTATTGTTTCGAATGTTTCCATTGCACGAAGATGTGCCGATTTGGATTAACCCACGGGATATCGTACCTTTTCCGTCTCCTTTCCAATAATTACGAGCGCGTTCCTCCTCGACTCTCATGCATTCAGACTCCACTGTCATTCGTGTAATCGAATCCTTCATCGACAATGTGGTCCAATAGTATTTTGATGAGCTGATATTCAAATCGTATAGCTTTACTATTCACATGACATCAATCATTGATTGCATTTGTGTTTTTCCTTTGCAGTTATTGGAACTACTTATGTTTTTTCATGGTACCTTTTTTGCACTCCATTCATAAAATGAGCTCGAAAAAGCAACATCCTTAACACACAACTTTTTCTAAAAGTCAAAAGGCCATATTTTTATATGGTTTTACAAAATAACTCAAATGATGTAACAATGCGTGGATATGTAGTAATCATACTGTTGTAAGGAATGGATCAATATAGATTCTTTTCTTAGAGAACAACTAGAAATTATCAAGCATTAAAGAATATAGTTTTTCCCACTGTCCTCGGTCATTACCAGCTCAACCGAGTCATATGTGTGTAACATATATGTCGATAAATCATATCATTTCGTTCATGTTTAAATATGATTGGTCCTCCATTATTACTAATCAAGTTAACCAGCATAGAGACAATATAATCAATAGGAAGGAATCATGTTATTCACGTTTTGCCCTTGTATGGCTCTCTTGGATAACGCTATTACCTATAATTTCTCCATGTATGTAGTGTGGTGACCTTGAATTTCCATTTACTTAAAAAAACAAGGTTGTGAGAAAGTTGACATGCGAAAAATAGTGAGATTCAAATGATGGAAAGCAAACAAGGACGTAGAGTGAAACAGGTTGTAACTTTGAGAAACACATTGACACTAAATGATGTATATCATAGGATGGTGGATTTCTAAGAACTTTTAAAGTGGAATAGAAACCTTAAAAGCTTAAGAAAGGGAGATGCAACCTTCCTTATTAAATCTCTAATTGCTTTTCATTTGACAATGATAGGATAATATCTTTTAGTGTAATAGAGGAAAGTCTGCTTAATAATGACGCCAAATAAGCAATATATATGTACTCTCCAGATATATTGTTAGCTTATGGCGAACAATCATATTTGTGTTGGTAAAGGTCTCTTTCTAGCTTCACTATCATTCCAAAGTTTTGCAAGTTACCAATATCTAAAGTTTCATAGGGTTTTAAAATCAAATTTTAATATGATGAATGTTTTCGTCTTCTTCTTCTTCTTCTTTGTTTTAAAAAGCAAGAATACATGCATGCATTTGCATGGACAATTCGAAAGATGAAAAGGTTTACAAATATTCTTGTTTTTCAATGAGGTGAGGAACATCGAGCAATATGAAATAGGTTGCAACTAAGAGGGTGATGACGCAATATTCCAACCCCTTCCTTTTGTAAAAGTCACAACCAAAAATTGTATACGGCTCATTTGATTCAAGAAATCGCCACGTGGATGGATATTCAAGAAGAAACAAAGAATGATATAAAATCCCTTTGGCCAAAATTCAGTAAGAAAAACAACAATATTGTCTACATTATCCACAATTGTTCATCATGAAGATGTAGACAATTTTCTTGATAAGCTTTAAGCTACAATTTCAGACACCTTTTGCGAGAAGTTGAACAAGAAGAAGAAAATAATAAACGGGGTAATATAAATGCGTACCAAAGTTCTTCTTTTGAACTTTCTACAAAGCATTGATATTCATGAGCATAGCTCAAACACACATTTCTGTATTGAACCTTACATCTCACGAATTTCATGCAAACATACAAACACCTGCATACACTCTACGAAGTTCTACGAATGACGTATCTATTGCTCTCAAAATTCTTATGCCATTCACATGAGGTTGCTTGATTACTTCATATAATTCCCTTAATTGAATTTTGATAAACTTTCGAGAGCAAACCTCTTTAAATGCATACAAATATACCACTAAGACCAAGTGAAACATCTATAAAAAAATACTATTATGAGGATTGTAATACATTGATATGTCATTGCATTAGTCACACTAAATAGACGAGATCTTTTAAGATTATATTTCATATTTTACTCTCAAGGACCACATAAGATTCATTGGCAAAAAAGTTTTGAGTGGGCCATTTTAAGTAGAAGACGATATAATTCATTGTATATGCATGTCATGATGAAGAAGACAACATTACCACACATTATAATTATTTATTGATGTGTGTAATGATGGTATCAAGTTGGTAAGTTTCATGGGATTTAGTAACCATTGCCTAGTCTTATCACCATCCTTCACCACAATGTCACATGACCTTAGAACCCCCATCAAATCCATCCAAGACTCATGTATGCACGCATTGATAATTGCTTTCACCAATTAAAGACACGACTATATAATCAAGGATCATTCTCAAAGTAGATGCACAACAATAAAGATTTATGTAATGCTTGACGATGGATGCAAATCACTCCTTTAAGGGTTTGGGTGCAATGTATATTGAACAACAAAGTGATTCAATAAGTCTGGATTAAATGCACACCACACAAAATGCACCCACTTTTTTTTTTTTCCAAAACAAAATATCCTTCCATTAGTTTTCAAAAAACCTGTAAGGTACAAACTACAAAATAGATGGAAAAGAAGAGAAAAAAGGACTATCCCTATGGCTAGCCATTGATCCCTCATTTAACATCTAAGGACTACAAAATGCACCCACTTGACATGGGCATAAGTTGATTTTTGGTCCAGCTCACTCACTCTTTACCTACCTATATATATCAATAAAAGTAAAAATAAAAAAAGCCCCCAAAACCATAAACTAAAATAAAATACATACATATACACGTGAATTAGTCTGAGGGCTCTACAAGCATTACTACTCATATTGATAATGAGATAAGGTTGGATACGATCAATTGGCATTCTTGCCTTATATTGAGACGAACATTCAGTGTTGACATTTGCAATGTAGTTTTCTAGGCTCTAGCTTTGTCCTCTTAGTATCTTCCCACTTCATCCTTTTCCACCAACCTTTCCTCAATCATTACATAATGCATAACATCGCCCGAAAGCTCTAAAAGATTATCCACGCGCCATCTTCTAAACCATTTCCTTATGTCAACAACCCAGCTGGATGAGATAATTTTACTCTTATGATTCTTTTGTAGTGTACATCCAACATTCCAAGCAAGATTTGGTAATCGATGATTCAACATATTCTTGACTTTTGTAATGTATCTATATACTCATTGGAGTGCCAATACCTCTATAGACTGGACATTGGTTTCCAAGACCATAACCTAGCAAGAGGTAGTGCATTTAACTCCTAATTGCCTCCTTAATAACATATTTTGAATTTTCTCAATCTCATTCCATGCATTAAGGGAGATGGTTCCACCCCATACTTCTACTCCATAAAGCATTACTTGAGAAAGGCATCTAGTGAATTAAGAGAAATGTTTGACGTAATAGAGAAGTGAGAAAATTGGGTTTCGAACCCAACATGTATTGTTAGTAGTGTCACAACTCACCACTAGAGAGAGAGAGAGAGAGAGAGTGAGAGAGAGAGAGAGAGAGATTATATTATCGTCTTTGGAGGTCAAATATGAGTTCCTATGAGACAAAAAATATTACATTTCGCATGATACGTGTGAAAGTGAGTAGTGACTCTCGATGTTCAAGAACTTTACCAATGAATGTTGCAATCGAGAGTGCACATGGTGGTTGTGAGAGGAATTCATGCAAGGATTGGGCCTGGTCGAAGAGATATGGAAAGCATGGTTGAATATGATCAAACGTAGAGCATTGTATCAAAGTGTGATACTGAGACTCGCGAACGTGTTTAGGGCAAAGTGTGCATAGCCGACCACTCTCATCACTTGTACCCCAACGCCCTGTCTCACATCACAATGCATGTGAGCTAAATCACATGGAAGCAATGGTTCGAATGGCAAATAACGGTATGGGCTCTAACATGTATCGATGTGTACGGTTTTCTTGTTCCGCAAAGAATATGGTTTTGTAGTTAGGTGCAACATGTGTAGTATAATGTGTGAAGCGTGAGCCCACATTTGTCCTATGTCATGATACATTGGCGTTGCAAAAAGGTCTCATTTAAAGAGGAATCTAGTGATGCATCATGAAGCAAGTGTCTCGCATCCCATCTACCAAACCATTTTTCTATATCTTGCATCCAACCGAAACACACAATTTTGCTTTTATGCGTCTTTTGGATCTTTTTGCTTGCTTCCCATGCAATTCTAGTAAGTCGATGTGAGGGACTTTTTTGAACCTTAAGCATGTATTCAACAACCCTTTCCATGGCCATGATCTCAATGGGAAATGATCTTGTCTCAAGGAGGAGTGTGTAGGGCGTTTGTTTCTTAACTTGTAGAATCTTTGTAAGAAAATGTTTTTGGACATTTTCAAACTCTTTCCACATAGATTTAGGGATGCTATCGCCCCGTACTTCCACCCCATAGTATTGGGTCACCAAAGTGTCGAAGAGATCTTTCTTGAGGACCCAACACTTCAAATCTCCAAGATTGCATGTGTTCTCAAATGCATAGTATGCTCGCTTACCCGCCTCTAAGCGGCGTCTAGCACATTCATTCCATCTATGATTTGAAGGAACTTAAAGGCCAAGATATTTGAAGCTTTCCACACATCCGAGTGGCTCATTGTTGTACATAATGCATGGTTTATCTCTTTTTTGACTCTTCACAAGCATAATCTTTGTTTTAGAGCTATTGACAGTTAATTTAGTATGCATGCAATTTTTTTCCAATGCCTTCATAAGCTTTTGTACATCTCCTAAAGTATTTGCAAAAAGCACTACATCATCTGCATATAGCAAAATCATAATCACAGCATTCCCAATGGTAACTTCTTCAACACATGCTTCCTTTGCAAACTTCTTGTTTTAGAGAGAGAGAGGAGAAAGAACGAAAAGAAAGAAAGATATATTAACGTCTTCTAAGGCCAAAATTGGCCCATGAGACAAATGGTTTACAACAAAAAATGGGATATTTACCCATTCATCGAAAGTAAAAAATAAAAATAAGAATAAGATAAAAATAGAGCTTTAAGCTAAATAGTTCTAGTAAAATAACAAACATGCTTTATATAAAAAAACATGTTCTACAATGAAAATGATGTTATACTAGGCCCAATTTCATTTCCATCCAAGTTTCTCGAAGAGAAGCGGGAGGTCAAAGGGTTTCGATGTGGATGTGGCCCGTGGTCCCAATGTAAAAGGTACCCCAACCATAGCTTCTAGTTGACGTAGCTCATGTTCCCTTATCTTCTTAATATTTTTTACTTCGTGTCAACTTGTTTTGAAGCCCAACATCCAAGGGCGTTTGGTTGTTCTTTGCATTTCGGTTTCCTCAAGAGAGAAGCCGAGCGGCGTAAGTGTATCCACATTCATAGTCTCCCCTTGTTCCTGAAAAAATACACTAGTTACATGTTGATGAATAGTAAAAGAGTTATGGTTAACACTTTGTAATTTATTCTCCCTATGTTGTTTTAGCTCTAAGATATACCTACCTAGTCTCTTTACATCCGGGGTATCTAATAGTTTGGAGAGGGTGGGAGAGGGTCCTAATATGTCTTGGTATTCCTCTCGTATCTCGGCATAAGTTGGGCACTTGCATGTGAAGTGATACTCATCCTCTATCTCTATGTGGCATAACCTACACAACCTTTCCTCTTTAGGGACTCTATTAGCCCGACCATTCTCAATCTCAAGTTGGTGAGATGATATCCTAAGTTGTCCAATGGCCACCATTAGTGCATTTGATAAGAATGTATCTAGATATCTTGGTCGTGTAATAAAACGTAACTTAGAGAAGTGCAAGAAATGTTCCTTATAGTACAACATTTTAGATGGGAGTGGCTCTCATGGGGTGATCCATTTATATCAAGTGTAAATTTGTCATATTTCTTGGCGTATCACTTTATTATGGTCTTCATGAGATATTAGAGTTTGATCAGTCCCATGGTTATACTTAAGGGGAGGTAGGTTATTAATTTCTATGCCGTTTGCAAGTAACCAACTCACCATAGTGTTATACCAAGAGCTAGTGTCTCTAGACGCATGTAGGGATCGGGATGCCTCAAAGGCTCGATGGGATATCCTATCTTGTGGTTAGCTATGTATCTGATGAATAAAAACTACCACTTGAAAAAGTGCTTCTACTAACATCGGGGGCAGATTGAACTTTGCTCTAATAATGTCATGTGGTACTATCGATTTGCTTTGGAGTCGACGTGATAACATCCTCACCAAAGGCCTCTCTAATTGCGTCCACATGAAAGATGGTAGACCTGGAGCCTGGAATACTACTGATGCATACATGAGGGAAGGGGTCACTAATGAGTCGAAGAGCCATCCCTTAGTCCGTGGCTCTTGAAAGTATGCTTGGTGGCATTGTCTCTCTAAGAGTGAGAGGGATGCATGCTCTCTCGTTAGCTTATCTTTGGCTGCCTGGGTCATCGAGAATTTACTTGAGTGAGCACTAGAAGTTACTCCCATCCAACTACCTCAACTAGTTTATGAGAGAGGATTAGGTGACATTTACTCATGTTAAGAATTAGGTAAGTAATTAAGAGTTAATTAGTACCTATTATGTGATAAAGTTAAGTGCGGAAGATTATGTGATATGTGTGTGTATGTGTGTGAGAGGAGAGAGAGAGAGAGAGAGAGAGAGAGAGAGAGAGAGAGAGAGAGAGAGAGAGAGAGAGAGAGAGAGAGATACACTTATGAATAACACAATATGGGGGATGAGTAAGTATATTAACTTAGCATTATCATCATCAAATACAAAAATACCCACAGTGAGGTATATATACATCTCATGTGCAAAGGTGCACATGTGTGAGTAGAATATAGGTACTAATGTGTAAGTCCTATATTAAATGTACTTAAGAGTGGAGGATCTAGAATATCCCACTTAAGTACAAGGTCCTATTTAAGGCGTTATAGTCCAACACTTCTAAGTTACTAGATACTATCTAGGTAACTACGAAGTTACATGGTTAACTAACTAACTAAACTAAGTTGAGCTTGATCTCTCAACACGCCCCCTCAAGCTCAAGTGTGAGGCATCCGACATCCGGTGTTGTTTTTGGCGTTGTATGGCTTTCGATGTCGGCTTCTGTGCGGCTTCCGTCCGGCCTTCGACTTTCTTCGCCGTGGCAATCTCGGGTCCTCCCCCTCAAACCGATGACGAAGGCTTGTAGTGTGTGGGCGAAGGCTGACTACTGCCACCCATCGTGGGTGACGAGCCGCTTCGGTGGAGCTCTTGGGCTCTTGTTCGGCCGCTACCTTCATCGTGAAGGCGTAATGACGCGCCATATACTCGTTGTAGCCGAGCCGAGTGATGAGATTCTTCTCTCTGGAAGAGCGTCAAAGTTTTTCGCTCGCTGATGTGAGCGCCTTCTTTACTCCGGGTGTACGCATGATGGGTACACCAAACTCACTGTCTAGTGAGGGAGCTGATCCATCCGAATCATTGTCGTCGGGGTGGTCGACTTCGTATTCGGGCATCTTACCTTTGCCTTTGTCCAATTTCATACTTGGTCGTGACGTGCTTGGGTCGCGTGGGGGCTCTTGTGGCCCACTAGGCTTAATCGGACTTTCTTCGTTCATATGCGCGAGTTGATCTTTGGCTTCTACTTCTTGTTCGGCGTAATCCACATCGAGCATAGTTGGAGTCGAAGAGGTCTCTGGTGCGTACCAGGATGCGTACTTGTCGAAGACTACGTCTCGACTTACGCAAACTTCTCGCGTTGATGGGTTGTAGCACTTGTACGCCTTCTTCTCGGACGAGTATCCTACGAGGATACATTCCTCCGACTTCGCGTCGGGCTTCTGTCGTTGTTTGTTCGGGATGTGTACGTTCGCAATGCTTCTAAACACCTTGAGGTGCGACAGGATCGACTTCCTTCCGATGAGGAACTCGTAGGGAGTTAGCTCATGGACTCCATTGGTGGTGCACCGGTTCATGAGATAGACGGCCGTGGATGCGGCTTTGACCCAATAGAAGTTCGGCATGTGCTTCTCATGCATCATGGCGCGTGCTACCTCGAGTATTTGCCGATTTTTCCTTTCGGCGACTCCATTTTGTTAGGGTGTGTGTCGGCATGAGAATTCTCTCCTAATGCCTTCACTTTGGAGGTAGGAGGTGAATTCGTCGGAGAAGTACTCATTGCCTCCATCCGATCGTAGGCATCGAATGTGCCGACCGGTTTCTTTTTCGACTTGCCCCTTGAGCTTTTGGAAGTGGGAGAGCACTTCGCTTTTCTTCTTCATCGGGTAGATCCATGCGTAGCGTGAGTAGTCGTCAATGAAGGTTATGTAGTATCGGCATCTGCCGATCGTTGGCATTTGAGCTGGTCCCCATACATCTGAGTGTATGACGTCGAGGAGGCCTTTGCTTGCGGAGCTCTCCTTTGGGAATGGGAGTTGATGTTGTTTGCCGAGTTGACACGCTTTGCATACTCGGTCGACTCGTTTCGACTCGAATCTCGGAAGTCCGATGACGACTCCCTTGGTTTGCATCGCTCGAAACCGTTGGAGGTTTATGTGGCTGATTCTCTTGTGCCACAACTCAATGCTTACAGTCTCGGTTTTGAGACCTTTAGCGTACATTGCCGATTTCACCTTGTTCGAATCAAGGATGAACATTTGGCCGTCTCTCCACCCCTTAACTATGAGTCCGTCGTCTTTCTCAATGAAACAACCTTCATTGTTGAAGCGGACTTGCATACCTTGCTCCATGATTTGGCCGACGGAGACCAAATTCTTCGTTATTGTGGGCACGTGCAAGACATTCTTGATGCAAGTTTGTTCACCTTCTTTCCCGAATGGGACATTTGGCGGTGTAGTCCGACACAGACATGTCTTTTTGCCGAATGTTGTTCAACTCTTGTCGGAGTTGAAGCTTTCGGGCGGTTGTGTTGGCGGCGAACATTTTCTTTAAGTTCTCCCACGCCTCTTTGGGCGTCTTGGCGTCTCGAATGTGGCTAAGTATGTGGTCGTGGACACATGTTGCCAAGCAATACATGACTCGACTCGCTGCTTGCTCCCATGTTGCATCGTTGACATTTTTCGAGTCGAGTCAATTTTCTTGAGTGCCGTTGATGTAGCTCCAATACCCTTGTCCGACGAGGTATTGGGTCATCTTGTACTCCCAAGATGAATAATTGCTTTGGTCTAGCTTTTCACTAGGGAGTGAGCTACCCATTTGTGTGTTCATGTTGATTGTGTCTTCTCTTCTTTTGCTTTTCTTCTTTCGATCACGTACACGTGCTACGTAGCGGCACTACGGTAGCCGATAACCGGATTTTGTCGTCGGCGTCTCGAACACATAATCACGGAGTCGGGTGGGTGTCAGGAACTCTATTAAGGCAGAGAAGGAATTAGTACTAAAAGAAGGATTAGTACTATTGTTGGGGAATAGTACTAAGACAGAGAAGGATTAGTACTATGAGAGGTGTCGAACTTTGAGAGAAGGAATGAGTGAGTGAGAGAGAGAGAGAGAGAGAGAGAATGATGATGCGAAAGATATATGTATTATATGACGGAAGATATACAACAGTAGTTAGAAGGCTTAAGACTGGCGTTGAACCGATTTGGTTCGAACTAATGCCTTGCGCCTCCTTTTATAGTGTCTTCAGGAATACTCCTGAAGTTTCTAGAATGTTCCAGAGAAATCTGGAATATACATCAATTTCCTAATAAAACCTAAATGAAAATAATATCCTTCAAATTACAACTCATAACCTAATGGTAAAGTCTCGACCCGTGTAACAAAAGGTTATGGGTTCGAGTCTAGTTATGACATAGTTATGACACTATCCCCCCTTTAAAACGACGAGTTTCACGAGTCGTTTTGGATTGAGGACCCGGTTTCTCGGGATATCGTCGATGGAAGTCTTCTAGAAGAGCACGAGCATTGGTCACATTCTCGATCGGTTCCCAAGTACGCTCGCTGGGACTATATCCTAGCCAATCGACTAGATAGTAGAGCTTGTTGCGAACAATCTTGGAATCGAGGATGGCAGCGACCTCATACTCAGGTCCATCTTCGAGCTCGATAGGAGGTGGAGGTTGTATAGTACGTCCTGGGATAGTGCTCTCGTGATAGGGTTCGAGGAGAGAACTATGAAACACCGGGTGTATCCGAAGTTGCGGAGGTAGCTCGAGACGAAAAGCGACATCATTAATCTTCCCGATAATACGGAAAGGACCTAATCGTCGATAATCCAACTTCTCACATGGGCGAGTAGTCTTGATGTGTCGTCGTAGCAGCCACACCCGATCTCCAATGTTAAAACTGGATGGAAGTCGATGACGATCTGCGTAGTCCTTGTGTGATTGTTGAGCTTGCTGGAGTTGAGTAGATAAATCCGCTTGTATCTTGCGTAACCGCTCCAAACGATCCTCCGCGCAAGGATTTGTGGACACTTCTGGGGTTTCAAGGACACACCACCGGGGATGATATCCCGTATAAGCGTAGAATGGCGTGACTTTAGTCGATGCGTGGATAGCGTTATTATAGGCAAATTCGGCGAACGGAAGAATATCTGTCCAGTCATTCTGATGATAGTTGAGAAAGCACCGCAGATACTGCTCCAGTGTTTGATTTGTTCGTTCGGCTTGACCGTCGGTTTGTGGGTGGTAGCCGGAGGAGAGGTTACAAGTGACCTTCAGCATTTTAAAAAGGTGCTTCCAGAATTTTGACACAAACTGGGGTCCACGATCGCTGATGATATTATCAGGGAGTCCATGATGCCGACATACTTCCCGCATGACAATTTCGGCGGTGTCTTCACTAGATATTTCTTTAGTACATGGTAAGAAATGAGCCATCTTCGTATATCGATCCACCACTGTGAGAATCGCACTGAATCCCTTAGAGACTGGAAGATCTGTAATGAAGTCAAGAGCAATGGATTGCCATGGCTTGCTTGGAATTGGTAATGGTTCTAATAAACCATATGGATGATGTCTTGGCATTTTCGCTCTGCAGCATGTATCGCAAGTCCGAACAAAATCTTCGACAAATTGTCGCATACGGGGCCACCAGAATGATCGTTGTACTAAATCTAATGTTTTAGTACTACCAAAATGTCCTGCTGTATATGTGTCATGGCAGTTTTGTACTACTCGAAGGCGGCAAGAACCATTAGGAACATACAAAAGTTCTTTAAAGAAGAGTAATCCATCACAGTATTTGAATTGCCGATAATCCGTACCTGGTGATTGTGATTGTGAACATGACGCTCGAGAGGGGTCAATTTGTGCTAGTATAGCTTGGGCGAAAGCGTCAGTCTTCAAGTCCTCACGTATAGTATTGGTAATGTCGGAATCCACGGGCATGTCAAAGATCTGTGCTGCTTGCAGTCGTGCTGGACCCAAGATTACTTGCTTCTGGTTATCGAAAGCTGGCTCACCGGGACGTGGTGTTAGATACGAACGCCGTGATAATGCATCTGCCTTCCCTTGGTGCTTCCCCGGACGATATGTAATTTTGAAGTCGAAGCGTGTGAGGAAATTGGCCCACCGAGCTTGACGTCGATTCAGTACACGAGCATCTTGAAAGTAGGCAAGGTTCTTGTGGTCACTGAATACAGTGACCTGATGAGGAGATCCCTCCAGGAAATGCCTCCATAGCATAAAAGAATCAGCTATTGCTAATAGCTCTTTATCATGAATTTCGTAGTTGATTTCGGCGGCGTCAAACTTACGGGAGTGGAAAGCCACAGGATGTAGCTTCTCGTCGTTACCCTGTTGTGACAGAATGCTCCCCAATGCGAAATCCGATGCATCAGCTTCGATAATGAATGGTTTTTCCGGATCCACATGACCTAAAATTGGAGCTGATGTAAACGCCTTCTTAAGACTCTCGAAAGCCATGTCCGTCTCTTTAGACCAAATGAATGATTGTCCCTTCCTGGTGAGCTGTGTGAGAGGCAGCACAATTTTTGAGTAATTTTGTATGAACTTCCGGTAGAAATTTGCAAAGCCTAGGAAGCATTGCACATCCCGCACCGAACGCGGAGTGTGCCATTCTATCACCGTTTTGACCTTGGCTGGGTCCATAGATATGCCTTCTGAGGAGATGACATAGCCGAGAAACTCTACTTGGTTGCACCCGAAACTACATTTCTCTAACTTTGCATACAGACCATGTTCTCGAAGTCGTTTTAGTACTAATAGTACATGAGAATCATGTTCTTCTTGGGTCTTTGAATAAACCAGTAGATCATCCAAATAGATGATCAAAAAATCATCCAAGAGGTCTCGAAATATATCATTCGCCATGTGCTGGAAGACTGCCGGCGCATTAGTGAGTCCGAACGGCATGACCGTATACTCGAAGTGCCCATATCTGGTGCGAAACGCGGTCTTCCATTCATCTCCTGGTCGGATCCGTACGAGGTTATAGGCTCCTCGTAAGTCGATCTTCGTGAAGAACCTGGCACCGTTGATCCGTTCTAAAAGACTTGAGATAAGGGGAAGAGCATACCTATTTCTTACTGTGACCTTATTCAAGCCACGGTAATCTACAACGAGTCGAAGCGAGCCATCTTTTTTCTTGACGAAGAAAATGGGTGCGCCGGCTGGAGATTTCGAATGCCGAATGAAACCGTTCTCCAAATTCTCCTCTATATAGGCTCGAAGGACTTCTAGCTCGGTTGGTGACAAATTGTAGATCGGCCCCCATGGCGGCTCTTTTCCCGGTTGTAAGTCGATGGCGCAGTCGTACGGCCGATGATGAGGAAGTGTGTTGGCTTGTACTTTATCGAACACATCAACATACTGACGATACTTCTCGGGAAGTTGAACGGTGGACTCCTCTTTGGTGGTGCTGGAGGGTTGTACTGATATTGCAAAGAGAAACATTTCCTCCTTGCGCCCTTCCTCACGCAACTGACGTAGCGAAATGGTTGCAACCTTCTGGGTAGATCCTTGGGTTTGTCGCAACCGGATTTCCCTTGTCCTCCAATCTATGTCTGGGTCATGTAACTCGAACCATGGTAATCCTAAAACTATGGGATGTTCTGGAATACTAATAATATTAAATGATACTACACATGTTAAGTTATCTAGGACAATATTAACGGGTTCCGACTCTTCTATGATATTACCAGAAGCAATGGGACGACCATCAATGACTACTACTGAGGCTGGACATGGGAGCTTTCTTAGAGATATCTGATGAGCTCGGGCAAAATTCCTATCCATGAAGCAAGAATTAGCTCCGGAATCTAGAAGGGCTAAGGTATGTACTGGAGGGGTACTTTTAGTACTAACTGCTACTTGGACTACGAACACATCACTAACTTGCTTAGAGGGAATGGAACCACTAATGGGCTGCACAGATCTAGGGCTGTCCAACCAAACGGCTCCTATTTTGGCTGGACTTAGTCGTTTAACTCTTCTTCTAATTGGCTAAGGACATCAAATTTGTTTGCGAGATTCGGACTATTAGTACTATTAGGACTATTATGACTATGAGGATTATCAGAGATTCCTACTGACATAGACTCGGGTTTAGTATAGTCAGAACTAACAATGACTTGGTTTACCTGCCTTCTTGGTCTATGGGGACAGTTTATCGCGATATGCCCTGGTCCACCGCAATAAAGGCATAATCGGTTTGTTCGGCGTCGTTGCTTTTCCTCCTCCGATAGCGGCCCACGACGACGTGTAGTGTCAATTTCCATTGGAGTTGGAGTACTTACTGGAGGCGCATTATGTGACTCCCTTTGAAAAGGTTTCGCTACCATTGAGGCATAGGTAGGCTCGGATCTTGCCCTCGGCATCTGAAATTGTCGTTCCGAACGTCGCTCGAAGAGGCGGTTGTCACATCTGACCGCTCGACTGATTGCTTCTGTTAATGATTTTGGCTCTTCAGGGAAAGTCAAGAGTAAATCCTTGACATCGTTGCGTAGACCATAGCGGAACTGCTCCATCAATGCTTGATCATCCCAGGGGATATCGGCGGCGAGTAGGCGGAAATCTGCAGCATATGCGGAGGCTGGACGGTCACCTTGGCGTAATCGCCGGATTTTGTTGATTGCAGTCCTTATGCTGTCAGTATCTCCAAAACATGCTTTAAACTCACTTATGAATTCTTCAAAATTATTTAGTACTGGAGATTCCTTTTCTAGTAGCGGTGCGAACCATGCTAATGCTGAGCCAGTTAACAACGTGCCTACTAAACCCACTCGTGATGCATCGGTGGGATATCGGGACGGATGCATTTGAATAACTAACCGTACCTGGTTAAGAAACCCTCTAAACTGCGATCACGTTCCATCGAACTTCGTGGGAAGGCCAATCTTGGGTTCTTTATGAATCCCTTGTGCTCCGTGCCCTTGTTGTTGCATTGCTACGATGGTTGCTTCGAGTTGTTGCACGCGTAACGCAAGTTCCCCATGCTGTTGTTGCGTTTGCTGCTTTTCTAAGGAAATTTGCTGAAGATCCCCCAACAAGCGTTGATTTTCTTGTTCCAAAGCATGAAACTTCTCTTTCAAGCATTGAAATTCCGAGAAAACGGATTGATACTCTTCAGCGCTAACGGTGGCCATGGGATGAAGGAAAAGGGAAATAAGAGACTAGTAGGAAAGGAGAGAGACAGAAGGAAGAGGGAGACTAGTAGGAGGGAAAATCGGTTCAAACTGTCAGGAACTCTATTAAGGCAGAGAAGGAATTAGTACTAAAAGAAGGATTAGTACTATTGTTGGGGAATAGTACTAAGACAGAGAAGGATTAGTACTATGAGAGGTGTCGAACTTTGAGAGAAGGAATGAGTGAGTGAGAGAGAGAGAGAGAGAGAGAGAGAGAGAGAGAGAGAGAGAGAGAGAGAGAATGATGCGAAAGATATATGTATTATATGACGGAAGATATACAACAGTAGTTAGAAGGCTTAAGACTGGCGTTGAACCGATTTGGTTCGAACTAATGCCTTGCGCCTCCTTTTATAGTGTCTTCAGGAATACTCCTGAAGTTTCTAGAATGTTCCAGAGAAATCTGGAATATACATCAATTTCCTAATAAAACCTAAATGAAAATAATATCCTTCAAATTACAACTCATAACCTAATGGTAAAGTCTCGACCCGTGTAACAAAAGGTTATGGGTTCGAGTCTAGTTATGACATAGTTATGACAGTGGGCTTAGTGGATTTTTTAAACCACACACTTTGATACCATGTTAAGAATTAGGTAAGTAATTAAGAGTTAATTAGTACCTAATTATGTGATAAAGTTAAGTGCGGAAGATTATGTGATATGTGTGTGTGTGAGAGAGGAAGAGAGATAGATAGATAGATAGATAGATTATATTATCGTCTTCGGAGATCAAATATGACCTATGAGACCAAAAATATTACATTTCACGTGATACGTGTGAAAGTGAGTAGTGACTCTCGATGTTCAAGAATTTTACCAATGAATGTTGCAATCGAGAGTGCACATTGTGGTTGTGAGAGGAATTCATGCAAAGATTGGGCTCGATCGAAGAGATGTGGAAAGCATGGTCGAATATGATCAAAGGCAGAGCATTGTATCAAAGTGTGATACTCAGACTCGCGAACTTGTTTAGGGCAAAGTGTGCATAGCCGACCACTCTCATCACTTGTACCCCAACGCCCTGTTTCACATCGCAATGCATGTGAGCTAAGTCGCATGGAAGCAATGGTTCGAATGGCAGATAACGGTATGGGCTCTAACATGTATGGATGTGTACGATTTCCCCGTTCCGCAAAGAATATGGTTTTGTAGTTAGGTGCAACATGTGTAGTATAATGTGTGAAGCGTGAGCCTCCACATTTGTCCCATGTCATGATACATTGGCGTTGCAAAAATGCCTCATTTACAGAGGAATCTAATGATGCATCATGAAGCAAGTGTCTCGCATCCCATCTACCAAACCATTTTTCTATATCTTGCATCCAACCGGAACACAAAATTTTGCTTTTATGCGTCTTTTGGATCTTTTTGCTTGCTTCCCACGCAATTCTAGGAAGTCGATGTGAGGGACTTTTTTGAACCTTAAGCATGTATTCAACAACCCTTTCCATGGCCATGATCTCAATGGGAAGCGATCCCGTCTCAAGGAGGAGGAGGGTGTAGGGCGTTTGTTTCTTAACTTGTAGAAACTTGGTAAGAAAATGCTTTTGGACATTTTCAAACTCTTTCCACATAGACTTAGGGATGCTACCGCCCCATACTTCCACCCCATAGAGAAGAACTGGTGTCACCAAAGTGTCAAAAAGATATTTCTTGAGGACCCAACACTTAATATCTCCAAGATTGCATGTGTTCTCAAATGCATAGTATGCTCGTTTGCCCGCCTCTAAGCGGCGTGTAGCACATTCATTCCATCTATGATTTGAAGGAACTTCAAGGCCAAGATATTTGAAGCTTTCCACACATTCAAGTGGCTCATTGTTGTACATAATGCATGGTTTATCTCTTTTTTGGCTCTTCACAAGCATAATCTTTGTTTTAGAACTATTGACACTTAATTTAGTATGCATGCAAAATTTTTCCAATGCCTTCATAAGCTTTTGTGCATCTCCTAAAGTATTTGCAAAAAGCACTACGTCATCTGCATATAGCAAAAGCATAATCACAACATTCCCAATGGCAACTTCTTCAACACATTCTTCCTTTGCAAACTTGGTAACCATTTCTTCCAATTCATCAATGCATAGACCAAATAGTGTTGGTGAGAGTGGGCATCCTTGCTTAACACCAATAGTGCTTTTGAAAAAATCTGAAAGTTTATCTTTCATGCGCACACAACATATAACCTTCTCATAAATTCGGGAAATTGCAAGCATATATTCACTTGGCACCTCAAGTTCTTCCATTCGCCTCCAAAGATGCTCACGAGGTACCATATCAAAAGCTTTCTTGAAGTCTGCAAAGCAACAATATAAACCTTTACCTCTAAGGCGACTTTCCTCCATTAATACTCGAAGGGTGATAAGGTGATCAATGGTGCTATGGTGTTTCCGAAAGCCAGCTTGTCCATAAGCTCTCTTACCACTTTTTTCAGCCCATACACTTATCTTTGATTCCATTATACATCCAAATAGTTTTGCCATTAATGAGCCAACCATGATGGTTCGATAATTGTTTACATTATTTATATCTCCACTTTTATGTAAAGGTTTGATCCAATTTGTAGTCCAATCGTACGGCATACCATGTTGCAATGCATCATTAAACATATCGCTTATCCATATATGTGCTTCCTTTCCCGTCCATTTGAGCATTTCAGCCTTTATACATTGAAGATCGCTTGCCTTTCGAGAGGCCAATTTCTTAAGTCCTATGCATATATCTTCAATTGTAAAGAAGGAAGGCATATGTGAAAGAGAACCATAACACATCATCTTTCCGGCAAGAGATAACTCATATAAATTCTTACAATGCATAGACAAGTCGTGAAGAGTTAAGTCACCATAACTCTCAACACGTTTTCCCTTTAGATTTCCCCAAAATTTAGCACATGCATGTGCTTTCTCTTGCGTTTGGATAAATTGTTGAGTAACTTCCCATATTCTTCTCTTTCTTTGAATAAGCCTTTTATACTCATGCAAATGCTTTTGGTAATTCTCTTTATCCTTAACTACATCCAAAACCATAAGGCACTTTCGAGCTTCACGACATTCTTTATCAAACCATTTTTTCCTAAGTTTCTTGGTGCATTTCCAAGATGTGCGGTTGGTCGAAAAACATTTGTTTGTACATGAGAGAATGACTTTCTTGAAAGCTTCCCATTTGCATTCTAGTGTGGCACCATGTTGTATCTTTGTCATTTGTAACATATCCTCAACCATCTTGGAATACATGGGTGCTCGCTTAAGGTTCATGCTCAAGTGCGGTTGTTTATTATCTTCAATAGCCTTCTCACAATCAAACCTATGCATACATTTGAGATCAATACATAAAGGCCTATGATCTGATTCCGGTGTCCATTCACCAAGTGAGAATTTATGTATACGATCCAAAATACCTTCGGAAAGTAGCACATAATCAATCACACTATTTCCGTTGTATTTTCTACATGTAAAACCATTAGTGTTGGGCCATAAGGAAATACCATTTGCAATAAGCAATCCGGTACTATTGCACATTTGTAGGAGTAACTTCCCAAATTGGTCCGGATCTTTTTCATCGCTAGAAGAGCGGTTATACATTTGCATATCCTCTTGCATCCTTGAGATATGTGGCATGAAAGATTCTTGTGAATCAAGTTGGAAACTTCTTGTACGAGCATTCATGTCACCAAAGACAATAACTTCCCCTTTGGATTTGAAATAAGCAATATCATCTTCTAGATTGGCAAACGGTTGATCTTTATCCAAACAAGCATAAAAGTTAGAATCTTGATGAGGAATGTAACATCCAACAACAAAAGTGGGCAAATCATTAGGTGTTTCTATTTTGAGCCATATGTAGCATTTATGTTCATCATTTTTTATGATTGACACATATTTCTCTATTTCCGTCTTAATCAAACATGCCACCCCTCCTTGTCCTCTTCTTTGTCTTGGATTTTTCTTCCATATCAAAGAGTGTACATTATAGTTTCCTAAACCTTGAATCCTTTGAGTATCATGCTCCCATGTTTCAACAAGAAGTGTGATATCCGAGTCATTGGTGAACTCCTCTATGCCAAATCCCGCATTCCATGGGTATCCATTGCAATTCCAAAAGCATAGTCGTAAAAGGCGTGGGTTAGTCTCATAGATCGCGTGTCCCTATTTGCCTACATTTCCATCTTTAGGCACATCCTTAACCTTGTTTTTCAATCTTTCTTCATATGCTTTACGACGAGCATTTTGTTGTGAGATAGTACGATCTTCACTCACAAAGCATTGTGTACCTTTGAGGTATACCCAACTATTTTCGAGTATGATCCGCCGCTTTGTATCATCTGTCATTGTGCATACAATAGGCCTTTCTCCAGAGCGAGTAACACCATGTTTCCCAACTCGGTGTGCCCCATATACATTCACATCTGGCATCCCATAATGCATGCTAAAAAATTCACCAATGGCCTTTCCAAGGGATGCGGGTGTTTCCATACTCTCTTCTTTAATCCCACGGACGACAATGTTCTTTGATCGTCGTTCGCGTTCTTTCAATTCTCGGACATCTATGCTTTCTATATTCTTCTCTTGATGCATCACATGCATATTAGATGAGTTTGATAACACATCCCCACCACATACATCGGCCCATGACTTCGTTGTACATACATTTTTCATCTCACTTACATCCCGCCTCATCGTATCCAATTTTTCTTCTTTTAATGCTTCCTTTAACTCAATCTTGTTAAGGCGCTCATTTGTTTCAAATGAAGCTCTTTTACATTCTTGAATCTCTTCTTGAAGTTTTGCAACCACTTGTTTAAGACTTTCATTCTCAATGACAACACTTTGGAGCTTAGTATTCTCTTTCATTAACATCCTAATCTCTTCACCTGAGAGAGAGAGAGAGAGAGAGAGAGAGAGAGAGAGAGATACACTTATGAATAACACAAGATGGGGGATGAGTAAGTATATTAACTTAGCATTATCATCATCAAATACAAAAATACCCACAATGAGGTATATATACATCTCATGTGCAAAGATGCACATGTGTGAGTAGAATATAGGTACTAATGTGTAAGTCCTATATTAAATGTACTTAGGAGTGGAGGATCTAGAATATCCCACTTAAGTACAAGGTCCTATTTAAGGCGTTATAATCAACACTTCGAACTAGATTCTATTTAGGTAACTACGAAGTTACATGGTTGACTAACTAACTAAACTAAGTTGAGCTTGATCTCTCAACAACTCCTAACTCGGGACGATGTATGAAAGATAAGGACTTTAGTTTTCGCTAGATTCACTACCAGTCCTCATTGTGTACAAAAGCCATCTAGGGCATTAAGATGCTTTTGTAGGTCGTGTTCCGACTCCGAGAGCAAGACAATGTTGTCTGCGTAGAGTAAGAGACTAACTTGTGTATCCCCAATAGCTACTCCCTTGCCTCCCTTACGAGCAATAAAATAAGCCATCTCATCAATGTAGATCCCAAAAAGAGTCGGTGATAGGGAGAAACCCTGTTTTACACCAATGGTGCTAGTGAAACAATCGGATAGGTCACTTGGGCATCTTACGCACCCAGAGACTTGCTCATATGGGGTATAAATGGCCCAGATCATGTCATTTGGTATCTCGAAGCTCTTAAGTCTATCAAACAACCTCTCCCTAGGAACTGTGTCAAAGGCTTTGCGTAAGTCCACAAAGCAACACTATAGTTTCTTCTTACGAGCCTTCGTCTGGTCAATTAAACACCTAAGTGTGAAGATATGGTCAATAGTGGAGAAGACTCAGCTAAAGCCAACCTGCTCATGTGCTTGAAGACTTAATGTTTCCATATAATCGTTAAGCTTCACTTCTATTACTGCATCATATAGTTTAGCGAGCGTATGACCTATCATAATGGTCCTATATGTATTTGGGTCCATTGGGTCCCCTCCTTTATGTATAGGGGCCACTGTGTTCATGGTCCATTATGGTGGAAAACCCTCAGCGAGGGCATGGTTGAATATTAGATTGAGAAAGGGGGCTAGGCACTCTCTAGCACATATGATGTGCTCGGCTCGCAATCCTGTGTGGTCCATGGATTTCCTATGTTGTAAATTTTTTTATGACCTTCGTGACCCTAGAGGTCGTGAAAAGTGTCCCCATGGTAGGTCGAGGTGTGGAAGGCATTGGAATGGGTCATTGGTTTAGGACATGGTAGAGTCTCTCGATATATGTATGCCAAATATTAGGATCCTCAATGGGTGTTTGTGGTCGTGGTTCTCGTAGTCTCTTCCATGCAAGGGCACAATCCCTACTCATGAGACTATAGTAGAGTTCCCGATATTGAGATGCTTCCCAAGCTCATCTTTTACGACGTGTCATCTTGTGCATCTCTTTGCGAGCCCGTACTGAGGAAATAGTACCACTAAGTCACGACACTTTAAGTTGTCTATACAACTATCTACGATCCTCATCATACCATTTGTTTTGTGGCATAGACCCTATTCTACTATGATTGGAGTGTTTCGTGTATGGGAAGCTATTAATTGCTGCTGAGTGAAGGATGTGTGCAAGTTCTGTAGTGAGGTTCTCTAAAGGCAAGGAAGAATCATGTTACCGGCCGGCAAAGGAGTTCAGAGTGGGAAACAGAGAGTTATTTAAGTAGTAGGAATGTGGTTGTAATTAAGCTATGAGTGTGGACGGACGGACCGGAAACGGTATGCCGTTCCGGATCCGGACCGATCCCGAACAGGTGCGGATGGCACCGTTTTGTAATACAGACCGGAAACCTATTTAAAGGCCCGGATACAATGTAATCAATAGCGGTTAATTAATGAAAGCTTAAGCGTTGTTATCTCTCTGTGTTAATTGCCGTTTTGTCTTAATTGTTATATCTTACGCGTGTGTTATGAAAGACGATCATAATAAGTAACTTAATTAAGTAGGACTAAGCGTTGAGGCAGATCCGGTTGCCGTAACACCCTTTGGGGAAGTGTCTTCCGTAGACACCCTGTGTTAGGCCATTGTCCGGCCCTAAGAGTTAACACAGTTTTTGGCGACCACGATTCCTGTTTTTGCAGCGAACGACGGCACGAATGGATGTCTAGATCAACGCACGACCTGGTTACAGATCGAACTCGACGCCTTGCCGAAAGGCAAAGGAGACGCGAGGCTTTCCAGCAAGCGGCGCAGGAAATTAGAGCGGATCGCTCGTTTTCCAACGTAATCCGGAGAGTAGCGGAGGACTCCCTTTGGTTATAGCAAACATCGCACCCGGACGACGGGAGCAGCCTAAGCAGCCTCTGGGAAACCGAATCCCTTCTCCACGCGTTGGTAAACGGAGAAGGCGAAGCAGAAGCCTTTTCAGCATATGAATCAGACTCCGAAGGGGAATGCAGCGTGCACACGAACTACCGTAGCAGCAACGAAACCCCGGGCGGACAGGAGGACGAAGGATCAGATACCTTACCGACACCGGATCCGGAAGTGCTAACGCTGGAACCCCCAGAACTAGCAGAAGAAGAGCGACCTCCGACACCGGAAGTCGAAGAGGAGAGACCTCCGTCACCAAAAGAAGAGGAAAAACCACCGACGCCGGAAACAAATTGGGAAGGACCACCGACACCGGAGAAAATTCCGGAACAAGCACCAACACTGCCAGCCTGCGCACCGATACCGGACGACGACATGCCGTTCCAGTACTCGAAGTATAGAGATGATCCGGACGCGGAAGCTCATGTGCACGCCTTTGAACAGACATGGGAAGCCAACCATGTGTCCTAGCGATTGACCCCGGAGGAAGAAGAACGCTCTAAGATAGCGGAATTTGGCGTCACATTGGAGGGACCGACAACAAGATGGCGCCGGACGCAGGACCCGTCTACCATCAACACCTTTGCAGATTTAAAAGCTAAATTCTTGCATTTTTTTCAAAAGGAGGTGGACCAGAACGTAATGGTAGGCTTATTTTATACCATCCGACAAGAGGTAGGGGAGAGCATTCCCCAATTTGTCATCCGGTTTCAACGGATGCATAGTCAGCTTGCCCACGCACCCCCGGAGGAGGAATTACGGACTATATTCCTAAACGCGCTCCGAGAACCTCTACGCACGGTTTGCATGGTAATTGACTTCCGCACAAGTACCATCGACCAGGTCATTGACCGGGTGAGAGAGATGGAAAAGACAAGCTCCTGGCTCACATTGGGAGCACTTCAACGGGCGTTACCGTCCGATGAAGACCTTCGGTTTCGGCAAGCAATACAGTGCACAACCTGCTTGAATTCCGGACACTCGGCTCTAGAATGCACTATGAGGACGCAATGTGTAATCTATCAATCCAAGAGACATACGACGGATAGGTGTGAGTATAATCTGTTGAACTGGCAAGCACAGCCCGTCCGACAAATTGAGCCACGCAGCAGCCGGGATGAAGAAGACGAATGTTGGCGGCGAATGGACCGCGACCGACCGGCACAGGATGTCCGGCATGGCGATCGACGGGAAAATGATGTCCGGTATGGTGATCGGCGGGATAACTATGACCGGCATGATCGGTACCAGGGTTACAATAGATGATACGAACATTACGACCGGGAGCACTCCCCCGGGTATCGTCAGCAACGGGAGGAATACGGCAGATATAACGGGAAACCCCGTCAAGAGTACCATAATAAGAAGAGCTATAACAAAAAATGGCATTTTAAAAAAGGCGGCTACCCCCGGGATCCGGAACAAGGAGCTCCAAGCAGCCAACCGGTACAAAACCCCGCGCGTACCGCAGGACCTGTCCCGGGTACAACAGACAATGCCGAATCTAGCAATACCCGGAAAGCCTACTGCTACTACTGCTGACAGGAAGACCATTATAGTAACCAATGCCCGGTGATGAGCTATGAAAAACGACCGGCGGTAAATATGGTAGTCCCTGAGGTGGCAGATCTGCAGCAGGTGACCACAAGGTCAAAGGGCATGGCCAAGGAATGGGAGACGCAGGAGACCATCCGGAAACAAGCAACGGAATGGGTAAAGAAAGCAAACGAACAGAATGTCACAGACTTACAGCGGCAAAAGAAGAACACCGCAAGGCTTGCCGGCGGTAGTCACTCTGAGAATGAGACATGGCAGGCGTTGCAAGAGTGCCAGATTACGTTGCCACTAGGAAGACTCCTACAACTCGTGCCAAGATTCACGGAAGGACTGAAGACGGCCATGACGGCAGGAGAACCATCACCGGCACCGGTACTCTTCTCGAATCCGGAGGAGGGACCAACGGTGGTGGACACCAGCAGTCCAGTAATCACTGCCATTGTAAAAGGGAAAGAACTCCCCGGCA
This sequence comes from Azolla caroliniana, assembly GCF_043228905.1. Classification (NCBI taxonomy): domain Eukaryota; kingdom Viridiplantae; phylum Streptophyta; class Polypodiopsida; order Salviniales; family Salviniaceae; genus Azolla; species Azolla caroliniana. Next base: position 17,375,057 of record NW_028230447.1, read on the forward strand.
CAGTTATAGACGGAGGCTCTGGGGTGAATGTAATAAGCCTCAGGACGTGTGATGCCCTAGGAATCCACGAGTGGGAGCCGTGTCCGTTCTGGTTGCGGATGGCCGATACAAGCTCAGTACGGCTGACAGGATTAATACGGAAATTAGAAGTCACCGTCGGCGGTCATACATTTTACATCTCAACCGTAGTGCTACAATTACAGGCACAAGGCGCATACCCGCTATTGCTGGGGCGGCCATGGTTGAAAACAACACATATCAAACAGAATTGGCGGAAAAAATAATTACCTTCCGGCGAGGAAAAGCCAAGGTATGGGTACCAACACAGCCAAGGACGAGCACTGGCAAGGAATGTACACCGTTGTATGCGGAATGCGTCAACATGCTAGAAGGGTTAGCGGACGAAGAAGAAGCTCAGTACCTGCAGGAAAACCCGAAGATCATACCCCTCTTCGAAATTGACATTGCCGAAGCAGTAGCACCATACTTACCGCAACCGGAAGAGGCTGAAGCAGAACCGGATAAAGACGCAATTCGGGAGTTATGGCAAGCGCAAGAAGCGTTGGAACGGGAAATGGCCGTTTCACAGTGCGTAAAATCGTCGCAACTGGAAGAGGTGAACCTAGGCACCACGGACGAAGCAAAACCGGTGCACATCGCCAAGGAGATGAAGTCTGAAGACAAAACGGCGATGATCACACTTCTCACGGAATTCCACGATGTGTTCGCCTGGTCATACGAAGATATGCGAGGACTCGACGCTCAGTTATACCAGCATCAGGTGCACTTGAGCAAGGACGCAAAACTAGTGGCACAAAGACGGTACCGGATGAATCCCAATTATGCCGCCAAAGTCAAGGAGGAAATCGACAAACTGCTAAGAGTTGGCGTTATCCGTTCGGTAAAGAAAGCGACATGGTTGAGCCCGATCGTAATCGTACCGAAGAAGAACGGAAAAATTCGAGTTTGCGTGGACTACCGGAAACTCAATGCGGCTACGGTAACAGATGCGTTTCCACTTCCGTTCACAGATGGAGTGTTGGATGCCGTCGCCGACCATGAGGTCTATAGCTTCCTAGACGGATTCATCGAGTATAAATGCACCCCGACGACCAAGAGAAAACGGCATTCGTCACCGAATGGAGGGTGTTTGTGGCCGTGGTGATGATGTTCGGACTCAAAACGGCACCGACAACATTTCAACGAATCATCATGGAAATCTTTAGTGAATATATACCGGCTTTTATGCAGGTTTTCCTTGACGATTTCGCCGTCTATAGCCGGGAGGAGGACCATTCTCAGCACCTCCGTCTTTGTCTAGAAAAGTGTAGAGCGTACCAGCTAAGCTTGAATCCAGCAAAGTGTGTATTTGGCGTGTCTAGTGGAACTTTATTAGGACATATTGTGAGCCAGGAAGGTATTGCAGTCGACTCGGACAAAGTGAAAGCCATATTAGAAGCACCGGCGTTGGCAACGGCAAAGGCATTAAGCCGGTTCTTAGGCCAGATCCGGTGGCACAGCCGGATGCTCCGATACTTAGCCGACCTGGCTACACCGTTGCATGCCGCCGTACATCGGACACCATTCCAGTGGACCGACACCGAGGATAGAGCGTATAGGGCCCTCAAGGTACTATTGTCGCAGGCACCGGTAGTACAACCTCCGGATTGGAGTAAAGAATTTCACGTGTTCGTAGACGCCTCCGACATCGCAATCGGAAGCGTACTTATGCAGCTTATGGAGCCAAAATGGTACTGGCCAGTGTACTATGCCAACCGAAAGCTATCCCAAGCAGAACGAAACTACTCTACCACGGAACGGGAAGCCCTAGGGATGATCTACAGTGTGACAAAGTTTCGGCATTATTTATTGGGAAAGAAGTTTTCCTTCCATGTAGATCATTCGGCACTCCTTTACCTAGTGTCCAAAGCGTCACTCATTGGCAAATTGGCCCGATGGACCTTACTGTTACAGGAGTTCGAGTTTGAAATATTCCACCGACCCGATATACAGCATGCCGTGGCGGATTACTTAAGCCGATTAGAGTCTGGAGAGACGGGTGACGGAGTAGCGGATGAGTTTCCGGATGCAGAGCTATTTCGAGTCACTACGGAGACGGCAGTAGATGACACGGTGGCACAGGAAGACAAATGGCTCACAAATATGCACCAATTTTTGAGCATAGGACTGCCTCCGGAAAAGATGAACCGGGACGAACGGAAACGCCTGGCGGTGCAAAGCCGACATTTCTGCTTACTACAAGACACACTGTACCACAAGGGCGCGGACGGCATATGGAGACGGGCGGTGCGCAACGATGAAAAGGAACTGATACTGAGGGAAGCCCACTGCGGAGTTGCCGGAGGTCACTATGCCGGAGATGCGACGGCCAGGAAAATATGGCAAAGTGGCCTATGGTGGCCAACGACACTTAGAGATGTGGTACGATATGCAAAAGAATGTGACCTATGCAAGAGAATGGGTCAGCCAACGGAGCAGGCTCGTATGCCACACCAGCCGGTACTACCACTCGAGCCATTCCAGAAGTGGGGGCTGGACTTTGTAGGACCCTTCAAGCCACCGGCAATGAGAACGGGTAATCGGTACGTCATCGTTGCTACGGATTATTGCACGAAATGGGTGGAGGCCAAAGCATTAAGGGATAACACCGCTGCGTCAACGGCGAAGTTTCTATATGAGTACATATGGTGCCGTTACGGATGCCCAATTGAATTAATAAGCGACCAAGGGGGGCACTTTCTCGGCCAAGTAGTGGAAAGCCTGACGACATTCTATGCCGTTGTACACAAACGGAGCACACCTTACTATCCACAGGCGAATGGTTTAGCAGAATCAACGAACAAGACGCTCCAGAATATCCTCCGGAAGATCGTCAACGAAAACCGGACGGATTGGGACACAAAGCTACATAGCGCGCTTTGGGCATACCGGACGACATACAAAACGAGCATCCGAACAACACCGTTCCGGTTAGCGTTCGGACTAGAGGCGGTCATGCCGGTAGAATTCCAAGTACCCAGCTTACGGATCCAGCTACGGGAACGGCTGAACGAGAAGGAGTCGGAGGCAATACGGTTGACAGCGTTGTGTGAGCTCGAGGAACAACGACTGGCTAGCATCCTGCATTTAGAATTGGAGCAACGACGACGGAAAGCATTTGTCGACCGGCACAGGAAAGGAAACGAAAAAATGTTCGCCATCGGCAAACCGGTGTTAGTATTTCAGACCCGGATGGGCAAGATGCCGGGTAAACTACAGTTTAGATGGACCGGACCATATTGGTTAACACGGGAGTATAATGGGTCCTACCAGTTAGGGACACTTGCCGGCGAAGTGCTAGGCAAATGGGTCAACGGATTCCGGTTGAAGCCATATAGAGGACCGATGCCTAAGAACCCATTTGAGCAAAGGACCGACAGCAGTGAGGGAAACGGCAACCACCAAGACGGCAGACAAGGCGAGCTGATAACTGGGGAGAATGAGGCCGGTAAGGGTCCGAGAGGACCAACGGACAAGTGACGTCAAACTAAATTAATTATTGTTTAAAAAAAAAAAAAAAAAAAACAATCATGCAAAAGCGAGGAATGAATGGATGAAAGAGCGAGGAGCGAAAAGGTATGTAGTGGGCATTTAAAGCGCCACCATAGGACATAATGCTATTTGAGTACATGACATGCACACACTCGAAAAAGGCGCCAGAATGCACAGACAAAAACCATTGCGCGTAGAGACCCTTTACTTTCGCGAACCCAGGAGCACAGAAGCACCAAGACGCTGCAAGATCATCAGACGAGAACATGTGCACAGAGAACCCCCGCCTTCTGAACTCTCTCTCTCTCAACCTCACTCTCATCACCATCCAACCTCGCCACCGCAATCCGACCTCGACACAGAAATGGACCCGCAAACGCTGTCGGAAGCCACCAAGACATGGCTAAAGCAACACGGGCTCGAGGGCTTCTTGATGATGATGGAAGTACCGCCACACAAAGAAGCCGACAAAGTGATCAAAGAAATCGACACAGAGGTCATAACGGCAGAGGCGATTCGAGCGTTAACAGGCCTTCTGGAGGGAGGCATACTCACGATCGACAATCCAACCCCGGAGCAACTCATCAGGTATTTTGGTGAGTATTCTCTAGCCAGCAAGGGCTACCGGACACAAGACGGCGGAGACATGCTGTTCCGCAAGATTGCCCGTGTGCTCCACGAGTACGGCCACGTGTACCCTAGACCCCCTGTCATGCCGCAGAACAGGGCAGGGATGATCATTGCCACCTATGAAGGGATCAAGGTGGATTGGCCGGTATTGATCGCAAACGGGTTGTGTGCGGCCATCGAGATCGTCAGAGGCAAAGACGGCAAAGAAGGCCGAGACGGACGGAGGATATGGCACGCCGTAACGCAGTGGCTCACCTTGCTTGTGCCACCCGTCCAGCCCGTCCAGCCCAAGAAGCGAGGAAGAGTGGCGGATGGCACCCCAAAGACGGCTTCCAAACGACAACAGTTGTTGGCCTCTAAGGCCTCTAAGGGAAAGGCGAGGGATGCAGAACAGGCGGCAGCAGGAAGCGGCAGCCGAAAGCGCCCAACGGAGGCGCAGGAGGAACCACCAGCATGGCCCGTAAAGGTCACACTCTGCCGATCGGTGAATAGAGAAGCGGACCCCTTGGCGGCAAAACTCAATGCCGGAGCTTAGGAGGAGGAAATAGAGGAGGAGCCTACGGAGCACCTCCAACGACGGTCGTTGGCAAGGACCGTTGAGACAGCCGGGAAACGTTCGGACCCTCAGACGGAGGGAACACCGGCTCCCCTTAGTGAGACTCCCACGCCAAGGAAGGAACCGGAATCGGTGTGCATGGCACCGGAAACAGAAGCCCCGGCACCACCGGCAACACCAGAAAGGTCAATGCAGCCTCCCTCGGTCAGCCAAGAAGAAGCGCAAGGGGAACCAGGACAATAGGGTGGTCCACGGGCAGAAACGGAACTGCAACTCGGCGCAACCAGGCGGGACCACCCCTCTACAAGTGAGCCCATCTGTCAAACCTCCGTGCAAGCACAACAAGGCACCGGTAGCCTGTGCCTCCGATGGATAGGCGAGCAGATAGCTGGAGCAGTGGGGTATATTGAGGCGGAAGAAAGAGCGCAAAGCGAACGGTTGCTCGTCACAACCGAACAACTAGAGACGGCCCGGTCCAGAATCTGGTGCCTTGAAAAAGACTTGGATCAAGTCACGACAGAGATGGCCAAAATGGCCTGAACGGCAACACATATCCAATCACCGGTGACTCCGGTAAGTTTACAGAATAAGGAAACGGAACGACCTGTACATAGCAATAAGACCCCGGCCACGGAAACCATTCCGACGAGAGATGCGGCGCAAGCCCTGGAGCTTGCAGAATTGAGAGATGAACTTGCCGCACAAGAAGCGCTAAGGAGCCGTGAACAAGAATTGAAGATAGCGGCCGAAGCCGAATTAAAGAAGACTGCTGAGAACCTCCGCCGGGCAGAGGAGAGCCTCCGGAAAGGCCATCAAGCGTACGACCGGCTAAAGGAGGAGAAAGACAAAGTGCTGCAGGAAAAGGACAAGTTGCGAAAAACGGCGGAAACAGAGATTGAACGGCTAAAGGAAGAGCTCTGCCAACAGAAGGACCGCGAGGACCGGGCCCGTCGTTAGATCAACGCACGGCTCAAGCAAAAAACGGATGATTTTGAGCACCTGCACCGGGACTACAAACGGCTGGAAACGGAACATAAAGAACGGATGGCCGAGCTCCAACAGGCAGTTGATCGGGCCGCGATGGCGATCGCCGACGAACGGGCGGAAAATACAAGACGCTTGGACAAGGCGGAGAAGGTCCGGATGGAGCTCCAGAGGCAGCAACAGGAAGACAAAGAGAGAGCGTCAACAGTATTGCAGAAATTACAAAGCACATATCAAAGGCAATTGACGGATTACAAGGCGCAGGCGGAGGACAACGTCAAAATCATCAAACAACTGAAGGAGGAACGGCAAGCAGCGGAAACCAAATCGCAATTGGGAACGAGCCGGATTCAGTCCATCCTCCGGGCATGGCTGAATCAGACAAAACACTTGATTGATGAAAGCTCCGTAAAATGGTGGACAAAGTGGGCACAAAACGCGGCGGAACTCCAGTTGCTTCGGGCGGATGTGGCAAATCGGCGGAAGGAAGGAGGTGATTGTTATACGTTGACTTCCGAGGACTTCACAACCATACGGGACGAGCTGGCCGACGACTTCCAAGTCCTGGCAGATGAACAGCTGGCGCAGGTCAGGCAGCTCGTAGCTCAGCTAGACAATGATAGGCTGGACGCTCAAATCCAGTTTGAAAGCTACAAGCGGTCCTAGGTGCGGGAAGAAAAAGCATGGGAAGCGGCAACGGTTAACCTTAGTGATGAGGAACCGTCGCCGGCTGAGGGCCTGCCGGGAACCAGTCAACCGGAGACCACTACGACGCAGGGAGCAATGACGGAGACGCCGGTGTCAGAGCAACAAACGGAGGAGCAGCCGCAACAGCCACCAACGAACCCGCCGCAGCAGACATCAACAGAGCAACAACAACAACAACAACAACAATCACTTCCAGATGAACCATTGGAGCCTCTCGAACAAAGCATTCTGGACATTTTGGACGAAGAATAGCAAGGGTCGGTTGTGGATTCGACGTACAAGGTACTGTCCCACGGGCGTGCCATGTGTTACCGGCCGGCAAAGGAATCCAGAGTGGGAAACGGAGAGTTATTTAAGTAGTAGGAATGTGGTTGTAATTAAGCTATGAGTGTGGACGGACGGACCGGAAACGGTATGCCGTTCCGGATCCGGACCAATCCCGAACAGGTGCGGATGGCACCGTTTTGTAATACAGACCGGAAACCTATTTAAAGGCCCGGATACAATGTAATCAATAGCTGTTAATTAATGAAAGCTTAAGCGTTGTTATCTCTCTGTGTTAATTGTCGTTCTGTCTTAATTGTTATATCTTACGCGTGTGTTATGAAAGACGATCATAATAAGTAACTTAATTAAGTAGGACTAAGCGTTGAGGCAGATCCAGTTGCCGTAACACACTTTGGGGAAGTGTCTTCCGTAGACACCCTGTGTTAGGCCATGGTCCGGCCCTAAGAGTTAACAAATCAAAAGAGGAGAGATGGGCTTGAACATGTCAGGAATAGATGTCAACGAGCTCATGCGTGAAATGTATTATGGTGTGATGGTTTGGTTGACTAGAGTTGGTGGCGTGGGAGGTGTCGCATTTTAGCTTAAAGTATAGGAAGCTATGGTCTCCACCAATGGGGCATGGGGCCACCCAGAAGGAGTTAACCATGTGGGTAGCTTCAGGGCGTCCTATTAGGTAATCAATTGTGCTTTCCCCTCCTACATGTGGGAAACATGTGAGCTCTTCCGAGCCTGACCACTTGGCTAAGCCATTATATATGACCATCTGGTGTCGGCTTCCAAGTTCAAGCAGATGATGGCCAAAGCTTGTGGCGTCCGCACCTTGATCCTTTGATGTACGTGTTATGTCTAAGTCTAAGGGGTCGACATTCACCATTTCTAGGTTTCTATCCATCAGAAATATTGTGCATTGTCGGGATTGGGTTCTCGCATTGAAATCTACTACAAGGAAGACTTCCCCTTGAGAAGAATATCGAATTATGTCATCTGATAAAGGTTCGTATGGAGAAGGCCCATGTGGCATTCCTTCATCAACTATACTCTCCGCTCTAGCCATATTATATTGGGATCCTTTCAGGGGGAAGTAACAAATGACGATAAATATCGCCTGATCCTTGCTAGTGAGGACTTTCACCCACATAAAGCGGGCTTTTGGGTTTGTCTTTAGTATTTCTATCCTATTATGTATCTCTCTCCGAATTACATAATTTTCTTTATTGACACTCATTATAAGTAGTTTTTTAACACACATTTATTAATATTATCATGTTTTTTTTTAGAGAGAGACAGAGAGAGGATATGTATGGAGTAATAGAGATGAAAAAATTGGTTCTCAAACCCAAGAGGCTTACCCAAGAGTTAAGCCTCATAGTCTAACAACTTACCACTTGGGTAATGTAATTACAAGAAAACGAAAGAGAGATGTGCAAAGATAAAATTCATTTTCTTATGTGTTAATGAGTGTCAAAACCCATTGATTGCATTCATAGATAGGAAACCTTGCCTAATCTGATAGGTGGTTAACTCTTTTGTCTCTCTTTGGTGCATGAGTTCATCCATAGGTGGTTCAGCTTTTCGAACCTTCGTAGCCATGTTCCACAATGTATATGCAATACAAAAACTCTTCATCCAAGATAGATATAGAGGAAAAGGTAAAAACTACTGAGTCAACAAAGCTTTTTCGCCATAAGATTGTCACTTAGTTGGTAATTGCCAACATAGACCAAAATGTCATGTGTTCAAATGGTACATTTTGTGGTGGCATCTAGTAAAGTAGTGCAATGAGATTTGTGGGGACATGGGTCATTAAAAACTTGGATTACTACTAGGGTAAGCCCATCATGATTAATAAAATTAACTATGGCTCCGGTTCTGTTTATGTTCTTTACCTTGAAACCAAACCAAACCATTTATAGGAAACAAAAACCAAACCAAACAGTTTATGTGCTTTCAAGTGACTTAAACCAAAACATTTAGGAAAAGGTAAACAAAACCATTTAAACAAAACCGTTTAGGGAAAGCTTGAAACCAAACAGAACCATTCAATAAAAAAACTTAAGCCTAACCATTTAAGTCAAACTAATAAAAAGATTAAATAAATAAAAAACATTAAATTAAATAAGCATTTAAGTTAAATTGATTAAATTAGTAAACAAAAAACATTAATTAAACCATTAAGAAAACAAGGAAAAAGCTATACAAAAACCAATAAACCATTGAACCGAACCACTTAAACCTATAAACTTATAAACCCGAGTTTTAGAATTAAACCGAACTAAAACCAAGCCATTCAATAATAATTGAACCAAACCAAACCATTTAATTATATTGGAACCGATAAGCCGTTAAACCATGGTTTAACTGTTTGGTTTGGTTTGAGCTGAAACCAAACGCATAGCGAAATAAAATTAAGCTTGTATGACCAATTTAATCCTTAACGTTCTCAACTTAGTTATCTCCAAGATCATTTGAACATGTTGCTTCTCTAACTATGAGTTTAGGCATCTCTTGTTAAGATTTGCTTGAATTGTATTCTCGCTTCTCGATATTTACTCTCTCCACCAAGGATTACATTTACATTATCAACGTTTCATTAACTACCAACAAACTTATGTCATGGACTAGTCTTTCGGACCCTTGTAAGCCACAGATCGAGGGTTGAACTTTTACCGGCTCTCAATCCATTGTTGCAAATGACAATCAGCCACCTATTAAGTAAAAAACACCTGCCAATTCTACCTCGGATTGGGCCATCTTCTTTCAGTTTCTTAGTCACATATCATGGTAGTATAAATTTCATGATCTGACTTTGTATCATGCCAACCTTGTTTTCCTCTATCACAGCTTTTGGTGGCGCAGCAACATCAACTTTGATAACTGAGGTTAGCAATATGCCAATCTTGTTGAATCATGACCCTCAGATATATTCACTTGAATGTGTCAAATTGATCAAAGAAGCACATGGGCATTTCATATTGTAGCCTGAGTTGATAGCTCCATAAATTGATCGCTTCATCAATGTCAATCACAACGTTTCATGTTAGAATCAATGTTCTTACATAGGAGAATGAGCTTTGACAACATAAAAAACCATCTGGGTCAATGACAGAGATACATGTAAACATGCTCCCATTTCCATCAATCAGCCATGCTCTAACACCATTGAAGATTGTAATGCCGTCTCAATGATATGCAATTGTTCCCACATGTGAGCATCAGTATAAATATTGGCCATCACAATGAATAGGGAAGCATTGCTTTTAGTGAGCTTTGAAGCACATTCAAAGGCATGCCTTCCGAGCTCCACATTTCCCCACTTACAACATGCACCTAATATACTGCACCAGCTGGCAAGATTCGGTTGGTGTGGCATCTTTTGTATCATTAACACTGCCTCATTGAACTGGCCAGCTCGGGCAAATGCGTCGAGCATGCAATTAAAGTGAGAGATTAGTGGTGGGAATCCGTGAGAGATTTCCATAGCCATGAAGTAACATTGAATAACATCGACCAGTCCAGCATGACTGCATGCAGAAAGAGCTCCAAGGAAGGTTATATGGTTTGGTCGTATACCTTTCTCAATGATCTCCTCAAAGAGATAGAATACACTTTCACTTTGTCCTTGACGAGCATATCCCGCAATTATTGCATTCCATGAGACAATGTCCACAAAACATACCATAGTGACTAGATTATATGCATCTGTTAGGCTTCCACACTTACCATACATGTCAATAAGAGCATTTTCCAATGCCATATGGGAGGCTTCCAGTCTAGCTATTGGAAGATCAAACATTTTAGTACGGTTGAATACCTTATCTTCAAAACCACAAAGAAAATTATCGTTGATGCCAACTTTAACAATCTCGGAATGCATCACTCGGCCCATATCTATAGCTCCAATCATGCTACAGGCCTTCAAAATGCAGATATATGTAACCATGTTCTTTGATACTCTCTCTGCTTGCATTTGGTCCACACATTTCAATGCCTCCTCAGCATGTCCATGATCAACATATGCTGCAAGTAGAGTAGACCACACTACCACATTATGTACTTGTGTGCATCTAAATAGTTCTTGTGCCTCTCGAAAATGGCCACATTTTGCATACATATCTACCAAACAATTACCAACAAAAGTCTCCCTCTCTAAACCTTTTTTAACAATCTCAATGTGTAGTTTTTGACCTTTCTGAACAGATTCTAAACTTCCACATATTTTAAGAAAAGAAATAGACGTAGTTGTATCTAAGTGAATATCCTTAGATTGCATTTCTTCCAGACAATTTAAAGCCTCAACATGATGCTCATGTTCAATATAACTTGATATGATTGTATTCCAAGACACTAAATTTTGCATTGGAAGCTTGTTGAAGACCTTTCTTGCTTCTAGAAGAGAACCACATTTGGCATACATATCAACTAGCACATTGCCAAGTACTTGATCTACCTCTAGACCCTCTTTCAATACCTTAATGTGTATTCTTCTTCCCTCATTGATCATACCTGAATTTCCGCAAGCCTTCAGACTGCAATTAAATGTGGTAAAATCTGGGAACACACCAAAATGTGACATTCTATAAAAAAATTCTAAAGCATCTTTATCATGCCCATGTTCGGCATTTCCATTGATAAGAACATTCCACGTAACAACAGTTCGTATTTGCATAGCTTCGAAAACACACCTCGCATCTACAAGGAGGCCACACTTTGTATATAGATCCAATAAGGTGTTGCAAAGAACAATACTTTTCTCCATGCCTATAGCTACAATTTTAGCATGCATACATTGGCCTTCTTCTATAGATCCTAAGTTACTACAAGCCTTCAAAATGCATACAAATGCAGCCTCATCAGGGGAGACTCCACATTCATGGATCTTTTCCATGTATTTCAATGCCTCCTCACTAAGCCCACTCTCTACATATCCTGAGATCAGGACTGTCCACACTATTAAGTTTCGATGCAAAGCATGTTCAAATAACGTTTTTGCTTCTAGAAATGAACCACATTTTACATACATCTCTACTAGATTGACCTCTAGAGATTGAGTACTACTTTCAACTCCTTTGCAAACAACTTGTGCATGTATTTGTTGACCAGTGTCTAAATCTCCTAATAAGGTACATGCTTTTAGGCCACAAGAAAGTGTGATAGCATCTGGAGACATACCTTCTATTTCCATCTGTTTGATGCTGTTCAAAGCATCAAGCACACATCCATATTCGATAAAACCAGTCACAAGAACATTCCATGAGATCACATTTCGAGAAGAAAGCTTATGGAACACGTGGTGTGCTTCTTGGATCATACTACATTTCACATACATGTCAATCATCGTATTACCCACGAAAGGGTCCATTTCAATGCCTCCTAGAATGATTTCCATATGCAGTGTTTGACCTTCTGTGATGCATTTAAGCTTAGAACAAGCTTTTAGCAAAGCCACAAACGTGTATTTAGAGGGTCTTATACACCAATTTTCTTGCATATTCTTATGGAAAAGCATCAACGAATGTGTTGGATTACCACATTCTATACATTCTTGCATGAGACTCGTCCATGATCTTTCGTTCCGACAACCCTGGAATCGTTCGAAAATGTAACATGCATCAAGCATGCTTTTACATTCAACAAAACTAGAGATAAGATAGTTTGCAACATTAGTGTGAGATTCCAAGCCTTTCTTGCATATCTGGACGTATGCATTTCTAACACACTCCACATCTTTGCGTTGTCTGCATTTCTGAAGGCTACAAACGAATTCATTGACCACCACATTTTCAAGCATTACAGTGACATGTCCAGAAGGCTAATATACAGGCAGTATTTGATTGTGCATCAACAGATAGGCATTTCTTTTGGTCTAGCAAATGCCCACAAAGCAAAGCAGTGATATATTTGTCCTGTTATACACAAGAATAATACAGAGGTGAATAAACAGAGCATATGGGTAACAGAGAAACCAAATTGGGTTTAAGCCGTTCAAAATTACAGTTTCACGGTTCGGTTCGGTTCGGTTCAAACCGAACTGTTGCCGATTGCTAGGCTATAATGGTATCACTAACTTTGGGTGGTGTCACAGCTACATGGGGTTAGTGAGAGTTTGGACATGACACCTAATCAGGTTTGTGTAGGTAAAGGACCTCAGCTTCCATTTTATGTTCTCTTAGTTGCGTCCAAATTGACCCAAATATAATTATATTCAATTGAGCTCTTATATTTATCAAACTATTTCCGTAACCAACAGATGGGCGTAACTGTAAGTAGATATTAGGTCATATATATACACATCATGGGGTATTTTTACAATTAGCCGTAACATTTTTGTTATTGTGGATGGTATTGATACTAGGACATATGTCTAACTGAGGGCTATGTTTTTTGATATTACCCTTTCAATTTTATACCGGTGTCGTGAAGTTATGTGTGTGCGTGTGAAATTTGAGGCGGGCCACCAAGGACTTGAACGGGAGAGGATGGATTGAAATTGTTACGTGAGTCGAAAGGCTCCGATGATTTGAAAGCTTCATAGAGTCAAAGTCTCATCGGGCACGAAGGCTCCTTGGACTCGAAGGTTCCCATGAGTCGGAGGCTTGTAGGAGTCGGAGAGAGAGGCGAGTCGAACGACAGACTATGGAAGGTCGTTACTACACACTCGGAGGTCGGAATTTAAAATCCAAAAAATCCGTCGTGATCCTCATGGTGGAGGCTTCATTCCAGATACTCAAATAAGTGGATTTACATAAACAAGAGATATATACATTGTATTAAAATTTTGTAAGCATTAGTAAGTTTATGAGGGTGTATGTACAATGAGAATATCTCTTGGCTCCATTACATGGAGTGAACAAGCGATAGAAGAAGGATAAGAAGAAGATAGGAATACACAGAGAAGATAAGTTCATGAGTAGAGCTTCAGGTGAATATCCTCGAGTTTCATTATGACATCTCAACAAATGACGACCACATCAATTTGTCGTTGTTGAGCTCATGCGCCCTCTTGATTCACAACACTCCCTCTCTTCGAAATTTGGCAGCACTTTCACATCTCTAACTTTCCTAGTTTAACTTAACTCCTCCTATACATTTCCCACATCATGACACCCATGATTGTAGAATAAGGGAAACACATAAAAGTCATGTTTGCAACTTTACAAGTGGCACATAATAATTGGGTCCTATAAATGCGCATTGATTAATGGCACGTAGAAAACATTCCTAGCCAAAAACTCTTTTGGCAATCCTTTGCATTGGAAATTTTAACTTGGAAAGCCGAATCAAGATGTGTGCATGTGTGTGTGCGCGCAATCTTGACACATATACAAACATGCATATAAGGGATGAAATAGATGATTATATGTATCAAGGAAGCTCAACGTGGATTAGGATAATGCACATGTAATTAATTCACTAACCAATGGGAGGGATAGATTTGATACCTTTCCAAATATTATCATTAAGGGTTGGAAAGTGTATGCGGCTTATCTTGAGGAAATATGTCCCTAGTTTAAACATTTATCATGAATGTATGTGGGTAATGGGCACCTATAGATACCCAACTTTATGAGAATGGGTTGTAATAATGGAAATAAAGTTCTACAAATATACATTGTCCATTAAAGCATGAAATACACCACACATGCCCTTTAATATTATTGTAGCATCAACATGACTGCTTTTCTTTATTGGGTCAATTGCTTTTACAATACTTGTTTAACACAAATTCATCAGTGATCACGAGAGTGGTTCAGAGTAGTGGAGCAATGATTTGTATGACCTTACATGGTGGTGTACATGTGCTTGTTTGTGTCATTGAGAGACACATCATCATTCTTTGTGTTTCTTAGATCTTTCTCAAGAACTAAGCTAGTTAGAATAAAAAATATATTGAAAAGAAAGAAAGGAAGGTACTTCCTAATACGTTGTTGATCAAGCCACACTACAATATTAGGTCGTGACATTTTTTGCAACAATCTATGAGAGGTTACAAAAGTTTTAAGCTTGTCACCGAAGCTTTGTGTGCAAGACAACATGTGATCATGCACCTAACAATTGTTTTTCTCAGTGTGTCCACATGTGGTTTGCGTCATATTCATGAATGTATGTGTTAAGTATACATTGTCTTATGCAAAGGCCTATTAGTAAATGTGAATTTTTATGTGCTTATAATATAAATGAGTATGTGAGAGTGTATGTTTATAAATATGTGTAATGGTGTGGGTATGTCCAAAAATGTGTGAGTGTAATTGTACGTGTTTGTGTATGTGCAAAGCAGAGTGAGGTTAGTGTGGTCGTGAGGTTCACGTAGCTCTAGGGTTGGAAAACAAGGTCTACTCACCTCTAGTGTTACTCCTCTTGTGTGTAGCAAGGCTAAGGTTAGGGTTGACGGGCTTGACACTTCTTTGTCCAGCAAATAACACTCCTTTAACCACAATGCTTGAGGTTCGACACTTGTCTCAAGTAGTCACACTAGTTGAAGATAAGACTTGTTCGTTCAAACACTAGATCGTATCCTTGATTTGACATCGAGAGTCTATGATCAACTAAGCATGATTTTCTACCACATCAAGGTTCTTTTTGTTGATGAAGTCTAGGTGTCAAATTCTCAAAATCTTGACATCAAATGTTGGACATAAAATCCTCCACCCATTGAACCCAAGAATGAGCTCTCCCTCTCATTTTATAGCCCTTGCATGAGTTCTCTTGTTCATTAAAATTGTATTCTCCCTTTTATGTATATGCACCTAGTCTTTCCTTGTTGCATGGGTGCTTGGTCTGACCAAAACAGCACCACACACTTCCATGTCATCTTTTGCCCATTTGTTTCCTTATTGTTTTGCTTTTGGCATCTCTTAATGGATGTTAAATCTTTGACCCTTCCATTAGCAATGATTAACTTTTGTCATTTGGGCTATGCCTTTCATTGTTGTCTTTATTTATTTGTTTTCCTTTTCCATTTGTTGACCCTGTTGTTCAATTTTTCAGACATCATGAAACTTGACTTTATTTATTGCAATTTTCTCCTTATGCATGTGCTATATCATAACACTGTTAATATCATTTACAAATTATTCAACAAGGTTAAACAACGTTGTCGCCAAAATAACTTGCGCATGAATAAAATATGAGTGGAACCGTTGTCGCGAAGTTTCGCGCGCGTGTGTTACTTGGGCGGGACCACGGGGGTCTCGGACTAGGGAGTACTCAAGGGATAGAGAAGACCCAAGGTTTGGTTTATGACAATACTACTTCCCCACCCCTTCCCGAGCAAGGTCTCGTTCCCCTTTAGTTTTGTGAGGCCGGTGGCTCTCGTTGATCACGACTCGTCGACCTTCCGAGATCACCGTACGAGCCAAGTGACCAAACGAGTACAAGCAAGATGAGCACGCAACATGAACGCACAAGGGGACGATAACACAAACACGAATGTCCGTACGGCTTTATGAGGAGGAGAGGTGCATGGGCGCGCCTGAACGCTCCCTCGTGACAAGATGTCGAACGTACGAGGAAGACACAAAACACAAGCACAAAATGCTCGTATGCCTTTATGAGGAGGAGAGGTGCATGGGCAAGCCCGAACGGTCCCCTCGTCACAAGACGGTCGAACGTAGAAGGAAGACACAAACACACACACAAATGCTCGTACGTCTTTATGAGGAGGAGAGGTGCATGGGCAAGCCCGAACGGTCCCCTCGTCACAAGACGACCGAACGTACAAGGAAGACACAAACACACGCACAAATGCTCGTACGCCTTTATGAGGAGGAGAGGTGCATGGGCAAGCCCAAACGGTCCCCTCGTCACAAGACGGTCGAATGTACAAGGAGGACACAAACACGCACACAAAATGCTCATACGCCTTTATGAGGAGGAGAGGTGCATGGGCAAGCCCGAACGGTCCCCTTGTCACAAGACGGCCGAACGTACAAGGAAGACACAAACACACATACAAATGCTCGTACGCCTTTATGAGGAGGAGAGGTGCATGGGCAAGCCCGAACGGTCCCCTCGTCACAAGATGGCCGAACGTACAAGAAAGACACGAATAAAGAAAGAAGGAGAGAAAGAAACACGAACAATATTGACCAAAGAGTTAAATACGTGTTTGATTCTAATGTAAGAGGACCCTTTATAAAATAGGGTTTTTTTTTTACAATGGCAACTTATAGTTAACCACAAACTCAATCAAAACATAAATATTAAATGCCCTTAGAGACAAGGCAAAACCGAACACGGCGAAGACGAACACACGAGCACCACCAAAATGCCAATCCCAACGAACCATGACCACCCGAACGGCAAGCACACGGGCTCGCAACGACGAACGGGGCGGAGCAACGTCGAGCCAACGAAGCTTGGGCTCACGAGCACGTGGCGATGGGGGGATGAAGGGGTATGAGATGAAGAAAAGTGGTGAATAAGGAGATGAAGAGCTTCGAAGGAAAATTGGCAATAGTCTCCTCCTCCCAAAACGTCCTCCCCAATGAGCCCCCCTCGACATCCTTTTATAGGAAAAAAAGAAGGGGGGGGTCGCCAAATTTGTCTTCAATGAAAAAGGAATAAAATTCCTTAAATCACACTACACTGTAAGACTAGATTCAAGACTAGATTCAAACCGTGCACCTCTAGCTAGTACTCAATGTGACTATTCACTAACCCACTAACTCTTTCTTATATAATATATAATTCTATGTCTATAAATTTATAGCCTGTCTTCCCCTCTACCCTTTATCTCACCTCTCTCTTACTTTTTGCACGAGCTTCTATACCTCCCTTTTACCCTTTGTTTTCCTTTTTATTTTGCATATGCACAATTAATCGCTTTTGTGTGCACACATTGCACATGCACATTTTTTACCCCCTTTTCGTCGGTTTTTCCCACCCTCGAGCACGCCACATCACGACACCGTCGACCCGCCACCCAATGGCGTCATGAAGCTTGACTTTAACAAATTATTCTCCTTTTGCACATGCCACATCATAACACCGTTAATATTATCTACCGATTGTTTAACAAGGTTAAACAATGATGTTGCGAAAAAAATGTGTGGCTATGAAATATGAGTGGGACCGCTGGGGATTTGATAGGCCTTCCACGAAATTTTGGTAGGCCTTCATCATTCATTACAAGGTTTGGACCCTTACATGACCTTATACTTCCAAGAGGTAGCTCTTGCCAATTGAGCTATATCTTTTTGTTATTTTGTGACTCATTCCATCGTATCCTTCTAGTATGTCTTTGAGCCAAATTTTAACCTTACATAAACTTGGAATCTTATGTTTTTTCTCCCACTATAGATGTCATATCATGACAATGCAAAACCATCAAGTTAGCTAAGATCATAACTTTAAAGCATTCCCTCCTGTTTTGGAATCTTCTCAATATTAACTAAAAATGATATTAAAAATAATAAAGAAGGTTGGTATTATGCCTTAAGTCACCAATAAAGCGAAACCTTATAATCTTAAGATTCACTGTCCCACTAGTAAATTTCCCTAGATTTCAAAGAGTGGTGATTATGCTATTTTCCTAGGAGTGAAGAAGAACTGACAAAAGAACATATATTGTTTTTTTGGTCGTTGACACTATGATATTATAGGAAGAATACTATAGTTTTACATTATTAGTGTTGTCTCTCCTTCTTAATAGAGATACCACCATAATACTATTGTTGGGATATCACAATACCACCTATTACATCATCACCATTGGAGCATAGTTACATATGGTTTATGTTGCCATGGGACTAAATGTCATTGCCATGACCATGGGGAAGGTGGCTACATGTGGCTCTAACCCCTCCAATAGAGGTACCTTTGCATAATTGTGGCCAATGTATCAACCGATAAACGCCATCTCTTTGAACCCACGATAATAAATGATGAGATGAAAGGGCTAAGAAGAGGCGATTAAAGAATGTTATATTTAGAGCCTTGGCTCTTATAAAACTATATATAGTACATTATACATCCTAACTATAAAATAAAAGCATTAACTATACATTTTGAAGTATCTAACATCCTAACTATAAAATATTATAACCAAAATAGGGGGGCCAAAATAGCCAAAAAGTTTTTTTTTTTTTGTTTAGGGGGGACAAATAGCCAAAATGGGGGGGCAAATAGCGCATTCCTAATTATATTTCATTTAGCTTTAGATTTATTTATAAACTCGTTGTAATATCCCTCATCTTACCGTGGACATTAATGATACTTCTTAAAAAATATAAAAAGAATTCAATTATAATAGGTCATACATGTTGATGTAGTAAATGGGGGGAATAGTTTAAAAAATGGTCTCTATTGTTTATTATCCACTAACTACCCCATTATTATTATTGGTTTTTATTTGATGTCCCTATTGACTTTTACATTTTCTTGGAACCAAATATGTACATAAATGAGCATTGAGGGGTATATGGTTTTAAGTTTGGTTCCTGATGTATGAGATTTCGTTTGTTTTCTATTTGATGTCCATAAATGAGCATTGAGGGGTATATGGTTTTAAGTTTGGTTCCTGATGTATGAGATTTCGTTTGTTTTCTATTTGATGTCCATAAGAAAACAAACACTGGCCACAATATATAATTATACGAGGGAGGGGTGGAAGGAGCGAAGAAGTTTGTATTGATCTATTAACAAACTTCAATGGCAAAGGTGAGTAGCAATTCGCGGTGGGGTTGTGACCAATTCCGGGACAAGAGGTGTAATTTGGACAACTTGTAATGCTAGTATGTTTCTTGACTCACTATGGTCTATCTACTCAAATCAATGCCCAAGTAAAACCAAGGTGCACATACTTATTTCCCAAATTTAGAGTTTGTGTCTATAATCACTCTCTCGAGCAACTCTCAAATATAGCGTGTCTAAATGATATTCTAGATCTCTAGTTGGAGTGAACCACTTATGTGAATTCATCATCTTGCGAGCAATATACTATTTCGTTTTTTAGTTGCTAACAATCCCAACAACGTGAGGTGACTAATTGTATGTATTAGCATACAAGTCTTTTGGACCGAATCATAGAGACTTCTATGTGTCTTCGCCAATTACGCAAGAATAGGATAATATTGTGGGTTCATTTTAAGTACTATATAACCAAAGACAACCGAACTATAAAATATTATAAGTTCATTTGGTGACTAAATCCGATGAATATCTAGGCCCACATCTATTTGATTTGTGAGATAACATGCCTAACCACACACTCTTTTTGAGGGTATATGTGTGTGTTCCGTTCACAAGTAACTTATGTATAGGAGATGCCTTTTCATTGAATAGGGTGGATATCTTGTATATCTGACTCCGTCTTCATTCATTATTAAATAGCTCCAAACTTCTATGTGTATTTATATACAACTTCAATATAAATAAAGTCTTCTCTCTTTTATAATGTGTTGGTCATCTCCTTCATTAACATTTGAAAATATAAGTTGATTACATGCTAATTATGTTTCATTTACCTTTAGTTTTTTTATAGACTCATTGTAATATTCCTCACCTAACCGACGGTACTATTGATAATTCTTTTAAAAATACGGAAAGGGCATTGAATTATAATATGCCATATACATAAGTGAGGGGGAATATTTTGAAAACATCCATTAACTACCCCATTATTATGATTGTTCGGATTGATGTTCAACTCTTTCTCAGAACCAAGCATGTGCCTAATGTTATTGGAAGCTCTTTTGTGTTCTATTCTTTGGGCCAGAGACTTATCTTTCCTTTTTTGAAACACACATTGGCTACAATATGCAATAAGCAAGAAGAGGAAAGAAGTTTGGATCGATCAATCAACGAAGTTTGGACCGCGACCATTTCTGGGACAAGAGGTGTGATTTCTGACAATTTGTAATATGTTTCTTCACTTACTATGCTCTATCCACTCAAACCAATGCCCAGGTAAAACTAAGGTGTGGTTACTTGTTTCCCAAAAGCTAGGACTTCTAAATGACATATTAGATCTTTAGGTCAAGTGAGAACAATTTCATCAAATCACTAATAATTAGACCCGGTATATCCCATATGCATACCATCTAAAACTATTGGGTTTTCAGTTGCAAACAACCCCAACATCCCCTAATTATATGTATTAGCATAGATGTCCCCTTAACCGAAAACATAGTCAATTAATTATATTAAGCTTCTTCGCCCAAATTGTGTGCTCTATACGGTCTACCAAACAAAGTGTGAATATGATTAATTGTGGAATATGTTATCTATATGTTATCTATAGTGTGAACTTATGTGTGCATGAGTTTTGTTGATCATACGATCGTGCGAATGGTGTATCATCGATGCACAGCTTAGAGAGCATGAGAGAGAGAGAGAGAGAGAGAGAGAGATTAAACCTTGATAACTTTAATTACTATAGGGATTTAAACTTAAATATAACTAAAACATCTAAAAATATAATGAGAATGGGAGAGAGGGCTAGTCATTAAGTATTAATTAAAAAGACTAAAACAAATGTTAATAACATGTTAAGAGAGAGAGAGAGAGTGTGTGTGTGTGTGATTAAGAGCAAAGCTATTACTAATTATCATTAAGATTGAAAAAGAAATTACTTGGGGATATGGTCATGATCAAACTAGTTTTGCCCACTACAAGGCTCATCAGTGCTAAAATGACCATTAGGGGTGGATAGGTTTATATAAGGAGTTTAGGAGAGGGTTTAGAGAAATGATAATAGGGAGTGGGGGTGTGTGCTTACGGATATGATTTGAAAAAGGGGAAGATTTGGAGAAGAAGGAAAAGGATATTATGAGCTTTAATGTGACAAGGGGGAGGTTTTGGTAGAAGGAAAAAGAGGTTATAATGTTAAGGAGGGATAAGAAGAAAAGAGAGAGTTAGGATATGAAATGTAAAAAGAGGGGAAATATTAAAAGGGGAGTTAAGATTGAGGGAGAAATAAAGAAAATACGTTGTCGTGCCTTTCGGCGCCAGATCGTTGGTGAGTCGGGTGGGAACCACTGAGGTTTTGGACTAGGAGAAAGAAGAATATGAGATGAGGCTAGTAATGAATAGATTATTAGAAAGAGAGATAGAAATTTCGTGAATCCCACGAGTGTATTGTATTCGATTAATCAATATTTAGATAAGAATATGTATTTAGATTGAAAGAAAGATATAAGAAACTTGTGAATCCCACAAGTATAGATTATATTATTTTTGTGAATCTCACGATTATATTAATCGGTTGGTGTTTTCAGAAATATATCCAATTTCCAAATATTTCACACACTTATTACATTGTGCTCCCCATCCTTATGTAGTGATAAGGGAGTCCATGCTTTTTTTTTTCTAACTATAGACTGCATGCTTTTCCTATAGATAGACTATATGCTTTATCTAAAGTGATCATGCTTTTTCTAACTTGCGCGTTTTTTATCAACTATAGCGTTCATGTACGCTAGATGTGCATGCATAGCTTTTTCTTTTAGCATGCGTTTTCTTTTAACTAAAGTTTATCCTAGGTGAACTAAGCTTTCTATGTGGAACATCTATTTTTGAACATTACATTACATTATTAACATGGAGGTGCAAGGTTCGAATCTTGCCCTATGCATGTTATATATATTTTAATATTTTTTACTATTTATTCATATTTATTAAATCGGTACTTTATAAGTTTTTCACGTAGTGTACGAAATACACTACGACAACGTAAGATGATGAGAAGGGAAGGAAAGAAGAGAGAGAGAGAAAGAGAGAGAGAGATATTAACGTCTTCTAAGGCCAAATTTGGCCCATAAGACAAATGGTTTACAAAAAATGGGATATTTACCCATTCATCGAAAGTAAAAAAATCAAAATAAGATAAAAAATAGTTCTAAAAAAAACATGCTCTACAATGAAAAGAAGTTATACTAGGCCTAATTTCATTTCCATCCAAGTCTCTCGAAGAGAAGAGGGAGGTCAAAGGGTTGCGATGTGGATGTGGCCTGTGGTCCCAATGTAAAAGGTACCCCAACCATAGCTTCTAGTCGACGTAGCTCACGTTCCCTTATCTTCTTAATCTTTTCTACTCCATGTCGACTTGTTTTGAAGCTCAACATCCAAGGGCGTTTGGTTGTTCTTTGTATTTCTGCTTCCTCAAGGGAGAGGCCGAGCGGCGTAAATGTATCCACATTCATCGTCTCCCCTTGTTCCTGAAAAATTACACTAGTTACATGTTGATAAATAGTAAAAGGGTTATAATTACCACTTCATAATTTATTCTCCCTATGTTGTTTTAGCTCTAAGATATACCTACCTAGTCTTTTTACACTCGGGGTATCTAATAGTTTGGAGAGGGTGGGAGAGGGTCCTAATATGTCTTGGTATTCCGCCCGTATCTCGGCATAAGTTGGGCACTTGCATGTGAAGTGATACTCATCCTCTATCTCTATGTGGCATAACCTACATAGCCTTTCCTCTCTAGGGACTCTATTAGCGCGACCATTCTCAATCTCAACTTGGTGAGATGATATCTTAAGTTGTCCAATGGCCACCCTTAGTGCATTTGATAAGAATGTATTTAGATATCTTGGTCGTGTAATAAAACCTAACCTAGAGAAGTGCAAGATATTACGGGCATGACCATATAATATCCCGTAGTCAAAATTTACCGTAGTATTCTATACATGTGGATAAGTGTGAGGGTTAAACGAGAGTGTAAAGAAGGGGAGGATTACTTTTAATCCTCAGGATTGAGACAACCCATTAGGCCAAGTGTGAACTTGCCTGGGGGCCTTGGGTATCGCTATAAATAAGAGGCCTAGCTACCCTCATTTGATCATCTTGTTGACTACGTCAAGACTCTGTCTTGTGGTGGGTCAACTCTTGTAGCGAGCATGCCAGCACGAGGTACGACTCGATGCCATGACGGTGGTATGGGATGCCGATCAAGGCTCGAGTTTGTCTCAATCCTTTCGCTCGGGGGTGGTCGGGTGGATCGACACCCTTCTTTCTCCCTCTCCTTTCTATCTATTTATCTATATTCAATCGTTATCTAATGCTTACATTAGTTCATGTCTCTAACAGCTGGTATCCCAGCTAATGTGCTAATGTTTCTTTTGTTGGTTTTGTCTTCTTGATGGATGGCGATCGATCAACGTGTGGTCGACCTTGTTCCAAACAGCAATCAACAAGGAACTTCGGTAATCTTTCTTGTTTTTTCTATTCTTTCTTCTCCCAATTTAATCATGTGTATGGTTAATATGTAATTTTTTTTTATAGATTCAATGATGTTGTAGTGGTAATTAATTGGTTATATAAAACGTTTACATATGTGCAAGAGGTCAATACCTCATTTGACATATAAATAATATGTGATTAGTGTCGTATGTGTACGAGGTTAATACCTCAATTGCGTATTACGATCACGTACATATGTTACGTATGCGTATGAGGTCAATACCTCGATTTCGTTGTAAATGATATGCATTTGGTGTCATATGCGTATGAGATCAATACCTCAATTCCGTATTATGATTAACCCTTATTTTTGGATGTTTCGTGTGTGTAGAGGCTACATGCCTCAATTACGTGTCTTGATTTCATCATATGTTGGCTATTTGATGTTATGATTTTTTTAATATACGCTTTGGTCACGTGTATACGTATTTGATCGTATATATGTGATAAATAAACATATATGTATATTTGATATTACATGATCTTTATATCGAATGTTTTCCTTTTCGGGGAAAGGATCTGGGTGGCCGTCCTCAAATTTTTGTGAGAATGGCGTTGTCACCATCCCTTTTTTCAAATTTTTTTTATTGTTGACATTCTTGTTGGTGACTTCGATTTTATTACGTAAAGAAATGCCTATAGCCACAATGATGTTGAGAACGTAGGGCTTGACCCACTTCATGTGAGGTCGCTCCTATGACACACATATCCAACATCCCTCCCTCGTTACATGGATACGATGCCACCATGAGATCATTCTTACGAAAGGCATTCGTAATGACGTAACCATGTGATGGGCCACATGGGCCTACTACAAAAAGAGGGTTCATTTGGCTTGACCATTAGGTTGCACTTTGGCGTATGCCATCGTAATTACGAGACTTGAGGTTAGGTAACGTACCAACATATTTTGTAGTAAACGAGGTGGAAATAAGGACTCTTGACATATATGTTTCTTTTTAAAAAACATATATGGGCAAATGCCTCGCATATCTCTTATATGCATGAAGCATTAAACAATCAAGAAGAGCAACCTACTTGGTTGGCTCAAGTGTTTAATGCATTTGTTCTCAAGGTCTCGAGTTTAAATATGACCAAGACCATACAACATCGTTGATACATATCACTATAACACATGTTTAGACTTGAGGTCTAAGTGCATTTCGGGGTCCTCGTAATAGGACTTAAAGAGCCGAAACCACATATGTGGGCACTGAAACATAGTTTATTGTTAACATTTTTTTTGTGTATAAACTACTCATGACGCGAACATACATGGTTGAGCCTCGGGGAGCCGCCATGAAAAAATCGATATAGAGATAAGGGAAATACATTTATTTGTCACCCCCATGGTTTTTAAAACACCTTTGTGTTACCATAGTAACCTGATCTTGAACCTCATCTCATACGTCTAGAGGGGTATTGAAGTGTGTAAAGAATCAAGAGATGGATTCTATGCAACGGAATAGATATGAGCTGTGTGTGTGTATGAGAGAGAGAGAGAGTGAGAGAGACAAGGAGTAAGACACAGAGAATACACAAGGTAAAGTATATTAACAAAGGAGAAAGACTCAACATTATACAAGCTGGGAGGAGGGTGCTATATATAGTCACCCTCTCTCTTCATTAACTACAAGACTCATGGAGCATGGGGAATGTGAAAGCTCATAAGTTATGTGTCATAGAATATGATTCTATGACTCATATTAAATGCTAGAATACAAAGCGGTGACATAATGGTGACTCTTGACAGTTGGAGTGTCTATTCACTCTCAAGGTGAGTTCACACACTAGACCAAGTTGAGCTTGATTCTCAACAACGTGAGATCATGATATCGATTAATGTTTGCCCATGATATGTTTATATCACGACATGATGTTATGACTATTTGTTTAACCTTATCCTATTTCTTTGCCAGAAATAACCATTCAATGGCTCAAAATAACGACCCGATGGCATCTGTTCAAGCGGAAGGAACTCAAGGAAATCCTCCTGGACAAATGTCCATTGAGATGTATTTTTCGCAAATAACCCAATACCTTAGTTTCACCGCTCAACAGATGACCAAACTTCGGCAATCTCAAAGTGCTCTCGAGGCATGTATCATTAGTTTACAACGTGAGACTAATAGACCTGATGAGTGACAGGGTGAACCATCGTTTGTCGTTAAGCCATTTATGGGAGAAAAAAAGGAAAGAACCGAAGAAGCAATCTGCACGTGGTTGGGCCGATGGGAGTCTCATTTTGAGCTCTATCCCACGCCATATAGTATGAAGATTGCAATGTCAACCGAGAACTAGAGGGTAAGGCCGCTGCCTGGTGGCGTGGGCTCCGTACTTTGGGGAAATTACCCGATACCTGGACAGATTTTGTCACAGTTTTCAAGGGCCAATTTCTGCAACCTCCCTCTCGAACCAAGGCAGCTCAAGCTTTAATGAACCTCTCTAATAGGAAGTTTTCCTCGCTAGAAGACTATGTACACCATGCTAGAACCCAAATCCAAAAATTGGGTCTAGAAGGGGACAATTGGTTAATATCTTGTTTTGTCAATGGCATCCCCAATTCGGACTATCACTGGATAGTGCACGATAAGGATCCAAAATCCTTCGAAGAGGCCGTTGAAATAGTTCTTCGCTATCAACGCACTTCGAAGAAGCACCACAACAAACCCAACGAATCGCCCAGGACTAAGCAATCGCAATTCACTGGGAAACGCAAGACACCCAACGAATTCATGGATCGCGATTGTAAGCGACAACATCCTTTTTGCGTATTCCGCAAGAAGAAGGGTCATAAAAAAGAGCAATGTCAAAAGCTCCAATGGAAAGAGCATGATAGCAAAGCTAAACCTGTAGACCATAAAGGTCAGATTCCTAATGTTCGTCAGGTCTATACACATCATTTAAGTAATTGTCAATGTTCTTTCCCACACTATGTATTGGGTCCCAATGATTTACTACGTGCAAACGGGTATATCAATGGATCTCCCGTACAATTTTTGTTTGATTCGGTAAGCTCACACAACTTTGTTAATGATCGTTTGGTTCAGATATGGGGAATCCAACCCATCGTAAGTGATCACACATATACGGTGCACTTGGCTGATGGAAGAGTACAATACATCAACGTGGCGATTCATTAATTAGGAATTTCTATTG
This sequence comes from Azolla caroliniana, assembly GCF_043228905.1. NCBI lineage: Eukaryota > Viridiplantae > Streptophyta > Polypodiopsida > Salviniales > Salviniaceae > Azolla > Azolla caroliniana. The sequence goes on from NW_028230447.1 coordinate 17,402,115, forward strand.
ATACTTATATAGAGGAAGTAGACTTCCATGTAATGAATCTTTGTACCACTGATGTAATACTGGGTTATCCCTGGTTCTATAATAAAAGCTCTTCTTTATCTATTGATTGGGCTCATCATTCAATAACTTTTGTACTGAACGATTGTACTCATTTTATTCAATGTGTAAAAAAACAATCCCTCTCGATTGTTTCCTCCCCATCAATAGGCGAGTTGTCTTGTTCTACTCTATTTTATTGTGTACTTGATCCGAACATTCACGTTTACAATATCGATAATGTCTCGGTTCAATTACCATATTTTGAACAACAACAACTTGATGAAATCTTAAATGATTTTCGTGATGTTTTTCCGAGTGAACTACCAGATGGGTTACCTCCTAAACGTAATATAGACCATCGTATAGATATTGTACCTGGCGTTTTTGTGAAAATCCCTTCGTAATTACTCCCAATTGATGACGCCGTTTACTGATCTTCTAAAAGGTCAAACGCGTAAGTCTACAAAACCTATTGTCTGGAATGGTACACTAGGCCTCGCCTTTAAGAAACTCAAGGACCTGGTGTGCAAGGCTCCTTCACTTCTTTTACCCGATCCTTCAAAACCTTTTGAGGTTGAAACCGATGCAAGCGATTATGTTATAGGTGTTGTCTTATATCAAGATGGTAAACCAATAGCATTCGAGAGTAAGAAACTTGATTCTGCTCAATGTTGGTATACCGTTCAAGAAAATGAATTATTTGCAGTTATATATGCGCTCAAAACATGACACCATTATCTTTATGGAAATCGCTTTGTGGTAACTACGGATCAGGAGTCCTTGAAATTATTTTTGGATATCGTGAGTGATCGAGATCCAAAGTTTACTAGTGACTTCTGGACGCAAGTCTTCAAGAAGTTAGAAACTACGTTGAGCATGAGCTCTATGGATCATCCTCAATCCGATGGACAAACAGAACGAGTAAATTAAATTATTGAGGACATGTTTCGAGCATACGTTGGTGCAAAACCAACAAAATGGGAACGTTATCTCCCAATTTTGGAGTTTGCTTATAACAGCTCCAAGCATACATCGACGGGATATAGTCCTTTTATTTTGATGTATGGTTTTCGGCCACGAGCCCCGATTGATGTTAATATACATCATGATGAATTGCGAAGTACGCAAAACTTTCTTCGGGATATGCAAGATATGTTGCATATTGCAGGAGATAATATAAAAACAGCTCAAGATAGAGCATGTTTTTATGCCGATCATCATAGGCAACCTCGTGTATTCAACCCTGGACAGAAGGTATTTTTACGTGTACCTCACAATTCTAAGACATTATCTACGAGTAAGTGCGCTAAGTTAGCCCCACGTTTTTGTCGACCATTTACAGTCCTCAAACGCATTGTCATCAACCTATCGTCTCGATCTTCCCGATGGTGTTGAAATTCATCCAGTCTTTCATGTGAGTCGTCTAAAAGAACTTCTAGGTTCTGGCGACAATATAGTTACAACTGAAACTATGGTTACTTCTGAAGAATTATCTTCTAAACCACATGTACTAGAAAGAATTCTCGATGTTAAAACAAAAAAATTACGTACTAAAGAAATTCGAGAATTTAAAATAAAATGGATGGATAAATCAATAAAAGATGCCACATGGGAACGCGAAAATACTCTTAGAACTCACTTCCCTAACTTTCCATTGCAAGAGTGCAATGTTTTAAAGAGGGGGAGTATGTTACGGGCATGACCATATAATATCCCGTGGTCAGAATTTACCGTAGTATTCTATACACGTGGATAAGTGTGAGGGTTAAACGAGAGTGTAAAGAAGGGGAGGATTACTTTTAATCCTCGGGATTGAGACAACCCATTAGGCCAAGTGTGAACTTGCCCGGGGGCCTTGGGTATCGCTATAAATAAGAGGCCTAGCTACCCTCATTTGATCATCTTGTTGACTACGTCGAGACTCTATCTTGTGGTGGGTCAACTCTTGTAGCGAGCGCGCCAGCACGAGGTACGACTCGATGCCACGACGGTGGTATGGGACGCCGATCGAGGCTCGAGTTTGTCTCGATCCCTTTGCTCGGGGGTGGTCGGGTGGATCGACACCCTTCTTTCTCTCTCTCTCCTTTCTATCTATTTATCTATATTCTATCATTATCTAATGCTTACATTAGTTCATGTCTCTAACACAAGAAATGTTCCTTATAGTACAACATTTTAGATGGGAGTGGCTCTCGTGGGGTGATCCATTTATATCGAGTGTAAATTTTCCATATTTCTTGGCGTATCACTTTATTACGGTCTTCATGAGAGATTAGAGTTTGATCAGTCCCATGGTTGTACTTAAGGGGAGGTAGGTTATTAATGTATATGTCGTTTGCAAGTAACCAACTCACCACAATGCTATACCAAGAGCTAGTGTCTTCAGATGCATGTAGGGATCAGGATGCCTCAAAGGCTCGATGGGATATCCTATCTTGTGGTTGGCTATGTATCCGATGAATAAAAACTACCATTTGAAAGAGTGCTTCTACTAACATCGGGGGTAGACTAAATTATGCTCTAATAATGTCATACGGTGTCAAGAACAGTACTAAGACAGAGAAGGACTTAGTACTAAAAGAAGTATTAGTACTAAGAGAGGTGAAGAACTCTCGAGAGAAGGAAAGAGTGAGTGAGAGGGAGGGAGAGAGAGATTGAGAGAGAGAGAGAGTGATGATAAGAAAAGATATATATTATGTGAAGAAAATGTACAGTAACTAGGAGGCTTAAGACTGGCGTTGAACTGATTTGGTTCAAAATAATGCCTTGTGCCTCCTTTTATAGTGTTCTAAGGAATACTCCTGAAGTTTCTAGAATGTTCCAGAGAAATCTGGAATATACATCAATTTTCTATAATAAAACATAAATGAAAATAATATTCTACGTATTATAATGTATAATCTAATGGTCAAGAGCTTGACCTATGTAGCATAAGGTCATGGGTTCGAGTCTTGCCATATCATGACATACGGTATTGTCGATTTGCTTCGGAGTTGACGTGATAACATCGTCACCAGAGGTCTCTCTAATTGCGTCCACATGAAGGATGGTAGACCTAGAGCCCATATTACTAATGCATACATGAGGGAAGGGGTCACTAATGAGTCGAAGAGCCATCCCTTAGTCTGTGGCTCTTGAAAGTATGTCAGGTGGCATTATCTCTCTAAGAGTGAGAGGGATGTATACACTCTCGTTAGTCTATCTTTGGTTTCCTAGGTCATCGAGAATTTACCTGAGCGAGCACTAAAAGTGACTCCCAAGTATACATATGATCCCACTACCTCAACTAGTTTATGAGAGAGAGAGAGAGAGAGAGAGAGAGAAATGAGTAGACATAAGGTGACTAAGTAGATCTACGAGGATCAAGGGTGGGAAAATGAGAGAAAAGTAAGAGAGAGAGAGAGGAGAGAGATGCATGTGTAAACTAGACAAAGTAAGAGAGAGAAAGGAAATAGGAGAGAGGTAAGGGAGAGAGACAAGTGTGGGGAAAGAGGAAAAGAAAAGGGGGGAAGGATATAGATTTAGGAAGAGGATGGGAGGGGTAGGGTAAAAAAAAGTAAAACATGGGTGAGAGTAGAAAAACAAAAATAGAAAGGTGGATAAAATAGTGTGAAATGCTCAAGATGTGAAATGCTCTCAAGAATAGCCTCCTTTTCATTATGTCTCAAGTTACATTTTATAGACTCTCTCTTAGCGTGGAGGGTGTTCTCCCGCTCCAATTAGCTCTACTAATTATGGGGCTTGGTGGGGGCCTAGTTTGGGTGTGGTGCATGAGGCTTGGTAGGGGCCTAATTTGGGTGTGGTCTATGTGTGGTGCATGGGGCTTGGTAGGGGCCTAATCTAGGTGTGGTCCATGTGACCACCACAATTCCCCCTTGTAAAAAAAAAAGTTATTGTGCAGTCGAAGCGCGACGAGGCGTGGACGACGGTTCCAGACGGGGGGATGACACGGGCGTGGGCGTAGGCATGAGTGTGGGCGGGGACGGTGGTAGTTGATGGAAGGGCTTCATGCGAGACTGGTGAGCAAAGGTAGAGCGGTTGTTGGAGGCGCGGCGGAGCAGGTATGTAGTGTCGCGTATCTGCTTTTGAACTTCGAAGGGACTGATCCATCGGTGCATGAGCGATTCGCTGAGACCGCGACGACGGATGGGGAAGTAGACGAGGACTTTGTCACCGACGTGGTATTGATGGTCGACACGGCCTATATCGTGTTGTCGTTTTTGGCGTAGTTGTGCCTGGTGCAGGTTGCTCGTGATGGCTTTGCGGAGGAGGGGCTGGAGTTGTTGTAGGTGGGACCACCAAGACACTGCGTCAGCGTGGAGTCGTGTGGTTGGTTGCGGGACTGCCACTTTTGGGGGTAAGCGCGGGTCCCTTCCGTAAAGGGCCCGAAATGGGCTAATGCGGGTAGAGGCTTGCACAGTTGTGTTGTAGGCATGCGTATCGAAGGGCAAGATTCGGTCCCAGGTTGAGTGCAGCGGATCGATGTAGGCTTAGATTTGTTGTTTTAAGGTTCGATTGAGGCGCTCCGTCAACCCATTCGTTTGCGGATGGTAGGGTGACATGAATAACTGTTGGATTCCTAGTTGTGTTGAAATGAGGCGTAGGAGCTCACCGTTGAACTGGGGTCCTCGATCGGACAAGATTTGGAGTGCGCAACCGTGGGGGAAGATGATTTTCTCCAATAGTTTGGAGGCGATGGTCATAGCCTTTGCATCTGGGATAGCGGCCGTCTTAGCCCAACACGTCAAGTACTCGGTGATGACGAGGATGAATTTGTTCCCTCCTTGTGACTCGGGAAAGGGGCCCATAATGTCCCATCCGACGATTTCAAATGGAGCTTGAACTTGTATCGGATGTAAGAGGCCTTGAGCCACTTGAGGTGATTTGATGGCCTGACATAAGTTGCATGCTTTGATGTAGGAGGCGACCTCGTGGCGTAGCCCAGGCCAATAGAATTTGCGACGAATTTTGCCGAGCACCTTATGAAAACCCAAGTGGCCGGACAACAGGTGATCGTGGAAGAAACGAAGGTAAGACTGGTGTAGTTGCTCTGGCACGTAGACTCGGGGTTCTTTGCCTACTTGACAAAAAAGTAGGACATTATCCTGGATCATGAATTGCTTGGTGAGGGATGATGTCGGTTCAGCTCGTAGGCGGTGGCAGATATCTTGGATTTGTTTGTCGTGTTGTTGCATGTTGGCCATTTGGGATGAGGATATGGGGAAATCGATTGTGTTGGAGGTGATCTGGTTCGCCTGAAAGGATATGCGGGATAATCCATCGGCGACGATGTTTTGTGGACCATGGCGATAGCGCAGAGTGAATGTGTAATCCTGTAGCGCCAAAACCCAACGAAGTAAGCGGCCGGGTGGATGAGCCTTCTTTATGAGGGAGAGCAATGGCTGATGGTCGGTTTTGACTGATGTATTTGATCCGTGAAGGTATGGGTGGAAACGATGGAATGCCCAGACGATGGCGAGGAACTCTTTTTCAGTTGTCGAGTAATTTTGTTCGGCTTTGGTAAGTGACCGACTGATGTAGGCAATCGGGCGGAGTTGGTCGTTGTCGTCGGATTGGAGCAGGACCGCACCAAGGCCGACATTGGAGGCATCCGTCTGCAGATGGAAAGGCTTCGTGAAATCAGGGTGGGCCAGGAGGTCAGAGGCTTGGAGTGTTCTCTTGAGCTGCAGGAAGCTGGATTCGCAGGCTTCGGTCCACAGGAAGGGTGCGTCTTTTTGTAGGAGCGCGCGTAGTGGGGCTGACAGGTCGGCTAGCCGTGGGATGAAACGAAGAGAGAACGTGAGGAGGCCGAGGAAGCGTTGAAGCTGCTTGACTGTGGTGGGGCGTGGGAATTTTTGGACTGCTTCTGTCTTCTCCGGGTCCATTTGTATTCCGTCGGAGGAGATGACGTACCCAAGGAAGCGGAGGCACGTACTACCCCATCGGCACTTCTTCCATTGCAGCTGCAATCGATAGCGTTGAACACAAGTAAGGACCTCCCGAAGGACTTGAAGGTGTTCTGCCCAAGTGCTTGTATGTACCAGAATATCGTCTAGATAGACGATGACGACACGGCGGGTGATGAGATCATCGAAGATGGCATTAGCCATTCGCTGGAATGTGCTCCCCGCATCAGATAGGCCAAAGGGCATCCGTGTGAACTGAAAAATGCCTTTCCTAGTGCGGAATGCAGTTTTGTGGGCATCGTGAGGATTCATCGGGATCTGCCAATATCCCGAGGCTAGATCGAGGGAGGTGAAGTATTTTGATTTGCCAAGCTGGTCGAGGAGGTCATCGATACGAGGGAGAGGGTATCGGTCATGGGTGGTGACATGGTTCAGTTGTCGGAAGTCGACACAAAAGCGGTAAGAACCATCCCCTTTCTTTACCATGTGTGGCTCCGAGATCCACTCGCTCTTGGAAGGTGTGATAATCCCTTGTTGGAGCATAGTTTTGACGGCGTTGTCGATGCGCTCGTGGTCGAGAGGCGAGCGACGTCGGGGAGCTGCGTTGATGGGGCGGGCGTTGCCTGTAGGAATCGTGTGGTGAATCGGAAAACGGACCGAGGGAGGTTTTACAGGTGGTGTAGACAACGAGGGAAAGGTGGCGAGGAGCCGTCTGATGTCGTTGATGCGCTCCGCCGGTGATATCAGGTACTGTGTGTTGCTGATGTGGGTGGTATCCCGCGGAGTAGTGAAGAGCGCGATCGGAATGTGATTTGGGAGGATGAGCTGTTGTGCGGAGAAATCGAGACAGGCTCGACTATGGAGGAACCAATCACATGTAGAAACGATGGTGGATCTGGGCGGAACTAATGGTGAGCATGCACCTGACTTGCGTATGTGAGTGGTACACCCGTTGTTGGTCGCCGAAGAGGATTTTAATGGGCGGTGCGTGGCTCGTGGGAAGTTGTAATTGGGTGACTAAATCTGCGCTGATGGAAGAGATGTTGCTGCCGGAGTCGAGGAGAACTTCTTGGGTCGTGTGCTGGAGGCGGGCGATTGTGGTACAAACGGGCGAAGTTGATGAAGTGGATGCGTGGACGTGCGGGGGTGGCTCGATCGTGGGAGAAACGGGAGAAGTTGAGGACGTGGAGACGTGGACGTGCGGGGGCGGCTCTCCCTGCGGCACCCCGCGCATTAGTTTTCCGGGAGCTCAGAGAGGGAGGCAGCGTCAGCCAATTGGACGTTCTGCTTCTGTTGGTGATTCTGCCACTTTCGGCAGTGACGCCGAATGTGGCCATAGTTGTTGCAGTAGAAACATTTGGGGCGTCCCTGGCTGTCTCGTTCGGGCAATGCACGCTTGGCACGTAATTGCGCGTTTTGGATGTCGATGTCCATGGGAGTGACGGCTGGTATAGTGTTTGTATGATCATGACTGAGATTACCTGGTGTGTGCATGTCGTGCGCGTCTGTAGCTTCGATGCGTTGGGCAGTGAGGATGGCTTCGTGTAGTGTCGTCGGGCCTTGATCGCGTACACGGCGGCGGAGGTCATGTCGTATACGCGGCCAGAAAAAAACAACTTCATGTCCTCCGACATGTTGGCGTCAGCCCGGCGTAGGATCTGCACAAAACGAACCGCGAACTGGGTGATGGGTTCGCGTGGTTGTTGGGTAATTGACTCAAGTTGTTGTAGGGCCGTCTGGCGGGAGTCTTGATGAGCAAAATTCCGAATCATGGCTGCCCGTAACAGATCCCAGTCGTTGCGTGTCTCTTCGGGTTGTTGTACAAGCCATGTTGCCGCGATATTCTCGAGGAGTGTCTTCATCTCCATTGCCTTCCAAGGGTGTGGCCACTGGTGGTAACTGGCCACCATTTCGAAATGATCCAGCCAAGAGAGGACGTCTTCCGATAGTAGGCCGGAGAACGGTTTTGGGCGAACTCGAGAGTCCGGGAGATTTTGTTGTGGCTCGGATCGTGCTGAAAGAAAGGACAACATGGCTTGGTTAGTATGGTTAACTTGTAAAATGATGTTGGACAGAGCTTGAACCAGTTGGTCGATTGGCGATGTGGGCTGGTGTCCTTGATTGTGTTGTAGGAATTCCGGATTCCTCGAGTTTGCGTTGCCGTCGTTGTTGTCGTGTTGCATCGTGGCGGGCGTTGTCGGGGTCGTGAGTTGGGGTGGCTTGGCCCGTCTTCTCCACCAAGATGTCCCCGTCTTCTCCACCAAGATGTGAAATGCTCAAGATGTGAAATGCTCTCAAGAATAGCCTCCTTTTCATTATGTCTCAAGTTACATTTTATAGACTCTCTCTTAGCGTGGAGGGTGTTCTCCCGCTCCAATTAGCTCTACTAATTATGGGGCTTGGTGGGGGCCTAGTTTGGGTGTGGTGCATGAGGCTTGGTAGGGGCCTAATTTGGGTGTGGTCTATGTGTGGTGCATGGGGCTTGGTAGGGGCCTAATCTAGGTGTGGTCCATGTGACCACCACAATAGGATAGGAAAAGATTTTGAGAGAGGGAAGGAAAAACTAAGAGAAGGAGAAGTTGATAGCTTAAGTGTGAGAGAGGAAAAAAAGGTAATGATTTAGAGAGAGGAGTGGTGGGGGTAGGGTGTTTAATTTTTAAGAAATGAGGGGGGGGTTTAAGGGAGGGGTAGGGTGGTAATAGGAAAAAGTGGGAGGAGGGGTAGAAAGGTAATTTTGAAAAAGTGAGGGGGAAGGGTAGGAGGGTAATTAAGGGTAATTTAGGAAAAGTAATTTAGGAAGGTAAGGGAGGGGGTAGGGTTGTAAATTGATCAAGTGGGGGTGAAGTGAAAAGTTCACCAAGAACAATTTGAGCGCACCCAAACTGTTTGATACACTTGGTGTGAGCTAGGGAGGGTTAAGGTTAGGGGTAGGGTGGTAATTAAAAAATGAAGGGAGGGGAGAGAGAGAGAGAGAGAGTGAGTGACAAAAGAGGATATGAAAGTAAGAAAGAGAGAGAGAGAGGTAGGAGAGAGAGGAGAATTATAAGGGGCAACCAAGAATTCAAAGAGAGGGGAATAAAAAAGGAGAAGAGTGTTATGGAGAGAAAAGGAGGGGTAGGAAAAATAAAAAATAAAAAATGGTAAAATATGGGAGAGGGTAAAAACTACAAATAAAAGGAAAGCGAGGTTGTATTAAAAAGGTACTAAAAGAAAGAAAAGTTAAGGGGAGGGGTAAAGTTAAAATATATGGAAATCGATGAGAGTGGTAGTGGGTAAATATAATCTAAAGATTAGGTTTTTAATAAAAGTGTAGGAGAGAGGTATGAGTAAAAATATGAAAAAGTAGGCGAAGAGGTAGGGCTAAAATTACGAGAAAGTAGGAGGGGTAGGACCGGAAATAGGAGAAAGAAGGGAAGGGGTAGGGTTGAAAATAGAAGAAAGTAGGGGAATGGTAGGGCTCAAAATAGGTGAAAGTATGGGAGGGGTATGGCTAAAACTATGAAAATTCTAACAAGGAGTGAGTGCATATGTAGGGATGTGCATGAGTTCTCTTGTTGATTAAAATTGTATTCTCCCTTTTATGTATATGCACCTATTCTTTCCTTGTTGCATGGGTGCTTGGTCTGACCATAACAACACCACACACTTCCATGTCATCTTTTGCCCATTTGTTTCCTTATTGTTTCGCCTTTGGCATCTCTTAATGGATGTTAAATCTTCGACCCTTCCATTAGCAATGATTAACTTTTGTCATTTGGGCTATGCCTTTCATTGTTGTCTTTATTTATTTGTTTTCCTTTTCCATTTGTTGACCCTGTTGTTCAATTTTTCAGACATCATGAAACTTGACTTTATTTATTGCAATTTTCTCCTTATGCATGTGCTATATCATAACACTATTAATATCATTTACAAATTATTCAACAAGGTTAAACAACGTTGTCGCCACAATAACTTGCGCATGAATAAAATATGAGTGGAACCGTCGACCCGCCACCCAATGGCATCATGAAGCTTGACTTTAACACATTATTCTCCTTTTGCACATGCCACATCATAACACCGTTAATATTATCTACCGATTGTTTAACAAGGTTAAACAATGATGTTGCAAAAAAAATGTGTGGCTATGAAATATGAGTGGGACCGCTGGGGATTTGAACTGGGGAAGATAGGATTGACTCGATTCATAGACTTCAGGAAGCTCACAATTGTCGATTGAAGTCATTCTAATCTTTCTTTGAATGTCTTGGTTTTTTATGTGAAGATACTATGGTGTATGTCTGTGATATTTGCCTTAGGTATGGTTTTATCGTTTTGCACATGCCACATCAGAACATTGTTAATATTATCTGTAAGACTGTACCAATTATTCAACAAGGTTAAACAATGATGTCATGAAAATAACATGCGTAGGATGAATATATAAATACGAGAAATATGTGATATAATTAGGGATCAACCTTAACACCGTTACATGGGGTGGCTAGAGTAGGATAATAGTGAATGATATGGAAAGATAATTAAGGAAATTAGGGTGTCAATTTGGTGCCACTCTCAACCTTGAATACCCTCTTAATTTGCTATCTTGGGTTGCACAAAAATTTGATAGGCCTTCCACGAAATTTGGGTAGGCCTTCATCATTCATTACAAGGTTTGGACCCTTACATGACCTTATACTTCCAAGAGGTAGCTCTTGCCAATTGAGCTATATCTTTTTGTTATTTTGTGACTCATTCCATCGTATCCTTCTAGTATGTCTTTGACCCAAATTTTAACCTGACATAAACTTGGAATCTTATGTTTTTTCTCCCACTATAGATGTCATATCATGACAATACAAAACCATCAAGTAAGCTAAGATCTTAACTTTAAAGCATTCCCTCCTGTTTTGGAATCTTCTCAATATTAACTAAAAATGATATTAAAAATAATAAAGAAGGTTGGTATTATGCATTAAGTCGCCAATAAAGCCAAACCTTATAATCTTAAGATTCAATGTCCCACTAGTAAATTTCCCTAGATTTCAAAGAGTGGTGATCATGCTATTTTCCTACGAGTGAAGAAGACCTGACAAAAGAACATATATTGTTTTTTTGGTCATTGACACTATGATATTATAGTAAGAATACTATAGTTTTACATTATTAGTGTCGTCTCTCCTTCTTAATAGAGATACCACCATAATCCTATTGTTGGGATATCACAATACCACCTATTACATCATCACCATTGGAGCATAGTTACATATGGTTTATGTTGCCATGGGGCTAAATGTCATTGCCACAACCATGTCGTTGAAAACTCAGTAAGAGGAAGTCGTCTCCTACTTTTCGTTGAATAGAGTGGATATCTTATATATCTCACTCACTCTTCCATCATTGTTAGATTGCTACATTCTTCTATGTGTATTTATAGAGAAGCTCTATATAAATAAGGTCTTCTCTCTTTTATAAAGAGTTGGTCATCTCATTTATTAACATTTGAAAATATAAGTTGATTACATGCTAATTATATTTCATTTACCTTTAGATTTATTTATAAACTCGTTGTAATATCCCTCATCTACCGAGGGCATTAATGATACTTCTTAAAAAGTACAAAAAGAATTCAATTATAATAGGTCATACATGTAGTAAATGGGGGGAATAGTTTCAAAAATGGTCTCTATTGTTTATTATCCACTAACTACCCCATTATTATTATTGGTTTTTATTTGATGTCCCTATTGACTTTTACATTTTCTTGGAACCAAATATGTACATAAATGAGCATTGAGGGGTATATGGTTTTAAGTTTGGTTCCTGATGTATGAGATTTTGTTTGTTTTCCATTTGATGTCAATAAGAAAACAAACACTGGCCACAATATATAATTATAAGAGGGAGGGGTGGAAGGAGCGAAGAAGTTTGTATTGATCTATTAACGAAGTTCAATGGCAAAGGTGAGTAGCAATTCGCGGTGGGGTTGTGACCAATTCCGGGACAAGAGGTGTAATTTGGAGAACTTGTAATGCTAGTATGTTTCTTGACTTACTATGGTCTATCTACTCAAATCAAGGCCCAAGTAAAACCAAGGTGCACATACTTATTTCCCAAATTTAGAGTTTGTGACTATAATCACTCTCTCGAGCAACTCTCAAATATAGTGTGTCTAAATGATATTCTAGATCTCTAGTTGGAGTGAATCACTTGTGTGAATTCATCATCTTGCGAGCAATATACTATTTCGTTTTTTAGTTGCTAACAATCCCAACAACGTGAGGTGACTAATTGTATGTATTAGCATACAAGTCTTTTGGACCGAATCATAGAGACTTCTATGTGTCTTCGCCAATTACGCAAGAATAGGATAATATTGTGGGTTCATTTTAAGTACTATATAACCAAAGACAACCGAACTATAAAATATTATAAGTTCATTTGGTGACTAAATCCGATGAATATCTAGGCCCACATCTACTTGATTCGTGAGATAACGTGCTTAAACCACACACTCTTTTTGAGGGTATATGTGTGTGTTCCGTTCACAAGTAACTTATGTATAGGAGATGCCTTTTCATTGAATATGGTGGATATCTTGTATATCTGACTCCGTCTTCATTCATTATTAGATAGCTCCAAACTTCTATGTGTATTTATATACAACTTCAATATAAATAAAGTCTTCTCTCTTTTATAATGTGTTGGTCATCTCCTTCATTAACATTTGAAAATATAAGTTGATTACATGCTAATTATGTTTCATTTACCTTTAGTTTTTTTATAGACTCATTGTAATATTCCTCACCTAACCGAGGGTACTATTGATAAATCTTTTAAAAATACGGAAAGGGCATTGAATTATAATATGCCATATACATAAGTGAGGGGGAATATTTTGAAAACAGGGGATGGGGCTTGCATCCATTAACTACCCCATTATTGTTATTGTTCGGATTGATGTTCAACTCTTTCTCGGAACCAAGCATGTGCCTAATGTTATTGGAAGCTCTTTTGTGTTCTATTCTTTGGGCCAGAGACTTATCTTTCCTTTTTTGAAACACACATTGGCTACAATATGCAAGAAGCAAGAAGAGTAAAGAAGTTTCGATCGATCAATCAACGAAGTTTGGATCGCGGCCATTTCGGGGACAAGAGGTGTGATTTCCGACAATTTGTAATATGTTTCTTCACCTACTTAACTCTATCCACTCAAACCAATGCCCAGGTAAAACTAAGGTGTGGTTACTTGTTTCCCAAAAACTAGGACTTCTAAATGACATATTAGATCTTTAGGTCAAGTGAGAACAATTTCATCAAATCACTAATAATTAGACCCGGTATATCCCATATGCATACCATCTAAAACTATTGGGTTTTCAGTTGCAAACAACCCCAATATCCCCTAATTGTATGTATTAGCATAGATGTTCGCTTAACCGAAAACATAGTGAATTATATTAAGCTTCTTCGCTCGAATTGTGTGATCTATATGGTCTACAAAACAAAGTGTGAATATGATTAATTGTGGAATATGTGATCTATACGGTATACCAAAACATGGTGTGAATGTGATTAATTCTGGAATACATAATAAGCAGTGCACGGGATCGTTCTCGGGATCGTGCTCCAATATTCAGCTTCTCAACACCACCATACTCCAAGCATCATGTTCCGTGGACTATGGTAGTGAATTGGACTCGCAACTAAATCTCGACGACCACGTTAGCAACCAGGATGGGATGCTCAATTGTGTGTCCGGAGAGGGCTCCTTCTCGCTTACGTGCACCGATGTGTCACTCCTTGGTATGAGCCAATTGTCGGCACAATGCCGAGACATGGCGTCGTCCGTCCAATCCGCATCCTTAGACTTGAACTTATGTGTGCAGAATACCAATGGGCAACTCTCTTGGGCCTGCATTTGATCACAGGCCCAGAAATCTACATATCTTTAGGTGTGGTGCCATATCATGAAACTATGACCGTCAATAAATGTATGGTGACCTATATAACTACATATATGTATGTAATCATGCAATTTAGATATTGTTTGATAAGTGTATATAAATTGATTGTCTTCGCCAAATTCGTCCTAGAAGACATTAATCCTTCTCTTTTGTTTTTATTATCGTAATTAGCTTACCCAATTGGTAAGTTGTTATATTACAAGCCACTATATCTTGGGTTTGAAACCCAATTTTACTCACCTCTCTATTATATATTTCATACATATCTCTTTTAATTCACTAGATGCCATTGTGGAATGTAGGGGTTAAACCCATGACTTCTTGGTCTCCATTGGGCAACCTTGCTAGCTGGGAACTCTCTCTCTCTTTTCGAATTGTCGAATTGTTTGGAGGTGCATAAGTTTCGACAAATTTGTCGACATGATCACCCGAATTTAATAGTTTTCCCTCGACATGTATAGCCTCTAGAGAAGAGAAGATAATAGGAATTGCCAAATTACCAACTCCCATTTCACACCACTTTTCCTTGTCTCGCTCCACCTCCATTTCCCTCCTTACTTTCACAAAGCTACCACTAGATTACCAACACAATGCCTCGAGTTTAAGGCTTGCCCAACTTCCACCACACATCTTTATTACACCATCTATAACATTGAGAGTTGCTACTCAATTCCACACACACTAACTTAAAAAAGGTTCACTTTTTGGTGCCAAAGCTTGTAATTGAACTTTGTGGACAATAATAAAATCTATCTATGGCTTGCCAATGTAGAATGTAGAGGTTGACCACATGATCATCTAGTCTCGAAAACCTTACCCAACTAAGCTACAAATGTATGTGCACTCCTCTCTCTCTCTCTCTCTCTCTCTCCTCATTTTCTACTTTCAATATTTATTTAGGGTTTGTTAATTTCTTATTTCTTGAACATGCTAGGTAAGATGTATATTGTTTTGGCCTTGCCATAGGGCCATGAAAGACATTGATACTCTTCTCTTACTTGCCGAATTCCAAGTACACACTCCTCCATCTCTTACTTTACCAATCTCTCAAATACCATTTCTCTTACAATTTTTCAGGGTATCCGCGTATAAAAACATATGTACACAAAGGGAAATGTAGTGCGCAAATATTTTGGGATTGGAAAGATAGAAAAAATTCTATACAAAGTTTCCTCCCCTCTCTGCGTTCCTTTTTATGATTCTTAAAAGTTTGTCCTTATCAACTCTCACCAACCTGTCACATCTCTTTTAGGTGTTTCTTTTTTCTTATGATTCTTTTCAACCCTTCCATCTATCCTCTCTCTCCATTGAAAAGGTCTTTGTTGACTTTGGGTTACCTTTAGTGCACTTATCAACTAGGCTTTTATCTTTGAAAGGATAAGATTAGCTTACGGTGGAAAACATTTTATTCTCACCCTTTTCCATGTATCTCTTTTGGTTCTCCTTTTTAGGTGTGTCACCATAAGTAACCTGATAGAGCTCTGATTCTACTTGTGAGGCACATCTTGCCCATGCTTATCCACCCATGTGTTAATAATTTATGCTTCTCTCTCTATGTATGTAGGCCAACAAGAAAATATGCATACTAAACATCTTTTGCATCTCATAGATGTGTTTGGATATATACACGTCCGCATCTACGCTGAATTGTTACTATCATGGTTTTATTTGCTACACATCAATGCTTAGAACAAAATAAATAAATCAACATGAGATCATGGTTTGAGAGCAATGGACTGATTAAATTACATTTAGCCTAATCTCTTGGGAGCTCTATCTTGATTCTAGTTACACACTAGCAATGGAGAGTAATTGTATACAACTTTTTTCATATATATTTCTTTTCCCCGTATTGATTGGCACGAGCTATAACAAAGCATGGGCATCACAAATTGAATTCAACCACTTTCTCTATGATTGTCACAAGTTTCTAATGAATAATACATAATTGAAAGTGACTTCACCAAATATTTGTTTTATGGATGAGATGATCGACACATACATACAAGTAGGAACTTCATTAAAATGAAAGGGATTAAAACAAATAATAGACAAAATTGAAGACGAAGTTTTTTGAAGTTTCAGAGCACAAGCAACAAAGGCCCCACCGCTTCTTCCTTTTGGGATGGGGCCGAGGTTTGAAATGGAACACAACTCTAGTGAATCCATGTTAGGATTGATGGTACCGACAAAAGAAATCATGCCGCTTGTTTTCACAACCCTTGCCTCTGAATAAAGAAGGTCACAGCATTTACCATATCTAATTCTCACTTTGAGTTCAATTTATCGACCAGGATCTTGTTCATTAAAGTCGGATTAATTTTCCCTCCTGATGCCTTCATGAGCTGCAAAAAGAAAAAAAAAAAGCAGCAGACATGAGAGTACAGAATTTGTCTGCCCATATCCATAAAGAGAATGCCACATTAATTATTTTGAACAAATGGAAAACCATACCTGACCACCAAAAAAGCCTTGAAGCTTTGTTTTGCCTCCCCTGTACTGTTCAACCTGCTTTGGATTCTCAGCCAAAATCTTGTCCACCATAGCCTCAATTGTCGCTGGATCAGAGATCTAGCCAAAATATATTATGATTTAATTAACTCTTCCATGCATAGTAATCCAAAACAATATCATCATAACCTCTCTAATCTAACATTCTAATATCCTAACCATGAATATCTTGTTAACCTATTTACTCTATCTTAACTCTCCCCTCGATTAATCTCTTCTTTATTCATTTATCCTACCTTAACCCCTTCATTAATCTCTTCTTATTCTAACTATCCTATCCCAGCCCCTTCATTAATCTCTTCTTAATACAATTAATTAATTATTAATTGTCTTCTACATATTATTTGCAAAGTTCAATATCAATATTACCATACTCTTTGAAAAAGCAATATTGAAAGCGTACTCTGAAAATTTTCGTGTATACTAACTTGGAATTATGAACTATCCTATCCCAGCCCCTTCATTAATCTCTTCTTAATACAATTAATTAATTATTAATTGTCTTCTACATATTATTTGCAAAGTTCAATATCAATATTACCATACTCTTTGAAAAAGCAATATTGAAAGCGTACTCTGAAAATTTTCGTGTATACTAACTTGGAATTATGTGCTCTTGCACATATGTAAGAGTTCATGATGACATTAGAATCCTCACATAGTAACTCATGGTTTCACGTGGACTATGGATCCCAGTACTGGGTTTTTATGGCAACCATGAGTTTTCACTCTTGTGGGGGAATAAATGGCAGATAGTATTGCCATATGCTTAATTATTGTAAGGGTTTTGTTCTCAGATTACCATCATGAAAGAAGAAGAAGAAGCATATCTTAACGTCTTTTAAATGATCAAAATGTTCCATGAACCCAAATAACATATCTTAAAATATTGTCACATCTTTAAGAACAAACCAAAATAGATATAACTAAATTAGTAAACCTACTAATGTACCAGATATTCTCATTAGCTAAAGCATTTAACATCCTGAGTCTAGAGAGAGACAGATTTGTATTGTGCTTTTTATGTCTAATTGATACAACACCCATTAGGACAAAAGAGGGGGGAGGGGATCCACAAACCTGAAGAAGTCCTTTTGCTTCAATTATTGCTTTTGCATTTCCCCCATTCTCAAGCAAATCAATCAGTACCTAGAAGCAAGAGTGCCAGAAAGTTATTTATTTCCACAATGCATAAACGAAATGAAAGGAACAGAATCAGCGTGTCTCCGAGGGCTGTTTTATACCTCTTTGCCTATTTTCCCACTGATTGTTCCATCTTTAATCAGTGAAATCAATTCAGCTAAGGATTTAGGTTGCAGTTTCACATCATTTATGGATAATTTTGAGCTCTTTAGATGGGCTGCAATATCACCCATTATCCAGTTTGCTGTCAACTTTACATCAGCTCCAGTACTCAATACCTCATCAAAAAATCTTGATATCTGAAAGAGATAAAATGAAATTTGTGATTGATGTGATCTCTCTGACAGATAACCCAAATGATAGAACTAGCAATTTGCAGCAACAAGTTCAGTGAGGTACATCATAGTCATTAGCCAAAACAAGCACATCCTGCATGCTCAAACCCATTGCTTCATATCGACGTCTCTTTTTATCTGGAAGTTCTGGTAGCTCAGCACGAACTCGATTTATAAATTCAGTGTCAAGGACTACCTCAGGTAAATCTGGTTCAGGAAAATAGCGATAATCAGCCAGTCCTTCCTTGAGCCTCATTGTACTGGTGCGCTGGCACATCGAAAAGTATCACTCATTCAAATATGTCCAGGTAAACTCAATGAAAAGAGTGGAATTTCCTGACTTCCTACTTGAGATCCTTCCTCCCAAAGACGTGTCTCTTGGACAATCTTCCCGGCTTGCCCCTCTAAATGTAATGAGACTTGCCGTGAAATCTCATATTCTATAGCACGTTGCATTGCAGAAAAAGAGTTCATATTTTTTATTTCCACCTGCCGAAAGACATTTGCAAACACCACAATTAGCAGGAAAAACTGACTGAAGATGTGGAAAAACTATGAAATACCTCAGCATTTTTCTTTATTTTCCCAAATGACCTTAGTCAGCCCTTTCTTGATTAATTATATGTGCACCCTATTTGAACAATTATATGGTCAATCAATCCCCTTTCTTTTAAAAAACAATACTTAAGATGTAATCTCGTTTGGTCTTATGAGCCATTTTGGCCTCTTAAAAGATGTTAATATATCTTTCTTTCTTAATTACATGTGCTATTTAAGCGATTATAAGGTGTCAACTCATTCCCTTTCTATTCAATTCTATGTGGTAATTCAGCACTTACATGCATAATCATCCCCTTTTTCTTTTCAGGGATTGACCAGTGCCATTTCAGGAAATTATGAAAAACCATGGGTATTTGGGGAAATATAGAAAACCTCTAGTATTGACGGGTTTTCCCTTTAAAAGGCTGTTCCATAGCAATTACCTTCAGAATTCATACCATTTGATTACTGTCACTAATCAAGAAACATGCATTACAAATTAGTTTACAGAAACTGACCTTGGTGCCAAACTTTTGTTCTCCCCTCTTTCTGACAGAGATATTTACATCACAGCGCATGGAACCTTCCTGCATATTGCCATTACTAATACCAAGATAACGAACAATTCTTTGAAGCTCTGCAGCATACTCAGCTGCTTCTAAGCCAGTACGCATGTCTGGTTCAGAGACCACCTCAAGCAGTGGAACTCCTGCTCTGTTCAAATCTACCTAGAAAATATCAATTAAAACTTTAACTTATAACTTATACCATAACTCTCTCTCTCTCTCTCTCTCTCTCTCTCTCTCTCTCTGCAAGATAACATGGATCAGCCCCAAATTTTCACTCGGTACAAAGATGGCCCACTACAAGACACTTCTTACACATATCAGAGGATGGATTCATCATCAGGCCATCTTATATGGACATACATCTATCCTATGCACTGCGCAGTGTGATAGGGCAGCTGCGAACCTCATCACATCAACTAGAGATTGAGGTAGGCAAATATACACGAATACCTCTAGAAGAAAGAATTTGCAAATTGTGTCATCAAGGAGTGGAATCCAAAGAACACTATGTTTGTCACTGTAGTGTCTTTTATGAAATCAGGGGGAGATACCCAATCGCTGGTGGAAGGGATGATAATACCTTTGGCGAGCATGTCGGTGACGGCGGCATCAATGTGAGCATGGTTGAGGGGGGGAACGTCGGCAAGTAGCCATGCAGATTGG
Organism: Azolla caroliniana; assembly: GCF_043228905.1. Taxonomy (NCBI): domain Eukaryota; kingdom Viridiplantae; phylum Streptophyta; class Polypodiopsida; order Salviniales; family Salviniaceae; genus Azolla; species Azolla caroliniana. Next base: position 17,421,770 of record NW_028230447.1, read on the forward strand.
AGTGGCGTCAACGGAATGAATGGCATGTTGTATCGAGAATGATACAATGGGTGCATGCATGGGTTACAGGGCTAACAGTTGGCAGATGGAGGTCAAATGCTCTCGGGGACTTAGGGCCACCTGTACCTAGTTGAGATGGGGAACTGTGGGGCTACCGTGTAGGCAGGGGATCGAGGGAGCTTGTGGGAGTAATTGTTGGGCGTCAAAATCAAGCGTAGTGCAACGCTGGATGAACCAATCGCATCCTAATGTGAGGGGGAAGAGCTGGTGTGGCAAGACATGAAAGTGGTGTGAGGTCATACTGCCTAAGGTGATGGTGCAATGGGCCTGAGTGCAAAAGTGGTAGAGTTGTTGGTGATCGCCAAAGAGCACCTAGATGGAGGGAGTGGTGGATGTTGGGAGACCTAATTGGTGAACGAAGGTGGCGCTTATGTAAGAGATATTGTTGCTAGAGTCTAACAAGATGGTGTGGGTGGATTGATTGATGGTGGTGAGAGCAGTGCATACCTGCGAAGTGCAGTTGGTCAGTTTCCCGAGAGCTCGGCCAACGATACGGTGTCGGCCACTGTGACCTGGGCGTTTTGCTTTTGAGACTGATTTTGTAATTTCCTGCAATGATGTCATACTTGTCTATAATTGTTGCAGAAGAAGTACTTTAGGCACCCCTATGCATTGTGATTGGGAAGGTTGTGATCAGCCTACAATTGCACGTTTTGAACATCAATTTCCACGGGGGATGCTCCTTGGGGTTAGGATCGCCAATCACTCGTTGGTGGAGGGGGCTAGCGTGGTAGGAAATTGAAGAGCGTGCAAGCTTCAATGCATTGGGTAATTAGGATGGCCTCATTGAACATCTTCGGACCTTGGTCTCGAGCGTAGCGGGTGATTCATGCCGTACACGGGGCCACAAGAAGAAAAGCTTGACGTGCTCAGGCATAGTAGGATCAGTACGAACTAAGATTTGTTTTAATCAGACAGCAAATTGACCCACTCGTTCTTGCACTTGCTGCTACAACGTCTCAAGTTATTGCAACACTGTCTACATTGAATTCTGATGGGCGAAGTTTTGCACAAGGAGATCCCTGAGGATCCCCAGCTCTCTTGACCAAATCAGGTGGCGACAATGTTCTCCAAGTGGGTGCGAACTTCCTTGGCTTCGTGTGCATCTAACCATTGGTAGTAACTGGAGATCATTTCGGAGTGGTCCAACCAAGCTAATACATTTCGAAGTGGCTTCATGTGCGTCTAACCATTGCTAGTAACTGGAGACCATTCTAAGTTGGCGGAGAGGAAGGAGAGCATAGCTTGATTTGTGTAGCTGATTTGAATCATGGCATTGGAGAGGACTTGCAGGAGCTACTCCATTTGGAAGTGTGGTGGGCACTTGTGAGGTTGTGGGAACTTGGGTTGCATAAGGGTATCGCCTTCCAAGGCCATGTGAGGGAGTTGAAAAGCCATGAATGAGGCTGCGAGCTAGTGTAACCCGCTTCGCCACCAATATGTGAAATGCACATAGAGGATCCAAACTCGAATGTCTTGCCACTTCTTTCCAGGTTAATTTATAGTGTATAACCCATTTGGGTGGGTTTGGCTACCAACTAATGCATGGAAGGCCTTTGCTTGCTAAATAGGTGGCACAAAGGTACACCATAGCATGAAGGCCTGCACTTGCTAAAAAGGTGGCACAAAGGTATACCACAAAGTGGCAAGACAAACTAGCTTTGATCCTCTCTATGTGTCCATTTCACATACTGGTGGAGAAGTGGGGCACAATCTCAATTGCTAGCCCTGGCTCGTTCATGGCCTCCCAACTCCCTCACATTGCGTCGGATGGCAATACCCTTATGCAGCCCAAGCTCCCGCAACCTCACAAGTGGCCACCACCCTTCCAAATGAAGCAACTCCTTCAAGTCTCCCTGCACTTGCTAAAAAGGTGGCACAAAGGTATACCACAAAGTGGCAAGACAAACTAGTTTTGATCCTCTCTATGTCCATTTCACATACTGGTGGAGAAACGGGGTACAATCTCAATTGCTAGCCCTGCCTCATTCATGGCCTCCCAACTCCCTCACATAACGTCGGATGGCAATACCCCTATGCAGCCCGAGCTCCCGCAACCTCACAAGTGCCCACCACCCTTCCAAATGAAGCAACTCCTCCAAGTCTCCCCCAACGCCATGATTCAAATCAGCCACATGAATCAAGCTATGCTCTCCTTCCTCTCCACCAACTCTGAATGGTCTCATGATCGGCATGATTCCAAGGTTCGCCCAAAATCCTTCTCCGGCTGGCCCTCCAATTACTACCAATGGTTAGATGTGCGCAAAGCCAAGGAAGTTCACACCCTCCTAGAGAATGTCGCTACCATCTCATTTGTGCAGCAAGCAAGCGAGGTGCAACAGAGTTGGGCGATCCTCAAGGAACTCCTCATGCAAAATTTCGCCCATCAAAATTCAGCACAGACGATGTTGCAACAGCTCGAGATGTTGCAAAAGCAAGTGCATGAACAAGTGAGGCAATTTGCTATCTGATTAAAACAACTCCTAGTTCGCACCGATCATACTATGCCCGAGCACGTCAAGGTTTTTTCCTTTTTCTTTGTGGCCCCGTCTACGTCATGACATCACCCGTCATGCCCGGGACCAAGGTTCCAAGATGTTCAATGAGGCCATCCTTATCGACCAACGCATCGAAGCTTTTATGCTATCCGGCTCCCAAACACGCTAGCCTCCTCCACCAACCAATGACCATCAATCCCAACACCAGTGAGCAGCCCCAATGGAAATTGATGTCCAAAACATGTAGTTGTAGGATCACTACAACCTTCCCAATCGCAATGCAAAGGGGTGCCCAAAGTGCTTCTTCTGCAACAATTACTGACACGTATGACATCACTGCAAGAAATTACAAAATCAATCTCAAAAGCAAAACGCCCAGGTCACAGTGGCCGACGCTGCATCGTTGGCCAAACTCCCTGGACACTAAACAACGGCACTTCACAGGTATGCACCACTCTTGTCACCATCAATCATTCCAACTACACCATCTTGTTAGACTCTAGCAGTAGTATCTCTTCCATAAGTGTGGCCTTTGTTCACTAGTTAGGCCTCCCAACATACATCGCTCCCTCCATTTAGGTCCTATTTGGTGATCACCAACAGCTTTACCACTCTTGCACTCAGGCTCGTTGCACCATCACCGTAGGTAATATGACCTTCTCACACCACTTTTATGTCTTGCCACTTATGAAACTACATAACTCTGATTATGGACAGTGATAGATATTGAAATGTAGTTGGCATTTTAAATTGCCACTTGTAGGGAAAGGTCTTCATTTGGAGAGTTCTAATAGGGGGTTTGCCTTTGAGATTAGCTCTAAAGCAACGTGGAGTAGAAACAAGCAATTGCTTCTTTCACATTGTTCAAGTGGAAGATAATACTCATTGTTCCATACAATGTTCAAATTTGGAGTGGCAATTCTCAAATTTGGCAAGTTTTGTCATAATGGTTTTTGACGCCAAGACAATGGGTGTTTTTCACAATTCACATTGGTTGATCCGAAATAAGAGATGGAAATCATTTTTCTATTTTTGTGATATTGGGGATTGTGTGATCATTCGGATACACGCAATGCTTTTGTTTTTTAATGATAAGCATGGAGACAAAGCATATCTACGAAAGTTGAAGAGAGTACTAAACATGGAATTTTCCTTTATTGGATCAAGTAGATATTCTTTCTTTGGTGAAGAATTCCTCTTGCCTATTGACAATTCAACATGTTCCACCACCCATGTAATGGTGACCATACTCCATTCTGATATCCATTACTAGTAGTGTTTTTCACACATTTATTAATATGATTGTGTTTTCACTAGAAAGAAAGAAAGAAAGATATATTAACGTCTTTTAAGAGGCCAAAATGGCCTATAAGACCAAATAAGAGATTACATCTTAAGTGTTGTCTCGTCTTTGAGAACAAATAAGAGATTACATCTTAGAGAGAGAGAGAGAGAAAGGCAAAGAAAGATATATAACTATTTTTTAAGAGGCCAAAATGGCCTTTAAACCAAACAAGCGATATCAAATAACACCAATCAAGAGAGAGAGTGTGGTTTTGATGTAGTATTTTTTCACATACAATAATACAATTGTACCTTTCCATTAAAAAATGAAGAGTGAACGTGTGAATGAGGAGAAAGACAAAAGGTTAGCAAAGAAATCGTTCAGTTCATATCAAATTCTTGATAGTGGCGGATGCATGTAAGACAAGTGCATAAAGTAAACCACATTGTAAAATGAGAATCCTTGGTCTATAAATAGGTGCCAATGTCAGCCAACCAAGGAAAAACTAGCCTCAATAAAGTTTAAGCTTTAAACTAGATGCAGTAAATACAATGAGCTCGGTAAAGTTTGGGATTCAGCCAAGAGATATTTGGCAAATATTAGGTTCTAGCTTCTATAAACACAAAATTATTATAAGTCAAAACATTGCCTCAGCACAAAACTCGTACAAAGTTTTCTCTGAGCAATTATTCTTCCTTTTGAATGTCACTTCAACTTTGCACCTAAAACCTCACAAAACAACCTTCATGAATTGCTGATCCTTATAATCTATGTTGAGCCTCCTCATGACATATTATGATTTATTGCATATATCTGATTCTAAATATAGCTGCTTGAAGTCAATTTAATTGGCATTGTTACCTTATGAAAAGGGAAAATAATGACAGATGGTGTGCAACGATCTTTACATAACACCACATATTAACCAGCCACATACTTTCATATATGATCCCAAATGTTGAGTTATAATCCTTTATAACGCGTCGGCCGATAATTTATTCACAAACATATGGCCATTATAACATGAGGATTTGTACCTACCTGAGAATAAGGTGAACCTGAAAGACGGTCTCCTCCAGCATGAATAAGTTTTCCAGCATCTTCTTCCATATGGACTCTTGTGATACCAAAAGTGCGACGACCACCACCAAATTCAACAGGTAAATCAACATCTACCACGCCATTTGTTGCGATGGGAATATCAAACTGTGAGATTTGATAGCCCTTTGGAAGATCAGCATAGAAGTATTGTTTCCTATCAAACTTGGACTTTAATGTTATATCTGCACCCAATGCCAATCCAAGCTTCACAGCATATTCTACCACTTTGGCATTGAGCATAGGCAAACAACCTGGAAGACCCATGCAAATAGGACAAATGTTGGTATTCGGCTCAGCTCCATATTGCGATACACAAGAGCAAAATGCTTTTGTAGCAGTTGAGAGTTGTACATGAGTCTCGATACCAATAACGGCTTCAAATTGTTGTAGCTGAGCATCACTAGGTATGATGCTGGAGCTAGTTTCACTTGCAGTAACTCGTGAAATAAACTTAGATTGTCTTCTTCCTGGATGATTAATTTGGACATGGTTGTATTAGAATACAGGTTTGCTTAGGATTCAAAAATCCAGACAATGAAGTAGCACAAAAGTTTTGATTACACATCATATCACAGAATTTAACCTTGAATTACCACTGATACAGCTTCAAAATCCTATGAATAAAATGGACAAAAAACAATATTGTCATGGAAACACGTTCAAAAGCTTCTTGAACAAATGGAAAAGGAACAACTGAAACAACTTTAAAATTCTTTGACTAAAATAGAAATTTAATGTTACCATGAAAATAACTGCAACCGCATTACCATTGAATCAACTTAACATTCTTTGACTAAAATAGAAATTTAATGTTACCATGAAAATAACTGCAAAATCCTTGGAATGAAATGGATGGGAATAACATTATCACTAAAACAAATTCAAAACCCTTCGAATTAAATAGAAAATTGGCATTTAAACACAAGAACAACCCAAAAACATTGGAGCCAAATGGAAAACAACAGTATTATCCCCAAAAGAAGTTAAAATACTTTTAGATAAAATGAGAAAGAAGCAATGCTACCACTGAAACAATAAAATAAACAATGGCTATTAAAGGAACCCCAAATGCCTTGAATTAAATGGATAAGAAGTGCTATTACCACTAAAACATGTGGTATTCTCTCCTAAGAAAAATCAGACACTTTTGAATTGTCCACAGATAACAATGACCAATTAAAGAAAATCCAAATACCTATAGATGGATACAAAGTGGCATTACCACTGAAACAAGTGATATTCTCTCTTAAGAAAAATCTGACAACTTTGACAATTCTGGCCACAGATAACAATGGCCACTAAATGAACTCTAAATACCTTGAATTTAATGGATAAGGAGAGGTATTACAATTGGAAAAGTGATATTCTCTCTTAAGAAAAATCTGACAACTTTGACAATTCTGGCCACAGATAACAATGGCCACTAAATGAACTCCAAATACCTTGAATTTAATGGATAAGGAGAGGTATTACAATTGGAAAAGTGATATTCTCTCTTAAGAAAAATCTGACAGTTTTGACAATTCGGCCCAAAGAAACAATGGCCACTAAATGAACTCCAAATCCCTTGAATTTAATGGAAAGAAGGGGTATTACCACTGAAACAAGTGCAAAGAATGGTGCATTATTTGAGCTGAACTTGAATCAAATGGAAAGAACAGTATTACCACTGAAACACATCCAAAATCCTATGTCTCACATGGAAAAGAAACAGTCACTACCACAGAAGCGACCAAAACAATTTGAATCAGCCAGAAAAATAACAGTATTACTACAAAAAATTCCAATTCCTTCGAATTAAATAGAAAAGAAACAACAGCAGCATTGAATGAAATCCAGATAAAATTGAAGAAAAGTCTTTTAGAGAAACAACTCCAAACCCTTTGAATCAAATGGAAAATAAACAGCATTCCCACTAAAATTGCTTTCAAATTTATTGGAATTGAATGGAAAAGAAACATCATTTCCAGTGAATTCTTCAAAACCCAATGAAAGGATTCAAATTTGCCACTAAAACAACTCAAACACTTAAAAAAATCGAATGGATAAGAAGAAGAAGAAATAGTATTACCACGGGATACAAGACAGAAACTGCGAGAATTGGCTGGGGATGAGGCACAAGATGTAAGGTATATCAGAGATGATTTCTTCTTATTCTGTTGTTTTTGTTGTTGTAGTTGCTGCTGCTGCTGCTGATGATGATGATGATGATGATGATGATGATGATGATGATGATTAATTCCTGGAGCACAGATGGTGTTGGTGAAGAAGAAGAAGAGAGGATAGCAAGAAGGGAGAAAAGAGGTGGAGGGGAACTTGAGGGCTCTTGCAGAAGAAGAAGAGAGGGAGCAGATCATCATAGTCCCTGTGTGGAGCTCAGCGATGGCGGGGCAAAGGATTGAGAGCACAGTCTACAGAGGCCAAATATGGCTGAAGAAAAAAAAAAAAGGAAGAAAGGAGCAGGGGATGAGAGGGGGGACATAAATGCAATTTAAGAGAACCTCAAGCATACTAATACTAATACTTATACTAATACTAATACTAATACTAATACTAATACTAATACTAATACTAATTCTAATACTAATATTTTACATACTAATACTTATACTAATACTAATACTAATACTAATACTAATACTGATACTACTACTAAAATACTAAAATATTAGCATTAGCATTACTATTAGTATTAGTATTAGAACTACTATTAGAATTAGTATTAGTATTTTAGTATCATTGATGCTTGAACTGGTTAAATGTAGATTTCTGCCTGGATTTTGTCCCTCAAGGTCAATGCTCACTCACACATGTTGACATGATCATAGATCGACGTTATCTACTTTGCATTATATATTTGGTATTTGCTTAGATCAGTCGGCTCAACTCTACCACCAACCCGATTCGATGGAATTCTTGAATGTTCTTCATATATAGTCACCCACTTAAGTAACATTGTTTGATCACCGCCACTTCTATATGTTCCTTTAGACCCACACATGCATTTGATATGTTTAACAATCGTTCACAAGTCCGTTCGATATGGATGGGTGAAATTTGATCTATCACTTATTAGGACGATTTGTGTTCACCAACTCATTGATCAAGATTCAAAATTTACTACCATCCCACATCTCAACAACAACCAAATTTACAGTTGTAACTTTTTATTATATTCGCATTTTTCCTTGTATCCATGGTAGCCTACCATAGTAGAATAGTATTACGAGCAAAATAACGTATTGAAAAGATAAAAACGAAGACAGTGTTCGATGTGTATATATATGCATGTATGAGGAAGGCAAATGACTACCCAATAAGAAGGGCTAACATACTTGCATTTACTCAACTTCAAGATTAGGATTCCTAGACCATGTTATATGGGTACTTCTAGGTAGTTTACCAATCTTGGTGCATGGAATGTTACATTTATAAATCTATAAAAGAAAACATATTGGATTGCAATGTAGAGGATTTCCAAAAAGAAAGACTTGGTTCAACATTTTACTTGATGTCATTGTTGTTGCATTAGTCAACACAAAAACAATTCGTTATCTTCACAGTAGATCATCGTATGGGATCAAATGGACATACACCCTTGTCTGCCTAAAGCGGATGAGAGGTGGATGCCTATCAATCTTGAGCGTATCTAACAAGAGATTAGTCCAAAAAGAAAGACCTAGTCCAACAGTTAACTTTGATATCATGGTTGTTGCATTAGTCAACACAAAAAAAAAATGTTATCTTCCCACTAGATCGTCGTATGGGATCAAATGGACATACGCCCTTTTTGTGACTAACACGAACAAGAGGTGGATGTCTATCACTCTTGAGCGTATTGAACAAGAGATCTCTCAAACTTTAACCCACACTCAATCACTAAAACTTAAAGTCAAGAAAGCAATGAGGATCATAAAAACTTCACCAACAACGTGTTTGGATTATTAGCAAACCATATTTACAAGAATAGAGATTAGGTGCTTAAGATAATGACTTACAACTAACCTTGAAAACAAGAAGGTTAAGCTCTATATATTTCTCATTGTCCACTACGTGGCCAACTTTTAGTTAAATGTTGCAAAATTGTAAATCTAAACACGTCATTTAGCAAGATACAAAAGTGACAACTTAATGTCGGCCATAATGTCATGTTTCCATGATAATTTTCCCCCATTATATAGTGGTGTGATAATATCTTAAGAGGCCATGATGAAGGGTTCACGTAGTCCCCTTAATATAGTCCAACACCTAAGACTCCTAGACCACCACGTGTTTCAATTATGGGTTTCTCCTAGTTCCTAGGAATATAATTTATTCCCAACTATCCTACCCTTAACCAATTAAAATTAGGTCAAAATTAGGTCCTTACAATTATGGCCATAACATACATTATGGAACTCAACATGAACACTATTGTGGGATGAATTATGTATGTTTATGTTCCAAATGAGATACTCACGAAGCTCAACCCCATGTTATAGGTTAGGGTTAATGACGATGATTATGATGATGAATGGTAATGGTAGAATAGGGTTATGATGGGGATATAATAAGCATTGTGGGGTTGATGGCTATGGCAATGACATTAAGAAGTATTGCGGGGTGGGGGGTGGTGCCTAGAATGGCTTCAATTTTAAACAGTTCAGTTCATTTCAAGTTTGAATATTTATTAACGGCTAATTGGTTTTATGCCATGACTTAAAGGGCTTAATGGTTGAAACGTTGAAGTGTGAGAATTAAGTACTTATTAATAATAAAAATGTAACGTTGAAAAATTGATTGTACAACTGTGGAGCTGCCAATAATTTGGTCTACACCAAAATAGAAACTGAACTGAAAAACCATGGTTTAACAGTTTGTAAATATCTAGAACCATTTGGTTTGAGCTTGGACATTCCTATAACAGTTCGGTTTAAATGTTGTAGTTCAGTTCGGTTCAATTTAAGTTTGAATTTTTTTAAACAATTTGAGTGAATACAACTACTACATGGTGCAACATTACATCTTTCTGACGAAGATAGTGAATATTGTTCCAAGCCAAAAAGCTTCGTTAAAGTAGCTCATGTTCCTCTTTGGATAAAAGTGATGGATGAAAACATGCAAGTCCTCCACGGCACAAAGACATGGAACCTCATTCTGCTCCACCACATAGGGATGCTATTGGTTGTGAATGTATCTACAAAGCAGAGTGCAACTTTGAACTCTCTTTCTAACAATTGGCAACAGTTCAGTTGGAACCCAACTGAACCACGAAACCGTGGCTTAACGACTTAAATGGTTCAATTCTGGTTCAAGTTTTTTTAATAGTTCCATTTGGTTTGGGGGGAAACAGTTCGGTTCGGTTTGGGTGTAAATTGTTTGAAACTGCGGTTTAAACGGTATGATGGTTTTAGGGTTGCCAATTGATTATTTTTTCAAATATTTATTTGAACTTTTTTATATAAGCCCAATTCTCACATTTTAGGAAAAATCATTACATTTTGAAATTTGAATAATGAAAATAATAATAATTTTGGGTTGGGTTCTACACTAGGGAAGAAGAAAACGATCCATCACACGCTTTTTTCGGAGGTTGATGGCAAATGTGGTTACAACAAAGCAATAAAGTAGAGGTATCGTTATCATGGCATAGCATGTTTAGAGGAGGAATGTGTCAAAAATTCCAGTTTATAGTAGGCTAAAGGGTATGATCGAAGAGGAAACAAATTATATGTATTGAAACCAATAAGCAAAGGAAACTCGGGCAGTTAAACTTATTCACTTGAAACGATAAGGATAAGGGTTTGAGCCTTGTTAGGACTTTAGGACAAAATATGTGACCTATGATGAGCGAGTGATCTTAAAGAAGTAGAGATGGACATGATGATAAACATTACCCTGACATGATACCTCCTTAAGATGAGGATAGGTGCATATAAAAAGAAAAAACAATAGTGCAAGTTAAAAGCAGCACCATAATGTGACGAACCTAAATCATGGGGGTCTTGAAGCGAACCCAAAACACAATGGGGAGAAGAGAGAATAACCAAAGGAGAGATTTCATTAATATAACTTAAGCATGATTAAAAAGAAGATTAGTTAGAAGCTCCTTCGAGCTACTATAATGAAAGAGAGAGGAAGGAGAGAGTTTCTAAATCTGGGAATAATAAAAAATGAGGAGAGACTCCTCCATATATAGTCCAAGGGTGGTTCTTAGGCTCCCTTGGCATTAGGCCAAGAGGTGGCTTTTGGACTCCCCTACGATTGGTCGTTACTACTTTTGTAATAGGGTCTAGGACTGGGTATTTCCCAAGTCCCAACCCAAAAGTGGAACCCCTTCTTTGGGATTGGTATTGGTATTGGCACTGGCACTGCGATTGAGGTTGGATCCCTTCTTGGGTCCCAACGATTTATCCTCTTGCCAACCTCAATCACAATGTTGGCCGGTCAGGACAACCAAGGTGTGAAAGGGCCATATGAACGAATAAGGGGCGAAACAGAGACAAGTGGGACCGAACAAGGAGCCGAAACATAATATAATGCATGCATAATAACTAAAGGAAGTAGTATCAATTCACGTTCTAGACGTAACCGTCCATGTTCCATATAAAAAGGGACATGAAGCCTTGTAAAAAGTTTATCAGTTGTATTGACTCAGTCGCTTAATAGAATATCTGTTTGCTATACTCAGTGTATGTGGCGTAAGAGACTCTATCTTTTTAATGTGTACTGTGAGTACCAGTCAATTGTAGCTGGCTTGGATCGTGTATTCATCAGACATTACAACTTGATCGGGTATTGTTCTATGTGAGCTTATCTTGTTACTTTTGTGTGACCAGTCGATGTTTTCCATCCTCCGACCACAATACCTTGAGTCGAGTACCAAAGGAGTGAGTATCCGAACCCTGCGTTACTAAGGGCAATAACACACGACTCCTCGTCCCAACTCGTTTTGGGGCTGGTTTTGGAGTGGCTCTTTTTATTGACACCACAATTATTTTTATTTGGTAGAGGTGCTCAAGAATGCTATAAAAGAAGCAAGTTTGTGAGATCCAAGGCAAAAGCTCTGTAACCGAGGTTTGGTTGGATATGGGAAGTGAATCATAAGGGTGCAAAAGAAGCCTATGGTGACCGTAGATTCTACACCAAAAGTCAAGGACAACTTAGAAAGAAGTCTAAAAATATTGAACCATCTTCTTTAATTCATGCACCCATTTAATGGGATAGAGGTTTTTGACCTTAACTGTACCTTGCTACAAATTTCGGGAACTCTTAAGAACTAATAAATAAAATCTTATCGACCACTATACAAATTTGGAAGATTTATTGTAACCATGTGATTCACCATTGAACAAAGATCACCATGGATATTTTAGATCAAGATTCCGATACTCGAGCCCAAATTTACATGAAGAATTGTTATTATCATAAGAAATGAAATCCCACTTTGGAATTCCGTTTTAGAATTGTTATTTTTTACTCAAAAATCTCATCACTATACGAACTTTTATGTTGAAGTGTGAAAATTGTGAGCATTGGGAGTTAAACTTGCTACACTATGTTGAAACTCAAGTATCCCACCAATCAAACAACACTCGTGACAACTTATCTTGAAGAGCCTTAGTGGAAATCCACCTTTTCACAAAGGAAAAAGGAAGGACAACAACGCGGTCTCCTCCCCCCTTCTCTATTGTGCGTCAATGAGCAACAAAGCGAAAGAGAGGAAAAAGGATACAAAGGATTAGATGCAGAGAAGAAGGCGGGGTGTTTGATGTTGTTGTCAATGTTACCAACATCGCCACTATCGTTGACACCATGCAATGAACGACATTGCGATCGATGCTAACAATGTGTCATTTACACATCATACCACTTCTTCCCCTGTCCTTTCACACCTAATTTACCAACACATACTTACCAAAATACCCCTCCCCACACACCAACACATACTTACTCATATGCTCATACCTAAACATCACTTATATATAAAAAACTATACACACCTCATTTTGCACCTGCTCAACAACTTAATCATATTCTCACACATAAACACTCAATCCTATATTTGAACATTTATTCAAACACACACACACACACACACACACCTACACACTTCCACATATATGGGAATACACGTGTATGTACACATAAAAACATATAAAATCATATACACAAACAAACAGTCATATTCAAATGCATACACACACATATTCAAGGCAATTACATGAGTGCACTTATACCCAAAGGCACTTGATTTCATGCACTCACACACATACTCGAACACTTATGTTTACACATAACATCACACACACACACATTTAAAAATAATAATCAGAAACTTTCGATACTATTGACAATTACGAAGGTTATGACGTCATCAACTCAACCACAAAAGCCATCTACCTTGGTTCGCGTTCCTAATGGTCCCACTCTAATTTTACACATATGCATGTAATTTTGCAAACAATTGTTTGTTGAACAAAATGTCCGAAGCAGGTGTCATTTGTCTCATTGTATTCCTCTTGAAAAATAATATTTGTCTATCTTGTTTTCATTATATTTTCTTCAGGACTATAGCTTGACACTTCTTGCCTCAAGGTTTTGTTAGTCACTTCTCTAGAAATTACTCTTGCTAATGAGCACCTCTTGAAAGCTAATATTTGTCTATCTTGTGTTCATTAGTATTTTCTTCAGGACTAGAGCTTGACACTTCTCTAGTAATTACTCTTGCTACTGAGCTAAACTTCTTATCATTTAATTTTGGGTGGTGGAGTTCTCAAATAAGTGGAAGGACTATCTTGCCCTTTGCACTCTCATAGAAAGCAAGAAAAAAATATTCAAAAGACTATAAAAGTTAAATTGGTGTGTTCTAGTTAGTTAAATGCAAGATATAAAAATTTGGTTTGAAAGATAAAATGTAACACACTTGCTTTAGGATGTCTAAATAGACTCCTCTCTAAATGAGGCCTTTTTGCAATGCCAATGTGTCATGACATGGGAAAATGTGGAGCGTCACGCATCACACATTATTACAACATGTGTTGCACCTAATTACAAAATCACATTCTTCACTCGCGAATGGGGAAACCACATGCACCAATACATATTAGAGTTCATCCCATTGTCTAGCATCCAAAGCATTGATTCCATACGACTTAGTTCACACTCGCTTCAATGTGAGATGGAACATTTGGACATAAGTGATAAAACTTCTAGTTAAATGCACAACCTTAATATATTATTGAAGGGGAAAATTTCTACTATTTTAAAGGGCGTCTTAAGAACCAAAGTACTTCAAACAAGGCCATTACACATGGCAAGTACATGTGGTAACTAGAGGACCTAGGGTGCCAGATAAAATGAGTACCTAACCTTATTAGGGGAGAAAAATATTTCTATTGAAACATTGTTGAGACGTTGGTGGTGTGGCGATGATCTTGCTAACAATAACACTTTGTATTCTTTGAAACAAAGATAAGTTCTTAAGCAATCTTCAATGGTATGGCCCATGGGACACCGATGGTGTTTGAATATCTACATCAATTCCTTTGCTCGAGGGTGATTTGGAGAAAAGTGTCCATGATCCATGTCTTTCCTTATTCATATATTTATTTGCTAATCATTAGTTATATCTTTAACTCTTGTCAACTATGAACATTTTTCCCTAAACTAGAACAGGAGTTTGAGTACACTTTGGTGCAATGTTATACCTTTTATCACATTTGACCCAGCTTTCCACACATCTTTAACCCAACCCAATCCTTGCACAAATTTCTCTCATAGTCATCGTGTGCAATCTCAATCACATTGTAACCTTTTCATACCTCAATATAATGATAAAAAAGATGAACATTTCATGTCCTTAGTTCAACCTTAAGCTAGACCTATGTGTTTTGACCTCACCGATATCTTGTCTAAATTTCAAGTCCTACCCTCATATTGCCTTTAGGTTAGGGTTGTTAATAGTTCCCACCTATCAACCAACTTCCAAATCCTATTGGACATTCTTTTATAATCTTGATCATGATTGACATATCTTGTTGCTCATTGTTTGCCATTGGAGTATCTAAATGATAGAAAACTAGAGCACACGTTTTTTCCTTTTGAAGTCATTTTTCTTAGTTTATTATGGTTGGGAGGTGAGTTCTCAACTTATGTGTATAGTTTATTGTTTGTAATGTGTGAAATAGATACATACATATTGGTTATATTCTAGCTAAACAAATCATGAAAGGGAAGTTAAGAATGAGTCATCAATATATAGCTAAAGATGATCCGTTGATAAGAGAACTAAAGAAAATTCATAGATAGCAAAACTAAATATGATTCATTGATAGATTCTTAAGGGGAATTTGGCAAAGTTATTGCTAAAGATAAATGATTGATATGTTAGTATCAACTACTAAAAGTTTTACAACTAAACATAGATAGTCCAAATTAGTGACCTCATTAATGAGGATTACAATGGAAGTTATCAAGGAATAGAAAAGATTAACAATGAACCAACAAAAAAATGATTAGTGCCATTAAATGTAATTTACAAAAAATTAAGGAAACAGAGAAAAAACTTGTCTCCTTCTGAGGATAGCTCACAACCCAAAGAGATTACGAAATGTCCAAAGAAACCTGGAATGCTCTTTGACATTTGGCACGGAGGGCGTGAAGACTCTTACATATGAGAGATTCTTAGATGGTGTGAAGAAGACTCTTACATATGAGAGATTCTCAGTCCTAAAACTGGAGGTCACAAGAGACTCAATGCACATATGACATAAGGCACTTGAGCATATGAAAGTGGCACCATGTAACATCTTAGTAACCTTAGTATAATTTATCTTAAGTTTATTGCTCTCCATGTTGGTTAATCTCCATTAGCTATGTGTAGTCTTATCCTCATCATTATGTGTTTCATCGCAATGCAAAACTCAAACGCAAATGCAAATCAAATGGAGAATATCTCCACTAATTCCATCAAAAGGAAACAACATGCTCACAAAAGCAATCTGGCAAGGCTAAACCCCTTGCCATGATGAAAGAATCTCTATGGATCTTCCACATTATATTCTCTAAAGTTGATGTATTCAATCCACTCAACATGGCAATAGCATACTCTTTCTTGTTAAGTACAAGTGTGTTCCATTTCTTTTCCAACACCCTCATTGGCATGACCATCTTCTCCATGTTGCCAAAATAAGTGGCAACATAATAATCACTATTCACCGAGATATAATAATCTAAGGCTGCCTTACTATTGCTACCTAACTTCCTCACGACATTGTCGCCAAGCAGGAAAGACTTGTTATAAATGTTACTGAACACATTTGTGAAACCTTCAGCTTCAAGTAAACCATCACCAGTTGCAAGGTAAATAGGCATATTTCTTGGAAAATTCAAAGCCTGAAGGATAAAAGCCACATCACTAGGGGTCAGGAGGCATTTGCCTCTCTTTCTCCAAGAGAGCTCTATATCACCTATAAAAGCAGGTCTGCCACCTCGAACAGCCTCTACAGCCATTGCTGAGCCTTGTGATAACATGGGGTACTGGCATTGGCTATATGCAATCATATCAGGCTCAAACCGAAGATGTAAAGACATAAATGGTTGTGGAATCTTCGACATTATCTCCTTCGCTTGATCCTCAAGGTTTTGTCGTAGCTTAATGGCATGATAGCAAGCTTGACACCTTGCAGCTTTTGCATAAAATTGATACCTACATCAAACGAAAAGGAAACACCATCTTCAGTGGATTCAACGCGTGGTTTTCTAATTGTGGAGCAATAATATACCAAGATCTGGAAAAACATATTCACTTTCATGAACCAATTCCCTTTTCTTACATGTATGTGGTACTAACAGAATCCATCAATGAGTAAAATAGCTATTAGGAAGCTAACAGAATCCACGGTGTATCCAAGACTTAAAGAGGCAGATATACATATGCACTACTGACGATCTTTCTAGATTGAAAATAAAAATTGTGTAATACAGTAATTCTCCCTCGTATTGAATCAATGGTTTGAATAGCACAATTTGAAGTTAGATTGGTAGATCCTTGATTCATTGAAAACATTGTTTGTCACTAATGGTTTTCCGTAATGAGTGTCACAGATTTTGGTAGCCTGGCTGCCAATAGCTCAAGATTCTACAAGATAATTGCTACTATACCCAACTGTTACTACCACAATAAGGGTAGCCAGTACCCGATTGTTGATTAAGCTCATGACATACTCTACATCGATCACACACAATTTAGCACCATACACTAAATCACACTGTACAAGTAGAATGAACAATAGGCAATATTGCCCGAGGGTATGTAGTGGAAAAACCACCACTATTGACAAGGAAACGAGAAGAATGCTGTCACCGAGCTCTACACTGGTATTATGCCTTGCATACTATGTAATTAGAGCACACACAAGAGATAGCAAGGAGATGAGGAAACAGAGACAATATATAAAATAGTGATTGAATTATATTCACATTCTCTCTTTCCTATAAAGGCGTTTACACATAGTTTATATATAGATTACAAAAGGAGAAGAACAATACAGTAGCGTGTTTTACTTCTCATCTCACCTAATTACTTCTTAGTCATTGGGACTCCTAAATGGGTTCCCTTTCCAACCTTGGGCTATTCTGAATTAAGTTACTTTAATATCCATGTGCTTATGTACAAGAATGTCCTTGGCCTGACAGACAATTTGCCACCAATTAACCAAGACTATGGCATGCCCATGGAACAGCATTTTACATGTAAAAACCCTAGTAAAATGGGCAACTCACAGTTTGGTGGTGACATACATCAGCGCCTCCAGGTTGGCGTTTCTCAGGGAGAGTTCAGTGACTGGGATGCTTCTGCCAGCTTGGTATAGTCAAACTGCCACTATTACAGACCAATTCTATAGCTAATTTTAATGTAGAATAGGCAGGAAACCGTTATTCTAGGAACTGGGACAAACCCATATGGACCTATGACATGTGGAAGCACGTAGTGGTCTGGGAACCTGTAACACTTAGGTGTTCATATATATAAAGGAGACTAGCTAGACCCTTCATTACAACATCTTGAGATGCTGTTGGGACTATTGGTGAGGCTATGCTCTCTTCTTTGGATCTGTTATTCCACATCCAAGGTCAGTGTGGATAAGCACCCTTAATCTATTATTCTCCTTGATCTCTTGTTCTTTTCCTTATCATTACTATAATTCTTAATAGCTACTGTGCAACCAAGCATTCCTCTAGAGTGGCAATCATTAGCATTCCACTTTGCCTTCTTGCCACCATGCTTCCATGTCCACCCTCAGAATGTTCAGATCCACAGCTTCAGGTGCTCAGGAAGACTATATGGCTACAACAGCCACAGACATCTGGCTGGCAGCCTGGAGGCAGAAATCACGGGTGTGCTCCTACACTCAATCCAGATGATTTTGGATCAGACGGCAGGTGATGAAGCAAATCCACTTTGCAGCTGGCTGTGAGGTGCTAGCCACGCAACTGTTCCTCAGCTGCTGCCATGCAGTTAGCAGACCACATGACCATAGCATGCAGTGTTCATGCCATCACTTTAACAGCCTGGGCACTAGGGCAGCCCAGGTGCTCCTGAGGCACAGTTGGCTAGTAGGTCGAATGTTGTGTCAGTTGAAAACTTTAATTGATGTAGCTACATATCAAATACATAAAAAAAATTGTTATGAATTAATACCTCAGAAAAAGACAAGTTGCCTACACAAAATTACGGTTACAAAACACTTGGAAGTTGCTTATGCTTTGGTGACACTCATGTTTCTGTGAAATAGGATTAGAAACACTCAAATGGAGCCTCAAAATCAGCAAATTAGGACTGTAAATAACCCCACGTTAACATTTTGTTGCTATATTCTCATCCACCCAAGTTAGAGCTAATTGTTCATGCATGGGAATTTCTACCTATGGATAAAGCAATGAATGAAATCCTTCGAGTGAAGACTTCTAATGCATGAAGTGAAGTTGCCAGTTACTAAAATATATTAAATGCATATCACACATAGTGACAAGTAATAGCACTTTTTGTACTCTATTAAAAAATATTATTACATTGTAGACTGTAGATTGTGGTAGTTTTTGACATATCACATATCATATATGTATCAATTATATATCATATATGTAGATAGATAGATATAGTGTTATACGTATACAAATTTTTGACAATTTAATATATTATTTACCTATGATTTTGACAAATCTTACAAAAAAAATAAGTAAAATTTCCAAAAACTTGCATGATGGACATCACCGGTCTGTAATTCACGGGCAGGTGATGTGGATACACGTAAATCCACTAGTGGATTTGTCACTACACTGGTCAGTGGTGCATCATGGTGTTCGAATTTTCATAGAAGATTGTTGCATTATCTACGACCAAGGGTGAATATATTTCAGTGGTGGCTTCCAAAGAAGCCATATGGTTGGCATCATGCATGACACAGCAATGAGCTTGGTCTACCTGAGAGGACACCAGTCCTACAATATGATAGCTTTAGTTCCATATGCTTCACTATAAATGCCATGGTTTATGCATGCACTAAGAACATTGATGTGCAGTATCACTTCATCAAGGAGGTGATAGAGGATGAACCCATCTTATAACATAAAACCAGCACTACACAGAATCCTGTAGAAGCTCTCTCTAAGTGCCCCTCAAAGCCCCAACATCAACATTGTCTTCAGCAAGTAGGAGTAACATAGCTTAACACAGCCTCTTTGCATTTTAAGTGGGAGGTTGTTGGGTATAAAGGTTCAAGAATTCTCCACTTATAAAGATGCTTTCATACTAGCTCTCTTCAGAGCTTCTTTAACATATTTGGGTCACTTGGCCAGTGTAAAGTGACTCAACTGCCCTAAAATCACATTCTATTAAGCCAATATCCTTTTGCCCCTACAATGTTTTCTCAACATCTTAGCCATTTTCTCTCTCCTGTCATTCCTACTCTAAGTTCACTAATGCACACGGGTGGTACCAAAACATATGTTTTGGCCTGCAACTGTGACAGTGCATTGCATCTGTTTTCGGACCAATGCTTCCACAGTGTGGTCATCCAATGTGGGACATGTAAAGTAAGCATGTGATTCATTTACATGAGAAGGGGCACTTTTGGAAATAGAAAGAACCAACCTGGTAAAGGAGCATCTTGGAAAAGACATCGGTCTCCTTTTTATCTACCACTCTTAAAGATAGGATAATGATGGAGTTTAAGACCCATCTATTGGACGTTTAGAAGTAAAGAGGAAAAGGCATCCAATGTACCCTTTTCTGTTCTCTCACCAATTGTATAAAAAAACCCTTCTTCATGAACAAGTCGTGGTTGTTAGGAATGCAACCTAAGTTAGTTACTAGTTTAGATCTTGAGAGGTAGTCATTGAGTGTCATTCCCTAATCATTTGGAGTCATTTTCTACTCTCCTCGATTGAAATTTTCTTTTTGATTAAGAGATTTGATAATAGAGTGCTGTTATATGCACTACCACTGTGTCTCTCTTACTTAACTAAGCGTATATTAGTTACTCCTTTCTTAAGTAGTGATTGAGTGTATGGTTTTTAGTCAGGCTGTGATAGCCTTGTATTGTTTATTACCCTACCACCAACTATTCAAATGGCTCTTTAAGTGATTATTGAGTTCATATGTGTTGTTGAGTCACCTTCAACACCCCCTAATCAAGAAGTGTCAGATCCTATACTACACGAGTATGAGTGCAGCAAGTAATTGACAAAGTTACAAACATTGGGAGCTGATCATCTCCCGATTAATCAAATCACTTCCAGCATATAATCAGTGGCAGGGAGGGAACCATGAACGTCAGGGAAACACACCACAACCCACAGTTCAACAAACGGTTTTCCCCAATGAAATGAGGAGGTAACTCCAGATACAATGCTACACAACCAAATTTGGCAGCAAACATCTTTAGAAAATACATGCAAACTGGAATTTGCTATTTCTCTTACTTGCATTCATCTAGTCAGAAGTTAATTCTCAGGTTTCATTACATCAGCTGTATTCTTATTCAAAGAAAACGCACTAGGGCCATAGAAAGAGAGAGAGAGAGAGAGAGAGAAAGAAAGATATATTAACGTCTTTTAAGAGGCCAAAATGGCCTATAAGACCAAATAAGAGATTACATCTTAAGTGTTGTCTCACCATAGAGAGAGAGAGAGAGAGAGAGAGAGAGAGTTAATTAAAACAGCAATCCCAAAGCTAGATACCTGTCAGACCGTTGACTTGCTGCTGGTCTAAGTATCACCACCTTATTTCTTGTAAGCACAGGTAGGACTTCTTCAACATAATCAAAAGGGGCTTTCCTTTTAGGGCAGGTCAGGAGAATAGGTTGCACATGCTGAAAGTCTTCTGGTAGCTCTTTAACTACATGGACATATCCCTTGGTTTGGTTAATGAAGAAGTCCACATCAAAAATATCTGCAAAACCACTTCAATATACAGCACATCCAACATAAGCCAATTTCATATGCATTAGGTTCCAAATACTTAAATACACACAAATTAAGACACAGACTTGACAGTTCTACTATGAGGACTATTAACACACACACACAATACACATCATCATGCGTGCCATATCATTGATACCACTAGCTTATCCATGAATTGTTTTGTTTTCCTTCTAAATACCATATTTCCTATACAAACAAATAGCCTCGTGAATGCTTTGTACCTTGTGTCATTCCAATATAAGGCAGCATCAAATTGAGGGATCAATAAAGTTGCATTTAATAGCCTCGCAATTCCCACGCCATCACAAAGCTGCACATATAGATCATTTCATATGCCAAATCCGATAAACAGGTGTGCAAAAAAAACAAAACTTACATCTCGACGCATTTGATTCAGACCTCCAGTGCATTCCACTTTAATGTAACCAGTTGATTCCCTTGGTAATTCTGCAATAATTTTTCCACAACCAAAATCTCTCAATCTCTATCTCTCTTTTTCTGTGAAAGATGCTGTAGTATATTATGTACAGTATGAGAAATTCGCAAAAGTGCAGAGCAGCAAGTACAAAGACGAAAAAGAAAAAACCCAGAAATAATAAAATACCAGTAGGGGATGACAAATTATGCACTGAAGAGAAAACTACATTAATCAAACGACTTTCTTCTTCAAGTACGCCAAGTGCAAAATTTATGTGGGTCTCACAACCGAAGAGGCAAAGCTATTGGCATAGGACCACAATAACGATAATGACTATAGGCAGAAAATGTCATCGATTGAGCGTATAAGGTTCTTCCACCACGAGTATTTGGATGTCAAACAAAAGTTTGGTGTGAAGCTACATCCTGACCGACGACGTCAATGCTTGCATGAAGTCGGCATTGTGGTAGATGATAATGTTAAGTCCGATGGTCTTCGAAAATATGAGTCTTGGTTTTAACTGGCCTTTAGAGATGGAGAAGTATGGGACCTACAAGATCAAATCTTCTCAATGTGGGAGAATAAGGAGGTCAAGGTGTCGAATCCGAATGTATAATGACCGTATTCACACTGTCCCTTTGGACAGCCCAAGTTTGGGCTATTTCTGTAAATAGCATAAAGGGTAGTTGCCCTAGGATAGTCACTATATAAAGTGACTTTGTAACCTTTAGTAAGAGGTTGGTTGTCATTTGTAACTGTTGCTATTAAGAAATAAAAACGTTTCTTTGTGCCTATCTGTGTGTGTGTGTGTGTGTGTATCTTGTTCATTCTCATACACAGGTCCTTCAACATCACAAATGTTGTTTGTTCTTCCGCACTAACGACCTTGTCCCCAACATTTGGTATTCGTGCATTGGAGGTTCTTCAATCCGCTGCCAGCCGTCATAGTACACCACACAACATTCTGTTTCTGTTTTTCTTGAAGAACAGAGAAGAGAGAAGACAAACAAGAAGTCTGCATCTCATTGTGTTAAATCACTAATTGGAGTAAGCTAGCCGGCTGTACTCTGTTCTTGTGATTGTAACCACTTGAGGTGAGCTCCTTGTGCAACACCCGACCCTATCGTGATTCATTTGGTTAAACAACATCCAAATAGGTCAGCGGACGCTATTCACCCGCGTGTTGTAACCACCCGCTGCAGATTGGTCTCCAGGCAACAAGCAAATTCGTGCTTCATTCGGGAGGATCAATTGGATCCACCCCTCTCATCACTGCAGTCATCCGAAGCAGAATCAGCCTAAACAATCGATTTCTTGTGATCAGTATTCGGCATACAATCGGAAGCTAACTGGAGTCACTCCAAGAAGGTTCAGCAAACAATTATCCGAAACCAAACTGACTCGGGTTCAAGATCATCAACTAAACACAATGGGCCAAGGGGGTTTTATATACAAGTCCTCAAGGAACTGCCACATTAAATGGTTCGTGGAATCTACTCGAGTACGATTCTGTCATAAGAATATCTTATATTCTTTGACCACATTTACACTTGACAACTAACTACATATCAGAATCTAGTTCTCCATGTAACTAGATAGTTCACACAAATTACAATAAAGTGTGCTTACACACTTTTTCACACATTGTGCTTTTCTTCAAAAGCACATGTTCACACAAGTTGAGCTTGATTCTCAACACCACCTTCATATACTCACTGGAAAGTGCTTAGCTGTGAGGCATTGTGCACATTCGTAAAGAAGTCCTGTAAATGTGTTCTCCTAGGATATGGTGACAAGGGTGAAATGGGATATAGATTGTAGGATCCCATGAAAAAGAAAATACTATGCAGCAATGATGTTATCTTCTAGGAAAATTGCATGCATAACACCTCATAAAGATTTAGGAGGTCATAGGGTTGTATTCCTGTCGGCTCCACCCCCCTCCCAAGGGGGTTTGAGCGTGAGAGGAGAGAGGGAGAAAGAAAGAAAGAACGATATATTAACGTCTTTTAAGAGGCCAAAATGGCCTATAAGACCGAATAAGAGATTACATCTTAAATGTTTTCTCGTCTTTGAGAACAAATCAAAATAAAGTAAATATTACACAGTAAATATAAAAGTAAATAAGATGAAAAGAAAAGAGACAAGAGAATCTGGGTTTTGGCACATGCGAGATTCTCAAGTTAGGTATATTGTAGCTTTTGTCTCCAAAAGATCTCTATCATAGGTCGATCCAAAATGGAAATGTCTCCGAAGCGAGGGAAGCACCTACGATGGCGGGAGATAATGGCTTTTATTTGTCGATGACAAGGGTGTCGAGGTCGTGGTCCATGGGGCCGGGGCCTACGTGCACGGCAAATTGCCATTGCCCAATCAATCGTAACCCCTTTGTTATATCCTGGTCTGGATCCCATTTCTGTATCCTGGGGTTGACTTCTAGCATTAGGAGTGATGGAGCTAAAGAAAGTTGTGATTGTTCTTTGTGGATGAGCTTGTGTGGCTGTATTCTTCAACAACTTTTCCCGATGTCTCTTGAGCTCGAGCAAGAAAAGTCCTAGGCATCTTTGGTCCTTATATTCCATTACCTTGCGTAGTGGGCCAAAGCCTTGTTTAAAGAGGCAATGGTATCTCCCTCTGATTTCATAAAAGACACTACAATGACAAACATAGTGTTCTTCAGATTCCACTCCTTGATGACACAATTGGCAAATTCGCTCTTCTAGAGGTAGTCGTGTATATCTGCCCACCTCAATCTGTAGCTGATGTGATGAGGTTCGCAGCTGCCCTATCACACTACGCAGCGCATAGGATAGATGTATGTCCATATAAGGTGGCCTTATGACAAATCCATCCTCCGATGTAAATACAAAATGAGAGGGAAGATGAAAATAAGAGAGAGACACACTGTTGAGGGGTAACTTCACTATTATTCCCTCTTTTCATGCCCCATGGGTAGGGTTTATATAGTACAAAATTTGACCGTTACGAGACAGTACAAAAAGCCAAATGGGGGTAGTTACACCTTCTTACCTCACTCTCTCACATTTGTATACACACTCATCCTCACTCACACATTGCACATTGCACCTTACACATTACACACCTTATACATTACACCTTAGCCCTCCCGTACACCTATACGGGTAACAATTCCGAAAAGAAATAACTTTTGGACAGCAAAGCGTGCCCACTGTACAGCAGCAAAAACCTGTTGTAAATGTATCTGCAAATGCAGAAATGATGCTGGAAATGATCAGACAGCCATTGCCCATAATGACGAGCCACCAAATGTGCAGGAACAGCCAGGACAGCAAACCGTTAATGCTGATTTGAAGGTTGAAATGCCATGACAGCAAGTTGAAAATGATAATTTGCAGATCATTGGGTCAGGAGACCATCTAGGGCTACAAGATAGCCTGACAGATTTGTTCCTGATCTGACTGATTATGTCATGGTGATAGACTGTGGTGAACCGTCTTGCTTCAAGGAAGCAATGGACAGACAGGATAGCAAGAATGGTATAAAGCAATGTTGTCAGAGATGGAATCTCTTGAGAAAAATGGCAATTGGGACTTGATGCATTTGCCTAAAGGCAGGAAACACTTGCATGCAAATGTGTTTACAATATGAATGTTACTTCTGGTTCCTCGTCAAAGTACAAAGCAAGATTGGTTGTGAAGGGATACAAGCAGGATAATATATAGATATAGATATAGATATGTGTGTGTAGCAGCCTGAACGGTTTGTGGCAAAAGGCAAAGAGAAGTTGTTCCATAAGCTCAATAGGAGTTTATATGGTTTGAAACAAGCACCAAGAGAATGGTATCATAAATTTGATGCATTTTTGCAGTCTCAAGGTTTTCACAGAAGTCAAGTAGATCACTGGTTTATATGGTTTGAAACAAGCACCAAGAGAATGGTATCATAAATTTGATGCATTTTTGCAGTCTCAAGGTTTTCACAGAAGTCAAGTAGATCACTGCTTGTACACTAAGAAGGCAGCAGATGGCAGCCTGATTATCTTGGTTTTGATCTTGGTCTTGTATGTTGATGACATGCTGATTGCGGGCAGGGATATTCATGCCTTGAATTCATTGAAGCAAAGTCTTCATCACATCTTTGATACGAAGGATCTTGTTGATGCAAATCACATTCTTGGCATGCAAATACTCAGAAATCAGTGGCAGGATTACTCTTTCTATCTCAACAGGAGTATGTAGTGTTTCAATATGGAGGGGGGAACAACTTGGGTTCCATTGCCTCCATTGCAAAACTCAGTGCAGAAGACAGCCCTACATCTCACGATGCCAAGGTTGAAATGGCCAAGATTCCATATGCTTCAATTATTAGTAGTTTGATGTATGCTATATGGTTGCTACACATCCTGTCATTGCTTTTGCAGTGGAAGTGGTTAGCAGGTACATAGCAAACCCTGGCAAAAAGCATTGGGAAGCAGTGAAAGGTATTATGTGATACCTCAAAAGGCACAAAGGATTTGTGCATCTATTATGGAAAGCAAACGGCATCTGTCATTGGTTTTATGGATGTAGACTATGCTGCTCATGCAGAATGCAGAAAGTCCATTTCTGGGTATGTGTTTAGCTTCAAGGATTTCATGTATGGTGAGATCTTGGCATTACAGAGTTACCTATTCTTCATTGTGATAGTTAAGAGTGCTATCATGATAGCACAGAGATGTACTTGACAGCCAGAGCATTGAGATGGTCAAAGTGAATACTGATGATAATCCTGCAGATCTTCTCAGGAAGAGTCTTCCAGCAAAGCGTTTTGCTTATTGCCAACAAATGGAGTTGGATAGATATATGTATTTCAGCAATGTACAAGCATAGCAGTTTGCTTATCTTTGGGTCTGAGTACTAACCTCCGACTACAATTTTTAACTAGTCTCTCAGAGAAGACAGACAAAAATTTATCCTACCTATGATCGCAATATCTGGGATCAAAAGGTTGTCTTATGATTTTTTGTTTAGTTAAACAGGTCAATTGTACCCTCAATCAAATTCAGCAAATGATGGCATAAGTCAGGATGATGAACCTCCAAAAGCTGGAGATAAGATATAATTAAACTATTACTGACCATAATTGCATTGTGCTATAGGATACATCAGTGATGATCACAATTAGATCATGAACTGGAGATCAAACTATCATGTTTAATTATGAAGACCGACAATGCTTTGGGACCATGAATCTTAAGAGGAACTCTACGCTATTAAGTTGAGCAACGTGATCAAAAGCTGACTTTCTTGTAAAATACCTGGTAGCTGATGGGCATCATGAATCCACCAAGGGCAAGCTTTCCATTTCACTTTGATGGTCTCACTCCACAGAGCTCCCTTCTTGTTACCTCCATCGGATATCCTGATGCATTATGGCAGACAAAAACCGGACATTTCAAAAAACAAACACCTTTCCTTGCTTCTCATATACCTTGAATGAATAAATAGAGATCTCACAGTGAAGAAAACATGAGATGTGTCATCGAAGATTTCCGAGGGTCTTGGAGCACAAGAAAGGCAGAGAAGAGCGCTATTACAGCAAGGGCAGAGGCTATGGCGGAAGGCCATCGCTTCTTCAGCATGGCTAGATGATCTAAGCTTCTTCTGCTCTGGAGAATTGATCCATCCATGCCATTGGGGTGTTGTCAATCAAGCAACAATTTGAGCTTGATGGGCGGTGATGCATCTGGGTTCAGGATCCGAAAACACTACCTCGGGTTCACTAATGGGTCACATAGGGGATGGATTGCATCCGCGGCTGCATCCAAGAGAGCTTCTGCAGATATTCCCCTCGTTAAGTAGGAGTGCCTTCCTTTGGTGGGCGAATTGGCGATCCCTTTAGTTTAATCCATGGCTGCTGCATCCATCAGAGCTTCTGCAGATGGTTCCCCTTGTTAAGTAGGAGTGCCTTTCTTTGGTGGGCGAATTGGCTATCCCTTTAGCTCAATCCATGGCTGCATCCAAGAGAGCTTCTGCAGATGATTCCCTTAGTTAAGTAGGAGTGCCTTCCTTTTGGTGGGCAAATTTGGCTATCCCTTCAGTTTAATCCATGGCTACATCCATCAGAGTTTCTGCAGATGGTTCCCCTTGTTAAGTAGGAGTGCCTTTTCCTTTGGTGGGCAAATTGTCTATCCCTTTCAAACTAAGCAATGGAATCTCGCCCATGCGGATCGATCTCTTCCCTCGCAACAATTGTCCGGTGTGGTGCCTTCTGAACTCCGCCTCGACCTCTCATGAAAGCCTTTTTTTAAGCTTGATTGAGAAGAAAGCCTTTTGGTGGGCAAATTGTCTATCCCTTTCAAACTAAGCAATGGAATCTCACACCTCGCCCCGATAGATCGATCAGTTCCCTCGGAACAATTGTCCAATTTGGTGCCTTTTGAACTCGGCCTCGGCCCCTCATGAAAGCCTTTTGAACCTCACAGTCGGAAAACGTAACCCGAAACTGAGCGTCTCGATGAGTATGTCCAAGAGTCAATCGTGGACACAAAAGAACAAGCCAGCTTTTTAAACGGATTGTTGGACGATGTCAAGATGAACTCCTTGCCTAATGGTCATGCATATCTATGTTGAATGCGTATTCTTTTGTAGGGAACATGTTTTGGTATGTGCATACTTATGCCTTCATATGCATGCATACATGTTGTATTTGTGATTTGCTCATAGAAGTGGTCTTTGGAACTTTGGACATAGCACGTTGTATTTGTGCATAATGTATTTCTCATTGATGTTTATATGTTTGTGTTTCATTAGCTTATTGGTCATTTGACCATGTTTTCTCATTTATGTTTATCTTTATGTTTCATTATGTTATAGGTCAAGCAACCATCTCTCATTTATCGTGGTTTGAACCACAATTTATGACAAGGTTTTCTCCAAATTTGTATGGCAACCATGTCAATGAGGTTGTTCTTATTTACAAATAACAATTGTGTCATTGCCTATCATTGACAAAGTTCCTAGTTTCCTCTTACCTCAAAAGCCTTAGTGTCTCTTTTTATGTATACATTTGCATATTATATCGATACTTTTATTCCCTAATCTCTCATGGCATTTATATTGTGCACTCATTTTTGTTTGTGTGTAAGTGGTGTGAGTGAATACATAGGCGCGAGTTTCTTCAAATGAAAAAGTGATGATGAATTTGGATTAACGCTTGACCTATAAATGTGAAGATATATATGGGTTGATTATGTATTCAACTTTTGCACTTTCTAAATGATCAATGATACCCTTGCAATGTTTTTAGATCTCGATGATTGGTAGTCACCACAATGGTGAAATGAATGTTAATTATAGCCTTACAATGTTTTAAGATCCCAAAATATGGTAGTGTCACATTAGGTGAACTGAATATTGATGTACCTAAGACAATCCTATTGGGATACAACTGACAAACACACTAATCTTCTATGGTGTCACAAGCTTTTGTTTGGGAGGTAGGTAGTCATTTAGGGCCATATCATGCTTCCTTTGTGATATTGCCCTTCCCCTTGTTCAGTTTAAGTTCACACTTGTTGAGATTCAATTTACTTTTTATAAACCATGCTAGAGTTCAAGGGAAAGGGCCACCCATTGTTTACAAAATTATGTTTCTCCAATATTGAATGTGTGTTCCTAGTTTTGAAGTTCATTTCCATTTCAACGTTGTTAATGTTTCATTGGTCACAAACTTGGCTCTCTTTAGAGCTATGCTTGAGTGATGCCTCACTTAGACAATCTCTTTTATATTAAGTTGAATACTTCATCTTGTTAAACATTATGTTAAGCACATTGTTTTATATGAAATTCTTTATTCAAGTCGAACATTTTCTATTGCTTATCTTATGTCATATTATTTTCTTACTATTTCTTTCTAATGGCCAATGCTACCACTCTCACTCCATGTTGTAGAAAGAGGATGATGACAATGCGTAAACATCTCATGAAAACCTTGTGAGCTTGACTGATGAGAAAGAAAATATGCAATCCCATCCATATGTGGGGCAAACCTCATGATGCTCACCTCTTTGTTATGATAAATCACAGCATGAACCATGCCATCGAAATGTAACCCAAAATTAAGCTCTTAACAAGGGGATTCATGAGTCAATTGTGAACACAAAAGAACAAGCCAACTTTTAAAATGATGCCTTGGATTATGTGAGGATGAAATCCTTGCCTTATTGGACATGTATTTTTTTAATTGAATGTGTTATATGCATATAGTTTGCCTTGAGTGCATGCATGCATGTTTTAATTGTGATTTGCTCAAAAAAACTATGTTGGAACTTTAGACATAGTGTGTATGATATATTTCTCTTTAATGATTATCTTTATGTTTCAAAGTTAAGGAACATGTTGCTAGGGTCTAAACACAATATACCGAAAGCTTTTCTCCTTTAAATTTGTATGGCGATCATGGCCTCTCCAAATTTGTATGATGATCATGTCAATGAGGTCATGCCTATTCAAGAACTGGAATTGTATCACTACCCATCATTGACAAAGTTCCTAGTTTCCTCTAGCCTCGAATGCCCTAGTGACTCTCTCTATGAATACATTTTCATACTATATTGACATTTTATTTGCATGGCTTTTCTCCTTAAAATCTGTATGGCGATCATGGCCTTCTCCACATTTGTATGATGATCATGTCAATGAGGTCATGCCTATTCAAGAATTGGAATTGTATCACTACCCATCGTTGACAAAGTTCCTAGTTTCCTCTAGCCTCGAATGCCCTAGTGCCTCTCTCTATGAATACATTTTCATACTATATTGACATTTTATTTGCTAATCTCTCATGACATTTATACCACACTTATGTATGTCTACGCATAATTGGTGCAAGCACATGCAAATGCACAAATTTCTTCAAGTGAAAAAGTGATGATGACACTAGATTAACGCTTGACTACTAAAATATGAAGAATAAGTATGGGTCGATTATGGATTCAACGTTTGCACTTTCTAAACTATCAAAGATAGCTTTGCAATGTTTTCAAATCCCAAAAATTGATAGAGTCACATAAGGTAAACTGAAAATTGATCCACTTGACACGAGCCTATTGGGATATCCCTAACATGCATGATAATTCTCTTTTACAGTGTCATGAGCTTATGTTTAGGAGATAGTAGTTGTTGAGGAGTACATCATGCTTAGTTTAATGGGACTGGCACCTCTTCATTCGCGCTCTCAATATAGCTCCAATAGCCCTGCTTGAGCAGGTAACATGCTGCATAATTACCGTGCTCCAACTCTTATGTAGGAAGCGAGCTCCCCATTTGCTTGTTCATCTCCCCTTGATCAACTTTCTCCCTTGTTTCTCCTGACTAGTGCACATCTTTCCTTGCAGCACTTGTTGATGGCGATTGCTGAGGTTGTCTTCAACCCTCTTGCTCTGATACCATGTAAAGAAGCAAGTGTGTTTTTGTTGCGGAAGCTTTGCGTAGTGTGCACTGTTTGTGTGGTAGAGATTGAGAGCTGGGATGGGGGGAGAGAGAGAGTGTGTGGTAGTTAGGTGTAGAAACAGAAAGTAGATTACCTCGCTCAACTCATCCAACCCTACAAGCCCTTGGATTCCTCTCATTAAGGAGATGGTGGGCTGACACAAGTACAACATGTACATTGGGATTGGGGGGACGACCCATAAAGGCATCGACTACTTTGTACACAGAAATCTAGATAACTAGATTTCTAACCAATCATTTGGCCGTACCATAAAGTTGAGTTTGATAACTCAATCGTTTCCCACTCAATTTCTCAGCATTCAACCCTTTTCAGGTACTTTCCTCCCCCTAATTAACAATCGGCAACGGTTCAGTTTGGTTTGAGAGGGTCAAAACCGAACCGTTTAAAAATTTTGATACCTAAACTGAACCGAACCACAAAACCGTTAAAATTTTCAAACCATTAAAACCGCGGTTTCGGTTTTCAACGTAGGTCAAATTTTAATTTTTAAAATTTTAAATTTTTAAAGATATTCCTAAAATGTGATAATAAGTTCTAAAAATAAAAAGATTGTTTAAAAACAATCTTTTTAAATTTATTTATTTTTTTAAAAGTTAAAAATAAAAATAAATACCCTTTAAACCGCGGTTTTTGACTGTTGAAACTGAACCGAACCGTTTAAAAAAAACTTGAACCTGAACCAAACCGTTTAAACCGTTAAGCCGCGGTTTCACGGTTCGGTTCAAACCGAACCGTTGCCGATTGTTACCCCTAATGCCGGGAAATCTTCTTTATTAAATATATTGTCATCATAGCGAGTCGTATGAAGGTCGCCTATCAATGGTTCTAAATAGTTAATTATAGATGGAGATTCAAAACCTACATAGATTCCCAATTTTCTATGAAGCCCCATTGACATACACTTAGGTGATGGTATTGGGACGTATATAGCACATCCGAATTTTTGAAGATGGGAAATATTCGGTTCTTGTCCATGTAAATGTTGTATAGGGGATACAACATTGTATGCAGTAGGTTTGAATTGAATTAATGTTGGAACATGCAAGACAACATGTCCCCGACATGTAGTTGGTAAATTGCTCTTTATTAGCAATGGCCTAGCTATAAGCTTTATTCTCTTAATTAATGATTCAACGAAACCATTTTGAGTGTGGACATGTGGTACTGAATGTCCTAGTTTAATTCCCAATGCCATACAATAATCATTGAATACCTTTGAGGTAAAATCCTTGGTATTATCCATTCTTATGGATTGAATGTGGTTATCCGAGAAGTTGGCCCTTAATTGGATTATTTGGGAAATAAGCCACGCAAAAGTGTGGTTTCTAGTAGATAGTAAGCAAATAATGCTCCATCTAGATGATGCATCCATTAACACCATGAAGTACCGAAATGGTCCAGATATAGGATTAACATGACCACATATGTCTCCTTGTATTCTTTCTAGGAATATTGGTGATTTTGCTTGCACCTTCAAATAAGAGGGTCTAAGGATTAATTTCCCTTTGGCTCAGTTGGCACAAACAAAATTTTAGTGATTTGAAAATCCTTCGTTTTCAAATTATGGCCATTTGAACGTGAGATGATTCTTCTCACTGTCCCTAGACCTAAACGTCCTAACCTATCATGCCTTATTCTATAAAGCTTGGGATTCTTAAAGATTGTTTTCATAGCAACATTTTGGGGATTTATATTAGTGTAGTACAAGCCAGATTACATAGAAGGGAACTTTTCAACAACAGTCTTTTTATTTACGTCTAATTTCGTTATGAGAAGCCATTTTAGGCCATCCTCATTTTTTAGTCTCTATATGATAGCCATCAGTACATATATCTTTAAAGCTTAATAGAGTGTGACTGGACTCAGGGGTATAGCATCTTCTATGATGATCTTAGTACCAAGTGGGAGAGCTACAATTGCTCTCCCTATTCCGACAATATTTGCTTTGCTTCTCGCAATGGTCGTAATATTCACAATCCTTTTCTTTAGAGTCTGGAAGTATTTGGTGTCTCTAAAGATAGTATAATTTGTGGTATAACTGTTTACTAGTCTGGAATTTATGTTGAAGTGTGAGGATCGAGTGTCTTCTAAATGGATCAACACCTCTTCTTGAAAATGTTGAAGTTGGGATAAGATAGTCTTTTGCAATTGGATTAGTAGGAACTTCAAAAAGCTCCAACAAATTCCATCGTGGGTGATGGCCTTTATAGGCAAAAAAATGTAGTGACCTTACTTGAAGAGTGGACTGAGTTATTGTACGAGGTAGATGCAAAAACAATTCTTATTTTAGCCTAAACTTAGACGTGAGATGCATGATTAAACACACATTTGGATGGGCTATTCAATGTGATGTTTACAACAAGTTTGATAAGAAGTAGATGTGCAGAAAGCCAGATTTTGGTGCAACGTAAACACAAATTAGACGCTAGTCATCCACACTATAGATGCACTGCATTGTACTGGTTTGACACATAAACCAATTGTTATAATAATGGGTGGAGAAATTTGGTAAATATGTTATAAATTCATCTATATATTAAATCATATCAAGAGTGTTGGTTTACAAATGCACCAATTACAAAGAAACCTTGTCATTAGACACATATTCATCGATATCATTGTATCAATGTCCCATATCCTAACTCAATGCACAAGTCCAAGGGAAGATGATCATTAACGTTATCTTCATTAGATATTGCATCTTAGACTAGATCGTCCTGATTCAGGTGTTTGGCACTATCTATTCTACATGTGTGTCAATCACCACCAATATCACACACATCATAATCAATACCTTCATCAAGTGCATACGATTGTGCAACTCTCAGTTGTTATGACTTGTTGAGGTACCGACCATATGAATGTCATGTAAGGATGCGTTGAAGAACTAATTTCGTACGTGGGCACCATCTATTCATTAGATATTGCATCTTGGACTAGATCATCCTGATTCCGTTGTTCGGCACCATCTATTGTACATGTGTCAATCACCACCAATATCACACATATCATAAGTAATACCTTGATTAGATTTCGTATGTGGGCTCATTGGAATCATGTACTACCACTTGTCATTATGAAACATAGGATGAAAAATTGCTTGCAATTATAATAATATATCGTTGACATATAAGCATTGTACATAAATATGATATTTGTTATATGTGTTGATAGATAATTGAATATTTAGATCAATTATATATGTACAATAGATACATGTTCACATTGGGATGGCAAGATGAATATCCCCTCTTTGTAGTGCTTTGTTGAGCTGATTGTCGTACATCCACTAGCGTGTAAACTGATGGAGGATCTAGGAATGTTACCCATTACATCTATAAACCAAGTGATAGTAGACATAAAATCTCCAAGCTTGATGATTTTTTGGATTATTCCACAATATTCCTCTATTTGTCCATGTCCCCCCTCATACATGCCAATCACTCCACAATCCCTCATGTACCAATTATTGTCAATGCTATCCATGCGGTAATGTGTGCCCTCGAACCAAATCACATCATATTATGTGCATCGGACACTACTTGCAAGTCTCTACTTTACACCCCTTGATTACCTTGTGAACCATCAAATTCTCATGATATCTCTCTTTGAAATCTAATACATAACCAACAAATCCAATCCACCACAAATGCTTGTGAATTGTGAAGCAAGCAAGCATCAAATAACACACCAATAAGTCTCATTGGAATCTAACAAAATACTAGTTATAAAAAATCCAACCAACTATAACTGTATACACAATGCTTGGATGAGTGTTAACGATTTCTAATGCAAGTCCATATATTAGATTTCACAAACCATGAAGACACGGAGAGTTTTTTTCTCCACAAGCAAAGACAAGATCTTGGAGATCAACTCATTCCAAAATGAGACAAAATGAATGATCATATACGACCAATTCCAAAATAAGAAGAAACAACTTAACTTGAAAAAGCTAATTAAGTGCAGTTCTTGATATCTTGATCTGTATCTTGCATCTTCATGTTCACAAGCATTTCAACTTTGAGATGTACCCTTTTTACATCTAAAGGGTTGAACTAACAAAGTTCAGTTGACATGATGGATACTGAGCCAATGCTGGAAAAGGAAAGAAAAGAATTCTTCCATTATTCTTCCATTAAATTGAGAATAATGGGGAATTAACGGGGAGGTGAATCCACAACTCATGCATCTGAAATCTTAAAAGCATATATCACCATTTCCAGGATTCGATGAAATCATCAACTCTACATTGACAAACCATTTCGAGGATTTGATGGAATCATCAACTCTGTGTTGATGATTGAGACCATCTCTTGCATTTACAACATTGGGCTATATATTTTCTTGCATGATTATTCTTCGTAAACTGGATAAACCGACTGAGATCTACTGCTATTCATGCTTCTTGACAGAAGTCCGGATTTACTCAGTTGCATCAAAGGTGGTGGTTTCTTGTTACGGATGTTGTCACGTTCCAACTCATAATCGAAATAGATAAAATCTGACAAGGCTTGTATGTTGTGATTGGCATGGGTAGGGGAGCATGCAGTTCTCTTTGAGCTCGGTGATGGCATACGAGAGACACTTGGTGTCTCAAAGGGTGTCCCATACAAAGTCAGATTGAGAGAATATTTGAATGAGAGCTCTTGTTGCCGAGATGGACTGTGTATTCTCATCGAATGTGGCAGCTGTGGCATCACACGCCTGTTCATCTCATCAGCATATAGTACATCATCCACACGAGCAATGATGTTGGATGCTAGGCTTTCTAGTACTCTTGAGTAGCTCTCTAAGATTGATTGACCAACATCCTAGAATATCAATAAACAAAGTCAAAAACCTCATATACACAATGAGTTATAGCTATCCAAATGAAGCATAACCTACATAAACATGCAAAGCTATGGAACTATTTCAGTAATATTGTTTTTAAAAGCGGCAACGATAGCAGGTTGTATGGCAAAAAAATGGTACACGTGTCAACGACAGATTAGTACCTTGTTATATTGGATCTTTGTCACATCTAAACAGGACTGTCGGAGATGAGGAAATCTCTGCCTTAAGCAGACCAAAGTACTCTGGGCTCTGTGTGCAAGCAGATCCCGCCTCACGCCATCAGATACAAAATCTTTCACTTTTACCCAAGGTTGTTTTGTGCTCTGATGTATCTTATGGGCAGGTTTTGAAGGGTTTCTACGTCTCCACACATGAATTGCAGCTTCCAGGCGATTCGCCAGATCTATAACTTTGTGCTCACTTGAAACATCAGAAGTGGAAAGAAATGTCTCTGGAGAAAAGCACTCTGATGTGATGTCTTTGTACAAGGATTCTCCAAGGCTTGCCCTCCCCGTCTTTGAAAAAGAAGAAAAAAATTAAGGATTGGCTCATCTTTCATTTAAAAGCAGAAAAACTGTAGGAATGCAGGTTAGATTTATAAATCATTAAGGTTGCATTAAAACGCAATCAACACATTAAGCTCATTCCAGTTAGAATACCTTTGGAAGTGCATCCCAATAAACATTTGGGATTTCCATTTCGGACAAGACTTGGGAATTTATTGCCAAAGCAGCCTTGAGAATCTGATTTACACAATCCTTTTGATGCTGAAGTCTTTTCCTCTCCCCTTCTGACAATCCATCTCCAGGGACCTTAGCCGTAGGCAGCCACCACTTCTCTTCATCCCTGTGCCTCTGGGAACCATCCTCATCCTCATCAGTGGTCCCTTGTTCAACGTACCAGAACTCAGTCTGAGAGAAACAGTCTAGTGATTCCTGAAAGGAAATGAAAACCCATATAAAAAAGAAGTAGAAGTGATGAAAAACCATAATTCAATGCAGTCTAGTTAGAAAAGAAGCAACAAAGAAGTTCTTTGAACAGTCTAGTGGTTCCTGATACCAAAGATAGCTCAGAATTTTAAAAGAAACTACTGCAAAAGGAACTTCCAAAGTATGATGATAAACCACCCTTTAAAGAACCTTCTAGAAATAAAATGAAGAAAAATATGATTTACAACAGTTTAGTGAGACAGCAGGCACAAAAATAAATTATTCAAACAGAAGGCTCAGACAGAAAAATGAATTGCAGAATTCGTTTTCTAAAGATGGAAACTTTCTAGTTATTCTTGAAACCAAATAAAGGTTTACATAAGACAACTACAAAAGAGATGGACAAATATTATTCAGATGCTGCAAAATATTTACCAAAAGCATAGCATCCAACTTCTTCAGAGCTGGTATGTTAACTTGGAGATCAGCACGTGGCCTGTTAACCATGACCTGAAAGGAAGGACGACTGTTTCTTAGCTACAGTTACATGAGTGATTTTGCATAGTTCTCCATTGTCATCGTCTTTTTCTTCATCTTAACCCTTGAGTAATCTATCTAATAGTTTAACCTTCTAGGCCATTCCAAGAATTAGGGACATTTTTATTGCTTTCTATCTCAAGATGACCAAAGTTTGACATTACATCCAAATTCATTTATGAATCGAAACATTCTTACTGATGCATAGTATTTGTTTGGAGAGAAATGGTAGAGATGTTTGTGTATGTAGATTTTACCTCAAATGTGCTACCATCTTGAAAGGTTTGCAATGATGGTACAAACTCGACAATATGATCCGCAATGGAGAGCAACCACTCCATCTCTCGTTTCCATAGAGCCTTGCGCTCCACACTTAGAGGTTCAAGCCTCCATATTTCTCCAAACACTGATACTGCAGAACATGGTATAACTCCATCTTTAACTAACCAGTTTGGATGTCCAGTGCTTTGTTTTTATGAAACAACCATATAATACCAGAAAGATTAGTAATGGCATTCGAGATCGCAAGAGCAGAGCAGACTCCCTTTCCACCACCAGACATGTCTTCACCCAGAAGTAGCTTTGCAAATTTTTCCTTCATTAATTCAATCTCTGCAAAATAATCAGCTTGAATCAAGAAAGCATATAGAAACCAGGCTAGGTTGTTGCATATCTAGACATTATATGTGAACTGTAAAATGCACAACTTCTGCAAATTTTTCCTTCATTCATTACAATCTCTGCAAAATAAAGAAAGGTTGGCTTGAATCAAGAAAGTAGGGAACCAGACTAGGTTAGCCACATATGTAGAAATTATATGTGAGCCATAAAAAGCACAGATTGCAAAAAAACTAAATGAAATTTACATTTTCATTCCAAAAAAAATACAGATTTCAAAGAATCTAAAGAAAATGCAAACAACAATCAACATACACACAGCATCTACACGGCAATGCAAACTTCACCTAAATACTTTCTGTACGGTGTAAATGTAAAGTTTAAATCCACCAATTATATGAGCTTCACAATGAATAATAAGTGCTTTGAAATATGTAGAATTATATAATCCAAAACTAAATGTGTCACGGACATATCTAATGTAAGCATGATAATAGGGAAATAGATAAGAAGATAAAGAGACAAAGAGATACAGAAGGGCACTAATTCGCCTGGACCACTCCCAAGTGAAGGGGTTAAGACAGACCCTAGCCCTGAATGGTGTCCCATACCACCGTGTATGGACAATGAGTTGTACCTAGCACTGGATCACACTCAACACAAGAGTGTGTTCACCACAAGTTCACGGCGGTCTCAAGGTACTCTACTCACATGATCCCCCTTATGAGGTTAGCTAGGCCTCATATTTATATCCAGACCCAAGGCCTCCCAGCAAGTTCAGACTTGGCCCTTAATTGTTGACTCAATCCCTAGAATTAAAAGAAGCAATCCTCTCTTTTTTTTAAGATTCTAAGACGTCTATAATGACGCGAAGCTATGGATTCCAAATCAATTATCACAATACTTGAGGTTTAATCTACCAAATATATACAGATTCCAAATCATTTAATAGTAAATGAGAAGTTTCCAAAGTGTAGAATAAGAAATTAACAATGGAAGGTGAAGTTTGTTCCAAAAATGTACAGAGCTCAGATTATGTAAAAGATGGTAATCCAATTCCAATTCAGAAAGATGCAGATTTAATGCATCCAAACGTGAATTGTGAAGATAAATAGAAGTTTCCAATGCATCTAGAAGTTAATTGTGAAATTAAATTCACTGTTTCTTAAGACTTCATTAATATGTCAGTAACCTTACCAGAATCCTTTTCATTTCCACGGATGACAGAAGAATGTTTCTTAGTCTGATCCCGCTTCTTCTTCTGCTGCTGCTCCTGCAGGGGAGGAGTGTCAGTACTGCAGCTGCTGCTGATGCTACTGCTCGAAAAGGAATATCCTTCACCATTCCTATTCTCGTCGGTCCCAAAGCTCAGACTTGAAGTCTCAGAAGTAGCACAATCTAAACTTTCTGTAAAGTTTGACAGGTTACATTGAGCACGAGGAAGGTGTTCCATGTTTTACTGAGTATCTGATCAGAGGTTTCTTTTCATAATTCAGCTGCTAATTGTTATTTCACATGAGGAGGTTGAGAGTTGCAGACAAACATGGATGAATGGCTTGTCTGGAGAGAAAAGATCGGATGGATATGAGCTCGAAGAAAATGAACGAATTGATTGAAGAATGTTAAGAAGCAAGATACATGAAGAAGTAAGAAGATACAAGAAGAATTAGCAAGAAAAAGAGAAGCAAGAAAGCCAATTGCAAAATCTTTTTCTGTTCTCAGAGACAAACACACACACACACACAGACACACAGAATCACAGAAGGAAAAAGAAGAGTGTTTCTAGAAAGAAGAAGGAATTAGCCAGAAATCTCTTACGGAGAAAGAAGGAAGAAGCAATGAAGGAGACAGAAGTTACGGAGATGGCGAAATCTCTTTTCTGTTCTCTCAGAGACACGGAGAGAAGAGACGCAGAAAGAAATAAACAGAATCAAGAAGCAAAGAAAGAATGAGAGAACAGGAGAAGCTCCAGCGATGGCGAGCTCTCTTTTCTCGTGTTCCAGTCAGAGAAGAGGTAAAAAAAAAAAAACAGATGAACCGAAGAGAAAGAGGAAAGAATGGTCAAGAAACAAAGAAAGAAAAAAGAAGCTCGGGGCGATGGCGAATTCTCTTCTTCTTCTTTTCCTTCTTCTTCTTCTTCTTGTTCTTCTTTTCCTTCTTTTCCTTCTTCTTCTCCCGAACAAAGAACTAAACAGAAAAGGAAGTAAGGAATTAGCAAAGAGAGAAGTAGAAAGGCTTGCGAAAGGAAGGAGAAGCTCCGGCGATGGCGATGGCGATGGCGAACTCGACTCCTGCGTTAAATTTGCTTCATTTTTCACTCAGAAGAAGAAGAAGGAAGAAGAAGAAGAAGAAGAAGAAGACGATCGATTTATTTGAAAAACAGAAATCATATTTATTTATTTATCGATCTTCTTTTTATTTTTATATTTTATAATTTTTATTTTTATTTGATTTGATTTTATATTTTATATTTTATATTTTATATTTTATATTTTATATTTTATATTTTATATTTTATATTTTATATTTTATATTTTATATTTTATATTTTATATTTTATATTTTATATTTTATATTTTATCTTTTATATTTTATCTTTTATATTTTATATTTTATTTGTTTATTTTATATCTATTTATTGATTCGCTTTTCTATTTTTTTATTCCTTTATTTATCGATTTTTTATTTTTTATCGTTTATTTTTTATTTTTTATTTTTTTTATATTTTTATTTCTTTATTTTATATATATATATATATATATAATCTCGTTTATTTACTTCTCTATTTATTGATTCGCTTTTCTATTTTTTTTATTCCTTTATTTGATTTTGATGCCCTTTTATTTATGCTTGCATTTGGTTCCTTTGTTCAAACTGTTTTTATTTTTTGGGGGGGGGCTATTATTTTTCAAATATTGTTAAATAAATCTAGAAAAAAGGTAAATTCTCTTTTTTGCTTTCATTTTTATTTTTTATTTTTTAAATTGTGTTGTAGGAGCGGTGTTTCACATGCTTGCAAAAACCTGCTCAAATTTTAGCTTCAAATATGTATGTAATCAATTGAAGACATAAATGTATGTATGCATGTATTTTATGTATGTATGTACGTATGCATGTATTTTATGTATCTATGTATGTATGCATGTATTGTATCTATGTATGTATGCATGTATTGTATCTATGTATGTATGCATGTATTGTACCTATGTATGTATGCATGTATTGTATATATGTATGTATGCATGCATTTAAAATGTATTTTATGTATGTATGTATATATTCATGTATTATGTATGTATGCATGCATGTATCTATGTGTGATGTATAATTGTATTGTATATACATATGTATTTTATGTATGTATGTATATATTCATGTATTATGTATGTATGCATGCATGTATCTATGTGTGTGTATTTATTACTATGTATGTATTGTATGGTAGGTATGTATGTATGTATGTATGTATGTATGTATGTACCCATGTACCCATGTACCCATGTATGTATGTATGTATGTACCCATGTATGTATGTACCCATGTATGTATGTATGTATGTATGTATGTATGTATGTATGTACCCATGTACCCATGTACCCATGTATGTATGTATGTATGTACCCATGTATGTATGTACCCATGTATGTATGTATGTATGTA
Source organism: Azolla caroliniana (assembly GCF_043228905.1). NCBI lineage: Eukaryota > Viridiplantae > Streptophyta > Polypodiopsida > Salviniales > Salviniaceae > Azolla > Azolla caroliniana. The sequence continues at coordinate 17,463,659 of NW_028230447.1, forward strand.
TGTATGTATGTATGTATGTAAATGATGAAGACAAACATAACGTGCATTGTATGTGTGGCCCTCGTTGAGACTCAAGCTCGAGGGTCCAAAAGTTTGTTTGTTTTTTTCACCTTAAGGCTATAGTGATATTGCCCCACAAAACTTGACCACTTTCATGCGACGCTTTTGGAGATTGTCCAACAATATGCGTATGATGGAGATAAAAGTGGGTGCCCAGGAATCGGTGTTGCATTCTTACGATGGAAGGATCAGAAACTCTTAAAGACTCAATGTGCCATGAACACCATTTGGTTGTGTCACTCTCTTATTCCATCACACCTCCGAAAGCTCAAGTTGAACCGTACTTTCTTCAAATGGTAAGTGTTTTATTTTCTAACTTGTTATGAACACATACTTCAAATTGTCTACAACTCCTCTTATGCAATTGCAAAATGTCAATGGCACTTCCTTTTCATTGGACCAAGTAAGGTTGTTATGCCTTCCTAACTTTCATTCTGAACCCGACTAATCTAGAGCCTCACACTTCAATAACTTATGTTCACATAATGGAGAAGCAAAATGATATTCCTATCTTTACGTTCGTCCCCATCATTTTATGATGATGGAAGAAACATCATACACATAGAGATAGATAGGTTCATGTCAAAGTCCACAAGAGAATGGACACAATCATTGAGATAGGTGCAAGCCCATGGGGAGGATCAAACTTTGATTCTCTACATATTGTGTATTGAGGGACAAAAGATAAGGTATTGAGGAGAAAGAGATACCATAGATATATGTATGAAATGTTATAGTGACTTGATACAACTTTCCACCCAACAAAGTAGTGCATATTCAAACTCAAATGTAGATGCAACTCCACTTTGCGAGTCCTCTATAATTACAATCCTCATAAGATGCATGCTAATGTTATGATCACGACTGTAAAGTGTTCAGATATGTCCCGAGATGAGATGTTGGCCCTAGGCAAGCGGTCAGGGCATTCGAGTTTGTGGAGATTTCGCATAGTCCAAGTCATGAAACCTTCTTCAATGAAACCTTTTTCCATTCATGCGTCATTTCAACTAAATATAACAAGTTTGGTCCAAGTAGATCGCCATTAGATGCACTTGAACTTGGAATGCTCCATTGACATGTAAACTTTTCTAATGAATTGCTACAAGCAACCTCAATTGCTCCTTCTGATAGAATGCAAGTTCTATGTCGTAACAAAATGTTATGGATCCGAATATAATGACATAATCTTCCAACACTATCTAATGTCATGGAGATGACATACCATAACCACGAGATACATAAGGGTTCAGTCACATGCATAACAACTTTTCTCACAATGTAGTATATTTTACATTTTCTTTTGAAACATAGATCTACATTAACATGCCTAGGGTTAGGACACAAGTTTTTGCCACTATTACTAGATTACAATAAACAATAGCCATTGATATGAAATCGAACCTTGTAATGCATTTGTTCGTTTATTTACATGATCAATTAGCCCTATCCTATGTTATCGCATTACTCATCATTTGACACGTACAACCATTGTTTTAAGCTCGTATGTTATCACATTGCTCATAAGGCAAGTTCTTGTCTAGGATAAATATACTCCAACTTAATGAGTTTTTAATATTTTTAGAATTTTATTTAGTTATTTGATCAAACTTAAACTATTTCTGAGAGTAGTGATTGATGACGATGTTAAAATTTAAGTTGAATATAAAATTCCATTTAAAAGTTGAATGAGATGTTGGTTACGGATACCTGAAAAAGCTAATAACAACAATTTATTGATATGATACTGTCGTATAGTGCCGAGTTTCCTGATATGAATTAGTTTATAGTTAAAAGTCTTATGGGGTCGAGTGCCATGATATGAACTAATTACAATAAAAAACCGGGGATGGTTGAGTGTCATGATTACGACCTACTTTGTGATGCAATTGATCACGTCATGATATTTAGTTAGGTTTAAACCACGAAACACATAGCCAAGAAGGATACAATTATCCTAGGAGTAAAATGAACAAGTAGTGATGCGGAAAAAGAGTGTGCGAAAAATGAGAGTTTTACGCATGTCGAAATTGGTAGGTAATGTTGGAAGAAACATTTTGTTCACAAACATGCACAACTTATTTATATAATCATATAACCAACTTCAGAACACAATAGTTTCAATTATAGTTGTATACCATCCAAATCTTGTGTGATCCAATTTACCTTGAAAATTGTTATTAATATCTGCCTTCGTATATTGGAGGATACTAACAAACTTAGCTATTGTAAGAATCACAAGCTAGTAGAATAGACAATAATGTACATGCAGTCATACAATTTAAATTACATGGGAAACTAGCATGATTAGGTGAATTTGCAATTCACGACGTATGGGTTGATTGCAATCTTGGAACAAACATGAACTCCAACACTTAAAGCGAGCCACATAGGTTTGAGTTGGCTAGGATACTAAGCTCCTAATGAGAGGTCGTTCCTTGGTTAAATGCGCACAAAACTCTAAATAAGATAATCAAATGGTTTGCAAGGTTTGTAGGCAAACAAAAAGGTGACAAAGAGTTGTTTGAATAACACTAGCAATTATGTAAAGGACATGAACTTGGCCAAATCAAAAGTCGAGATTGAATTAGAAGCGTGATTGAAAAACACGTGGATGCAAAGTATGAAAGTTACAAGAAACTCATATATCAAGTATTCAACATTCATATATAATATTACGAGGAGGGTACTTTTGCATATTGCATGTGATTCTTATACATGTCAGTATAATATATAATATACAATGGGGAAAGTATGCACGTCACACCACTGAAAGGCTATATGTTATGTCATAGGGTTTTATCCAATAAACTTGGCTATGAAATAAATTGATATCGTTCTCCAATTGATAACCCAACTTCTGGGACCACAATCCTCACTAACTTAAACTCTATAGGACATTGTGCAATTATCTTTATCTTGCACACATTGAGACACTCCAAATAAAACAAAAACTCTACCAAGTGTGATGTGACAAAGATTTTCCCCACGAACGAATATCACCAAGTGCATCTCGGATAGGAATCATATATTCCAAGGTCACATGTTATGTAACAAGTGTTGTGAGGAGGAAGAAAGGAAAAAAAACCCGTATATATCGAGTATGCCAACTCTTGAATAGATAAGATGAAGGCCAAAAAGTAACTAATGAATCGTAAGTAAAAAGAGTGAAAACTCATGACCAAATGGCCAATATATGTGTTCTAAATTAAAGCCCCAAAACAAGTTATAACTTTTGTGGGCCCAATACAAATAGTCAATCAATCATCCATCGATCTTGATTATTATTCAATCTCTCCTAACGGTAACGATAAATTCAAAATCGATACGAAGGCGGGCATTTGTATGTACATATGTGTGTGTGTGTTTGTCTTTTTCTTTTCTTTTCTTTTGCAAGGCGACCGTTTTTTACTTAGCATTTTTTCATCATTAGTTCTCATTTGAGGGAGCGGATCTATAACACACACAACCCCATTTTGTTCTTTTTCTTGGGAACCACTATAATATGTGTTATCCATGTGTTGTGTAACTTTGAGAAGCTATTCCAAGCTTTTGGCTTCTTGTAATCAACATTGAGGATAATATATAATTTTCGAAGCATAAAGATTCCACATGACACTTGCTTTCAATCACGAGGTTTCAATTCTCGGGTGTATCATCGATATTTTATTGATCTATTTTTCAATATATCTTATGCCTAACTAGTTTTTCCAGCCTTGGGCATTTCTTTGAGTTGCACTTTTTGCAAAGTTCGCAAGCTTCATTTGTTGAGCACGGGCTCACACCAAGCTTTTCATATTTCTTATTGGCTATAACTTTAAAAGGAAAAACTCCCAAATAGCCCAACGTGGTAGCAAGTAGGTAGAATCTCATAGAGACCTTTATGACCCTTGCTAGGGAAGGGACACTTGCGAGCCTCTCAAACCTCTTTTATGATATGCTTGATATCCCATGTGGATCTATGCATATGACTAGATTTGAGGAAAAGAACAATGATGGCCATGTGGCGATGTGTGGCATCAATAAACCATAATCCTGGTGTTACCGAATTTAACCCTTGGCAAAAACATTTATGGTCTCCTACAACTTCTGAGTCTTCTTTATTGTTAACAATTGTCTTTGGGGAACCCCCTCCTCTTGAATTGATCATATAATCAATCAAGTAGAATATGAAATTGCTAAGAAACGAAGATGGTTTGTTTCGACATGAGAGACAATAGGTGTGGGCTAATCAAGGCGGCCTACTGTGTTTTATTACAAGGTGGAGAATAGGTTAAAGGAAAACAAAGGAAAAATGTTCTCATTAGGGAACTAGAGGACATGCTCACATTCGAACGAAGGATAAACTACTATGTTCATTACATGAATTTGAAGGTAATGGCGAGATGGACGATGTGGAAAGATGAAGCATACTTCTTGAGTTTTTGATAACGGTGAGTGTTGCCTACTCAAAGATGGGTAATTGGGACAAGGAGATTGCTAAAGATGGATACGAAAGAGATCGATCTCTTGGTAATGCTTTGATAGACATGTACGCAAAATGTGCCTCGCTTATGCTATCACAACTTGTATTGAGGATCTACAAAATCAAGATGGGATATTGATGTATGTGCCCTTCAAAAGTGAGATGTAGTGGCATGCAATATACTTATAATAGGGTATGTGGAAAATGGACCTACTTTGTGGATATCCTGAGTATGGTATGTTGGTATGGTTATGTTGAACATCTTTAGTACATGCTGAACGATTGAAACAGAGGGTTGGAATTGTTTTGTATGTTGTAGCTAATATGCCTTTTAAAAAACTAATGTGAAGTATATTATTATTATTATTATCATTTTGTAAGCTTCTAGGCAAACAAGCTGAAGTTGTAGCCTTCAGGTGTTTTTCCTTAATACTACTAAAGAAAATCTTTGAAGAAAAAAAATAAAATTGCTAAAGAAGGGCATGTGGACAAATTACAAAAATGTAGGGGCATAAGGGAAATAAACATGAACTCATGCCATTTCAATCATATTTTCCAAATTATATGGCATGTAAAGGATCCTTTGAATCCAAATCGTTCAAAGAACATCAAATGTGAAAGTTTTTGCCTTGGTTTCACCAAACACAATGTAGTATTTCAATGTTGCTAAAACTATAAACTATTTGCTGTATAACCAAACATTCCAAAGAAATTGTGTTTTACTTGGGTTATTGTCATTCAAACTCGAAGTATATACTTGCAAGTATTCAGCTCCAACATTTGAGATTCATTAATTTTGTGAATTAACCTTATTTTTTTTGAGAAATACAACAAAATTTTATGCAAATATTATTTCAAGCCCTCTAAGTTCAAAACCTTTTAGTCACCTCAAGGGCACAAAAAGCATTTTATTGACCAGAGGCACTTTCTCTCCGAATATTTCATAGCACCCTCCAAGCACAATCAAACATAGGGCTAGTGATCATCGTAAAACTTATGCTAGAACTAACACTCATGACAGGGCTAATTATTGTTTGTTTAGAGATGTAGAAGAGCATACACAAAATTGATGTGCCACTAGATCAAAAATCTTGCTAGAATCATCCCTGACCGTAGACAACAAGTGCACAAACGCCAACCATCTAGGGCGATGGGTGGCAACTTAGAGATGACAACACATTTTTTGGTCGATCTTGGTCTAGTGGGAATGTGTAGAGTAATGTAGGTCATATTTTAGTTTGCTTCCTGGAAACTATCAAATTTTGGGATGGTGCATGTTAGTTATAGTTGTCTCATGGGCCAAATTTGGACTTAGATGACGTTAATATATCTTTCTTTTCTCTCAGACTTTAGAAAATCACAGCCTATGCCAATTCATGTAGCCAAACTTTTCGACTCATTCCATGTCGTTACATACTCACAAAATTCGGATATCGCATACTTCACTCTTAGAATATAGTGATTCTAAGGCCCCATCTCTCCATTCGTGTGAGCACCGATTGTGTCATGCACGGTCATGCATCTTAATGTTAAAATTTTTCGGTTGGATCTTCTTTTGCTTCATGTTCACGAAATGCCTCTGGTCCTCGAGCATTGAATCAAATACTGCCAGCAAACCATCAAGGCCTTCAGTAATATCTGGTTCCAATACCTTCAAGGCATACACAATGCTCTCTAGTGTGGATATATACTCAGGTTTTGGTTCTTTCCTAACAGACCCATATAGACTAGGGGTGGAAACCAACAGCTTATAATGTGGTAGGTCATGAAGCCAAGGGTTCTCCATATACATCCGCTTTGCCTTGGACCATGTACCGTCCAACACAATGAGGTGACGGCATAAAGGACGATGGCTCTGGTCTTTTCCATGCACAAGAGCAGTGGATAGTTCCATAGCTTTCTCACTAGGGTAAAGGAGAGAGACCCCATGGGGAATCAAACCTTTCAATTCCTCGAGCGTAGGGACATGCGATTTGCTCTCTCCATGACCATCGGCAACATTGGTGCCATGCTTTATACACATAGAACAATTCATGTTCTTATGATTGGTATGGATGGAAGGATCCACATCAAAGAGAGCTGCTCCATTGATGCACATGGAAGGTTCTCTATTGGAACCATAAGTTGCATACATGCGGCGCATCTCATCATCGGAACCTTCCATGAATTCGATACCATATTGCATACATGAATTTGACACCATATTGCAAAGCATGCCATTGGGAGCTTCCTCTGATACCATATTACAAAGCATACCATGGGATTTGCCTTCACATAATACATCTGTTACATCTTTGCAATACATGCTATCCTTAAATACATTGGATATGATCTTGCCAAGCCTTACAATTTCTATCTCTGGCAACACTGAGGACTCTTTGGAGTCCAATTCACACTTTTTCTGGCGAGATCGGCATCTTTGCTGGATTCTTATTGATTCATCAGCCTCCGGAGCGGCCAAGAGATCTATGTTATCAAGCCCAAGCATTGCGATTCTCGATGATCCGAGTGCGTGATCCTTCTCCTTAGGGTTTTGCAGGATGGTGATCTTTGTCCTGTTGGGAACAATTTCTGGGAAACGCTTGCAAATGCATACCTTCATGGCTTTCATGCATCTCTTGCAGAACGGCCGCTTCTTATAACAAGAACGCTCATCATGATTTGAAGGAGAGCTCCCATTAATCTGCTGCTCTTCGTTAGATCCATGGGAGGAGAAGCTTCGAGAAGTGGACTTTGCAACGATACAAACATGGTTTCTCACTGATTTAGGGTTATCTGAGGAGAAAGGTCTGTGCACCCTTATGAAGCTGAAAGAGCATATATCTCTGAGCGAAAAGAGCTTCGTCATGTATATACCTGCGGGGCTAAGAGATGAGGTTAAAGCAATCAGACGCAGGCCATGGAAGCTGGCTGTAGTGTTATGTCGGCAGAGGGATTTTAGGGTTCCATCACAAGAGCTCAGTCTATGGATATGGGTGGTGATTGCTCTGTGTTCTCTGACCTGTGTTTGAACAAGAACATTAGTGTCAAGTGAGCAGAGGGATTTTAGGGTTTCATCACAAGAGCTCAGTATATGGATATGGGTGGTGATGCTCTGTGTTCTCTGACCTGCATTAAGGCTAAGAGAGCAGAGGGATTTAGGGTTTCATCCCAAGAGCTCTGTTTCCATAGCTATGGATGGATGGATGGATGATGCTCTGTTTCTTCTCACTTGTATTTTAACAAGAGCACTAGTATTATTTTAACAAACTGGCCGGGCCCGAGAGGCAGCGCAGTACCCCGAAATTCGATTGACTCCTCAAATCCAGTCTTGAATCTTGATAAGGTATGAGTCAAAGATCTTGTCCGAGGTGTCAAATTCAGTCTTGAATCTCGACAAGGTACGAATCAAAGATCTTGTCCGAGGTGTCAAACTCAATCTTGAATCTCGACAAGGTACAAGCTAAAGATCATGTCTGAGGTGTCAAATTCAGTCTTGAATCTCAACAAGGTACTAGTCAAAGATCCTATTCCCTGAGGAGAGAAAAGAGGCACGGTCAAGAAAGCCGAATGGATTGAAAGATCCATGATGATAAGTGTTGGTCAATCAATATAGTACCCGTGAATAGCACCAAAGATGATGTTGTTTCCGCATATAGCACGGAACCAGAGTCTGGTTCGCATTCTTCCCAGAGGGGGTCATTTCCTGAGAGGCATTTGCCCTCTTGCATTGCATTCTAATTCGGGGATTCCCAGAGAGATTCCACCTGTTTTCCATTCCGAGCCTGGGATAATGACATTCGAAATGGCTTTGTTGTGCAACACTTGAGCAACAAGGACAAAATGCATTTTATGGTGGGAATAACTAGGTTATCCTTAAGGCCACATCTGCCCAAACTAGGTAATCCCCGACACTTAGTCTATAGGTATCTAGGTCCATTGCCTATTCAATTAGACGATTGCATCATGAAAACCCAACCCAAGGGTACTTTCATTAAGAAATTATCCATGTTAGGTTACAAATTATAATCAACAATGAAGAAGAGGACAACCACTAGTTGTTGGCCCGGTTCGGTTTCTTTGCCCTAAAACCAAACCGAACCATTTATATAAAACATAAACAAAAACCAAACCGTTTACAAACCCTCAATCCATTTAAACTAACCATTTAAGAAAAGGTAAACAAACCATTTTAGGGAAAAGTTGAAACCAAACCAATAAATATATTGTAAGGCATGAGACATGAAATCTTGTACGTCGTTTGTTGGACAATAATACACATGCTTCATCGATGGAGAGGTTCCGACTCCTAGAGGTACTAATGCTAGTCCTACTTAGAAATGGAGATAATGTGATACTATGGGAATAATTAACTTGAAATGGTACTTTTGAAGGCGATTATAAGGTGGCTTATGAAGATTACATTTACACTACATTGATTTAACACCTATATTACTTTCACGATTTGCTTACTATTGTAAGGTCCAAATTGGATGCACACGTTCGCCAAATATAAGTGACACCTATATTCCTATATGAATGTATCCACAACTTTCCTTTTATAAAAAAGACTTAGCAATGAGATCAAATTGCTTGTTTTCAAGACCCAATTCTGCTGCATGTGAATATTTGGTATAACTTGTACGCATATTCTCTCATTGATGTTCATTTTCTTTGTATATCGTGTCTTTTATTCAGACACTCACTTGAAGGCATAGGTGACAAATCTAAAGGTATCTGTGAATGGAGCTGATAAAACCGTTTCATAGAGAATAGAATTTTTTATCCCAAATACTTTCACTAGGGCGTTCTGTGTTACGTTTCACACCACATGCGTAGTTCTTACAAAATTGACTGAGATGCCGACATCTCAACAAAAATCTATACATTATAAACCACATACTCTTACATAGATATGCACATATATATGAGATAAGAGGGAGAGAGGTTCAGTACATGAACAAAAATTTAAAAGAACATTTATTAGAAGGAATATGAAAGTAACATATTGTGTCCTCATCTGAAAAAAAAGAATAATCGAAGTCTACGACTGAAAGTTGGAACTTTCACTATTATTGTTGGGGGTAATGGCTGTGCCTCTATAGCTTATAAAGGAGAATATGTTGGACCTGCAGTAACAAGCTGTGCACCAAAGGAACCGAATTAAATGAATAAGAACAATCAACAATTTATCTGCAACATATGGATCACAACCACGATTCCAATACCTTATCTTCAATGCTGATGTCGTCAGGAATGTCGAGCTTTTCGCCCTTTTTGGCCTCAATGACAACTTTGCCCTGATATACCCACCATCATTGCACAAATTATGAAGCAATGTTTATTCTTAATTAGCTAACTCCCTTGTAATATGATTTTACAGAATTTAAAGTGCACAACTTGAATATTAGTGAAAAGGATTAGACAAATCAAACCTTGAGAAAGATACCACTGCCAAACCAAACATCTCCAATAACCTTCAAACTATCCAGGTGCAGAATGCTTGGAATAGCTTTGAACCTCTTCAGAAAGTCTCCAACCTGTGGCAGGCCAAGAACACGAGGTTGGATTTCCTCAATATTATTGAACGAGAAGGTTGATTTTGCACAAAGATTACCTTTTTGAATTCAGCGCTCAAATCGACCGATGGATTCTCTGGCTTGCTTCTATCTGGATTCCTTATGACAAGACCATCCTCAAGAGTGTAGAGATCAGACTGAAATACCAAAATGGAGTTGAGTAGTTAGATATATGAAATCATTGTCTTCTCAAGTAATCTCAAGCTGAAGTCAGATACTTTGATGCTTGACATTAAAAAGCATACATGCTCAAAGATAAATTAAGGTTATTGGTCATTTTACCTGCACAAGCAACAGATCTGATGTTGCCTTGACAGGAAGAAATCGAGATCTTGGAACATTTACGCCTATTGCTTTGTCAAAAAACTGCGATAAGATGTCACACTGTTACAATTTATAAGGCACATTGAAGTACGAAGCACACAGACAAATCAAGGAGACCGCATTGACACTAGGCATTAGAACTTCCCATAAGTATGCAATCAAGAAGGAACTTGACACATCGATAATGGTTTGACAATATATATATATAATAATATTATTATTTATATTTAACATCCACAGGAGATCAATTGCGATCAATGAAACTAATCCTATCCCATGGCGAGCATCGAACCTGGGTTCTCTCAATTTATGACTTTCATAACAGGGTGACAAACAAATGATCACAGTAAACGTTGCAATCAAGATTATTCCGCACATATATGGTTGACATGCAAAGTTGCATTTGTATGTACAAGATGAATAACCAACAAATCAAGCAATGATTGCTGTACAATATTGTACAACATAACATGCGAATTTGTAGTATGTACTGCATGAACTTCATAAATCAAGGAAAAGGGGGGAGAGAGAACCCTAATTGCTGCTCCTGCAGCAGTTTCCAACTGTAAGATCTTAACACCATCTACTTCCTGCAAGAAATAGAGTTTAATTGATTGATGAAATGTTTTGAATTGTAACAATAAAGAAATTTATTCTGTACAACTTATCAAATGTCTTGATCAGAACAATAAAGCCCTCAATTCTATACAACCTTTGGGTTAGGGATAATTTCCATTTGAAGTGCATCCGCTTCAACAAGCCTCTTTACAGCCTTGAGATTTACCCAGCTGCATGCAAATTTGTAACTCATATTATTATTATTTTACTTATAAACAAAAACAAAAAGATTTCAAACCAGGCTAAGTTTCAAGCATGACATATACGCATCACATTAAGCACGGTTATTAAACACTCACAGGTTATTTGTGTTGAAGATTTTGAACTTCTCGATTGATTTGAACTCACCAACCTGGCAGAAACCTATTATTAGTGCATGCAAAATACACTTTTCTAAAATAAAAAGGAATTTAAATACTTACATGTTCATCTGCAACCTGTGCAATCTCCAATAGCTGTACAAACACACATTTATTATTGTCATTTTTCTTCTCTTTAGCAAAAATCCCAATATGGTTTTGGAACCATTGTTTACCTGGACTCTTCCTTCGTAAGAAATAAGTGTCCCACCCTTAACATCCGCTAAAGTTTTGGGTGTTACCTGGTACACACAATTGAACTCAAAGCTTGATTCACAAGCTAGCTATTACTATTACACTATGGCCGCAAAGGACAACCATACAGAACTCACAAGTGCAATACCATAAAAGATTTATTTGCCTTTCGAAATTTCCAAAACTTCTAAATAAGAAAATCATAAAACCTCCAGCTTACCTCCATGCAATATTCGTTCCCGTTTCTCAGGAGATGCTTTAGGATATCTGGGTTTTAGTTAATATTTAACATCTCTCACACATACAGTTTATGAAAAGGTGAATTAGAACAGCAAAATGAATTTAAATTGATCCTAAAATAAGATGTGTATTTTAAGCCGAGGAACAAGAGGCCTTGTCTTGCAGAATAGCATTTCCATACAACACGGCATAGAAACCAAATTATCTAATTGGGCAGAATGTTGCATAGCTTATATTTGCACAGTTCTTTTAATTGTGTTTTTAATGTTATATATTGTTTCCTATTAGGCTTGATTTGAGGAAGCTCCCAAACCCATTGCATACTGCAACCTATGATTAAGAGTGTAGTGTATATCATAGGGAAGTCGAGACTTTTTATATGATCAATTTGAGTTAATACATCGAAAATGTATTATAAAATAATATGCTCACAAGGCTATGTTTAAATATTAATCTTTACAAAACCCTAAAGACGAAATGCAGATGTAAGATAGTTTGTCATAAGGATACTTAAGTCCACTGTTGCCCCTAAGTTGTCAGAGTTGGCTATGAAAACGTATTCCTTACCCTGCATATATTGTAGAATGGCTGTTAGAACTTTCTTAACCAGTTCCACCAGAATTAATCAAGAACGCATTGTGAACAACTCACCTCTGCTAATAATTCATCTAGCTTTCCGCTGTTATATAAGGAGGCAAAAATATCTCCATGTCCTGGAGGATACCTTCAGATTAAAAAATGTGTTTAGAGAGTCATTCAAGAATGTAACCACAATAGACAAATATGCATTGGTATTAACATTCAAAGCATCCAAGGGTGAATTCAGAACATATGGAGCAAACATCTAGCCTATTTCATCTTTGTTAGCTTTCCCTTGTGAAATTTATAATCTACGATCCACTTACTTTTCACCATGATTACATACTGATATTTAGCATCATCGAAGTACTTCAAAAATGGTTCCACCAATAAGCATGAATTACCTAATGCCAGGAAACCGGATCAAAGGAGAAGATGTTTTGTGTTTCCAAAACGAGGAAAATGAACGGGAAATGTGTACTTTTTCGTTAAGGATGTATAGAAACATATTATGAGTTATAAAGAATATCTATCCTGTATCTTGGAATGATCTAGGTTGGTACCTAGAATCTCTACATCAGCAATCGCAATTGCAACCTTCACATGAATCCATGAACAGGAAGGCATCAGAATTGAAGGATGATCTATGCTACATGAAATCTTCATTGAACTCAATTCTGGAGTCTCACCTAAAAATAGACCTATTGTTGGAAGTAGGAAAGTCACTCTTGATACCAACAGTATAAACTTATAGAATGGCTATGTGTAACTTTGAAAAGTGACAAAGAGATGGAATGAAATGTGATATCAACATATCATCAAAAGACCAAAGTGACCTATGAGACCAAAAGTTACATCCATGAGAATCTAATAAAAGTCTGCTAAAATAAAGCAAAAATGTATCACACCTAAACTACGTGGCTTCTAATACAACTAGGCTGTGATCAAGGTACAATGGTATAAGAACCATGGGTATATGCAATGTGGAGGATACAATGTCCAACTATATAGATTTTCCTTCTCTGCCCACAAATAAAAGGAAAGTACAGTTCCATAACAGATCTGATCCATTCGTCTGACTTGTGAATTACAGAAAGAGAGAGAGAATCTTATTGAGAAGGGAAAAGGAGAAAAGAATAAGCGAAAATTTCATCTTTGAAAAAACATATCAGGATGAGCCAATATCGCAGCACCATGATGCTGAAGTGACCCAAGCCAGACTCCAGAGAAAAACTCAACCAACTTTTGCCAAGTAGACACACATACCCAGAATCAACAAATGTGGGTAGATAGAGAATCCCTAGGGGCATGAGACATAAGGAACTTGGCAAAATGGTTCCATAACTTCAGAAGAAGTGGTGACTTCTCATAGAAAACAATTGGTTAATAAAATGGATAGTGAATCTGCACCGTCTATATCATTTAAAGTGATTGAAAAGAAAAGAAAAACAAACAAATTAGAACAATTTGGCTCCTACAACATTGAGAATCTCCTACGTTCAGGACCCTATGGAGATAGAACATGAGTGGATCTAGAGATAGAGAGATTCATTTTATTATCGTCATCAAAGGTCAAATATGACCTACGAGACCAAAAATATTACATTTCACGTAATACATGTGAAAGTGAGTAGTGACACTTTCTATGTTCAAGAACTTTACCAATGAATGTTGCAACCGAGAGTGCACATTGTGATTTTGAGAGAAATTCGTGCAAGGATTGGTTTTGGTTGAAGATAATTGGAAAGCATAGTCGAATATGATCAAAGGCAGAGCATTGTATCAAAGTGTGATACTTAGACTCCCGAACTTGTTTCAGGCAAAGTGGGCATAGTTGACCACTCTCATAACTTTTACCCCAACGCCCCATCTCACACACAATGTGTGTGAGCCAAGTCGTATGGAAGCAATGGTTCAAATGGCTGATAACAAGATGGACTTTAACATGTATCGATGAATAAGCTTTCCTCGTTCGGCAAAAAATATGGTTTTGTAGTTTGCAACATGTGTAATATAATGTGTGAAGCATGAGCCTCCACATTTTTCCCATGTCATGATACATTGGCGTTGCAAAAAGATAACATACTATGTGTGTGTGTGTGCGTGCGCGTGTATACATATATGTAGTCGTAATATTCGAACACAATGGACAATTGAAGGATTGAAATTATTTTCTAGAAAATACCCATGACTGTCCAAGAAAAACAAGACGTCAAGGACTGAAACATTTCATTTCCAAGATAAAAGAAAGATTTGGTGGTGATGTTATCACAATTATTCGTCTAACGAGGATTTAGCGCAATGATTATGGTTTGCCTTATGGCTTTGCAAGGAGTGTGGGTTGGTATACCGCTCAAATACGGAGCATGTCCACTCTTGATAGCAATGGGCCCCGCCGAACCCATTACTATCGTAGATGTAACCAGGACTTCCCGGGAGGTCACCCATCCCAGTACTATTCCGGCTCAAGCACGCTTAACTTGCAATGCTTGAAGCATCCAAACAACCACAAAACTCATGGCATGTGATGTTATCACAATTATTCCTCCAACGAGGATTTAGCACAATGATTATGGGATCTAAATTATTTCATCCTCATCTATAGTGAGCATTGTGATCAATGATGTACATGTATTATCTTCACTCTACACAATTACTTCAAGAACTCGGATCTGCATACTTATCATCAATTCCCATTACATCACTCCTATACCCCTTGTGACTAACGTATGGGTAAGTCATTATTATCCCTCAAGTATGAATCCCCCTAACTTTATGATTATTCCACTCACATTTAATAGTATCCACTCACCATTTTGAGATGAAAGTCGTCTTCCATTTGTATTATTTTTTTCCATTTACTGGCTACTTTTTCAACATCACACTCATTGCCTATGGGATCTGATGTTTGATTTTCCTCTATCAATTGATTTAAGATTGAGTCCATTCAATTTAATCTGTGCATAACAAGCACATAATCTACTTTAGTCATTAATACATGTGATGATGTACATAATCAGGCAGCAAGCATTGCTCACAACAAAATATTTCTCATGATTCTTTGTTGAAGAACAGGAGTTCATTTTTTCTGATGCTCTTAACATTTCTTGTGTTAAACGACTTACCAGCCACTTTTATCTGTGTTTCCTTTGCAAGGCCACGGAAGTAGATCATCAGCCACTAGACGAGGATATTGACTCTGCATCCGACAAGAATAACATAGTTAGAAGCAATCATCATATTGCACACAAAAGTTCCCCAGACAAAAGTTGTATTTGTCAACCTGGTTGAATATCTTCACTTGCAATTCAGCATTCTGATACTTCTCTATTATCTGGAAAGCACTACCATTATATGAGTCAACCTTGTGTCCATGTAAAATAGAACTTCATAAAAATAAACTGGAACTTCAAAGTAAACCTTGAGTGTATCGTCATGCGTGTTGAAAGAATTCATAAGGACCAGTGGTACATTACACTGGAACTTATTATTCAGACTCTGTAAAAAAAGTTCATGGGGATGTTAATATAACGAATGATTCAGTATAAATAGGTCTTTGCATTATGTCCTTGTCATTATAGTTGAAAATGTCATGAAATGTGACCTTCTACAAGACTTTGTTACCTCAATCTGCTTCACTATCAGATCTAGAAACGTTTGTCCATTTCTCACTTCAATCACTGATCTGTAATGACAATATGAATCAATTGTACATTTCTTCATTGCATGAATAAAATCACAAGGTTTTAGAAGGAAAAATCCAACATGAGATTTTTATATCCAAATCATCTTACTTGGGACCAGTGCATCCCATAGTCGTTCCAAGACCTCCATTGAGCTTTAGAACAGCAAGCTTATCCAAGAGAGCCTTTGCCTCCTCTGGGTCTAAGGGAAGATAACAATAAATGATGCCATTATCATCAAAACTTGAGAAGAAACAATTACATGATGGTCAACAGTAAGCATTGATTTGTTAATTTTCCCACCATCAGAAACAGAGGTCAAATCATCGTAAGGAATGACAACTTCATTAGTGGGAGGTTGGATCTTCTCCCAAAGGATCTCCTCTGTAGCACCACTGTCAAAATGAAAGAAGAAAGACCTATTGGATGCTTATTCTAAACAAAAGAGCAAAGACAAAAATGTGCTTATGCTTTAATCATAGACTGACCTTAGATATCGACCCACTAGATTAACAAATCCAGACTTCTCGCTATCACTGTCATTGAGAATCAAACAAGCTCCAATAAGCCCAATACAAGCAGAAGATCATGTATGTAAAAAAAAGTGAAAACAGATGCAGGGGGGACAAAGGTAGAAGGAAACAAATTTGAATTTCTCATGTGGATCTAAGCTGAATTATCATATTCAATAGTAGGGTTGAGCTAATTTATCATCTTTTGATAAGAATCTGCTCCATCTAATTTGATAGTAGAACTGAGCTAAAGTTATGATCTTTGATGGTATAAAACTGAGCTAGGTCACCATCCTTTGTTGGTATACGGCTGAACTAAGTGATGCTCTTCGATAAAGAATCTGCTGGATCTAGAGCCAAGCTAAGCTTATCATCATCGGTGGATAGCATATAACTGAATCAACAAAATGAAGATTGATTGTGATGGCGTTGCACAAGATGTGATTCTTAGCTTTAAAACTATGTCCAATTTCATATTCAGAGAGATAGAAGGGAGATGGCCGAGATCCAAGCTAGCTAAACTAAGTTACTGTTTTTTGTGGGTTGAGCTAACAAAAATATAGAGTGCCAGGATCAAAGATCTAGTGGAGAAGATGAGGGGGGGGGAGAGAGAGAGAGAGAGAGAGAGAGAGAGAGAGAGAGAGAGAGAAGAAAGAATATGCATTGTGAAAATGAGACCTGATCTGATCGAGCGTGGTGAGCGCGAGCTGGATGCGAGTCAAAGCATCAACCTCTGTTGCCACTGCAGAGGCCGCCATATCTGGGTTGTGAAGAACAGGGGAATGATTTTCAAAGAAGAAGAAACAGAGAGATGAGATCTAGAAGAGAAAAGACTGATGGACAGCCTTTCTTCTTTATTCAGATGGGGGGATGGGCATATTCTTCCCATTCATTCCATGGGCCATGGGGAAAGAAAGAACATCACCACCCACTTCATATCTCAGGCTCACATGATCACGATCACGATGCATTCTCGAGGATGAGATAAGAGATTGTTTTGTCCGTCGGCTTGTATCGAACCACACTTTGGGTTGCAGTGTGCGCTCTGCTCTGCTCTGGCTCTAGACAATGCCATGCATGCCTTTCGGGCATCAGTTCATGCTTCAGACCCTATTCCTCAATGCTGACTAGAGGAATGTGTATGCATAGGTAGGTGCATGTCTAAAGATGTGTATTGTTTGATTGTAGTTTTGGGCGAGAGGATGTGTATGTATAGGTAGGTGCATGTATAAAAATGTGTATTGTTTGATTGTAGTTTTGGGCAGGAGGATGTGTACAAATAGGTAGGTGCATGTATAAAGATGTGTATTGTTTGATTGTAGTTTTGGGCAGGAGGATGTGTACAAATAGGTAGGTGCATGTATAAAGATGTGTATTGTTTGATTGCAGTCCAAGCCCAAATACCTCCCCTTCTAAACCTAATACTTCTTCTAATCCTAACTACCCTCATTCGCATTGCAAGACCTGACCATAACCCAAGAACGTGCGATCTTTGAAGATGAACTTGGTGCCTTTGATGTCAAGCAACACAACCACCTTTGATTGTTCATAACTTCATAGTACTCGATGCATTCATTCACCTTTAGAATGTTATTGTGGTAAGCAGCACATTGCAAAGTGCAAGATGCTTACACACATACTATCTCAAAATCATTACATGCACTCTTTTCTTTTTTGCTCACAAAGTTTCTCATTATATGCAACCTTCAATCAACTTCATTTAAGTGAAAAAGATCTTTTTCTTTGAGCAATCGACTGAACAATCTATGCATGGTTGTCAAAAGCTACATGTCCTTTCCTTGGACAATTTCAATATACAACTTACTGATTATAAGCACAACACTTTACCCTGGATACTTTCCACATTATCACTTCTAGCACACAATCTTCCCAACGTCAAAAAGGAGTGGAAGCTCAATTACATATGCCGTTAATCAAATGAATGAAGGGTGGAAGAAACTAACCTATTCACACACCAACTATCAAAATTAAGTCTAGCAAAGATGAAGATCACATTTCAATGATAGTTTCAGGGAACCTTAAGACAAAGTAATGCAAAGAGCTATTGACAGATTTAACAAAACAAGCTACGAGCATCACCTCCTTGGTCTTTAATCAATACAAAACGAAGATAATTACATTGCATATAGATAAATGTACAGTTCAACAGAAAGTCCATGGTATATTGTTGTGTCCTCGAGAAGATATTGATTCCTTATGCCACCATTAGTGCATAGGTGTATTCAATAATATTCAACCAGCCAAGCAAATATAAGTTTTTAGGGGCATAATTCCATTGTTGCACTTAAAACAAACCTTCTCGGATAGAGTAGTGGGAGCACACTTAACATGTATGTCGCTCTTCTTCCACATCATCCCAAAATATAAAGAATGGCAAGTAATCACAAGCACTATTGAAATGTAACAAGCACTCTTCTAACCACAAACCCAAAAACATATGCTATATGGTTAGGAATTCTACGACTATATACACTGTACAGCTGATTACATCAGGCCTAGAAAACTATACAAATCCCACCATGCCTACTTGCTGCGACATGCTATTGAACAATAATGCCAGGGATTGGATGATGCAGTTGGTCCTTTTGTACCAAGACCCTGCCAAGTTCCTCTATGCCACAGTGAAAGCACGAACAACCTCAATAATAGGAGCTCGGCACATTGGACATTTCCCACTATTTTTTATCAATTCAGAGGCACAATTGAGACATGTACACATGTGCCCACATCTGCAATAAGAACCAGAAGGCATGAAATTGTTCTATTTCCTGTAAAGGGAGTGACAATATAATTAACTCCCTAGACTAACCTGTACAAAAGGGAATCAATGTTCCGATCACAACACACACAGCATATTCCTTTCTTCACAGAAACCCATTTAGAACCATCAATAGCTTCTTCTGGAATCACTGCAAAACGACGTTGAGCACAAATGTTCAAGGAATTGCATTTACAAGAGTGTGTAGGCCAATAGACTGTCAATATACTGTATGCTTGCTCTTTCTTTGACCCAAAAAGATTTGTTTATACCTACCTTTTCCATCATAAATAGTTTGAAGAGCACCGGCTAGTTCCTGCCTAATAGAACGCTGAAGATCGAGCTGCATTTCAATGCAAGTTTCTACCATCCTATGAAGATTCGACATCTCTTGGTGCAGCTTAACCACATCCGTCCGCAACTCATTGAATCCTTCAACTTCCTACAAGAATAGTTTCCCAGCAATAATGGATTCATCAATAATGGATTGAAAACCGTTAATTTGAGATACAAAACACACTTACTGTATACGACGGACGATATATAGGTGGATGCGGATGTGGACGAGACCATGTTGTTTGTTGTAACTCTTGTTGCCACAAGGGCTGTGGTGGTGGAGGGGGTGGTGGAGGGGGTGGTGGAGGCGGGGGCATAGCAGTTGGCTGTTGTCTCTGGGCTTGTCTTCGGTTGCGGGTTCGCACTCTGTCCCATGCAATCGGTGGTTGTTGTTGAGTTTGAAGAAACGACCCTATCAACCTATCCAGTCTTTCACGAAACTCACTTGCTAAGACATTGCTCACACTTCGCCTACACATAGAATCAAACAAGACATTTACTGGTTGCCTTAAAACATTAATTCAATGAACAATTACTGAATGTCTAGCATCTAAGATACTCAATTCCTTACCTCCCAAGAAGCTCCTGAAGCTCCATATTGTATGTGGCCGACTCTTCCATTGTTGCAAACTCTGACACTCGTCTTGATTGATTGATTCCCTGCCAGCCTCTTGATGTACCTTCTGATGAGCCCCCTTCTCCATTGGGGTTTTCTTGTACTGAAGCCTCCAAAGGAGGCTGGCTATTTCTCCTATTTTGAGCCTCACTTTGAGTGTTTGCTTGTTCTGCATCCAACCTAACATTAGCTTGGCTCTGAAGGATAGTTTGAAGCCTAGAGCGAAATCCTTCCCTGAAATAAACGCTAAGGAATTAGATTTACATGTTGATTGCAATCCAGAATATGTGGAATGTTTCTCATTACCTCAAGTTACTAACTGCCCTCCGCTGTCTTAATTGGCCTAGCTCTCCTGCTGCCGAGGAAGGGATCTGTGCTGGTTCATTAACTGCTCCTGGGTGCAGGAATCTCCCTCTCAGGAAAGACTGAATGCAATACAACCATATACTTCACTTTCTAATACAACAAAAAATCTATATAAATTTTTTTTTAAACCAGATTCTAAAGTCAAAACTAAGGAAACAATCTTCAAAGCTAAACCTGGAGTCGATTCCGATGGGCAAAATCTGATACCGCACGATGCTCCACCAGTAGTTCAAGCTCCCTTTGCCTCTCCCTCTCCACTCTCATGAGCATATCGAGAATGACTTGCCGATTCAAGAATCTTCTTTCTCTTCTGCTTAAGCCTTGCACTGGATTTTCATCCTCACCTTCTCTAGCTTGCCTGAATGCCATGATTGATTCTGGTCTGCTGGCTCCTCCAGGTCTCTGTCCACTAGTTACATTAACCCATGCTCTAGCAAGTTCGCGAACCCTCTCTCTCTCATTCTCATCCAACCATGTTGTTGACCTGTTATTCTGTGTTTGCTCACTTGAAGGCACAGTCTGCATCTGATTATCTGCCATCAGATGTTGCACAATCTGTCTCACATGCTCTCCTTCACCATCTCTAGAATGATCAGACACTTGTTCTCGTTGATCGTTTACATTGACTCTTTCAGATTCACCTTCCTCCCACTCTATATAAGGCAAGGTACGGGATGAATCTTCATTCTGCTCTGACTGAGAAGGTCTATCGTCAACTTCAACAGTTCTTTCTGAAATGTGAGCATTTGTCTCGTTCCCAATGCTTTCTAAATTTGGGGCTTCTATGTGCGTAGTTGTTCTTTGATAAGGACTATCCCTATTCCTCTGGATTATTCTTTCTTCTTCTAACTCCCTCCACATTTGCACTAAAGACAACGGTCTTCTATGTCTCTGTGCCTCTCGATCCAGAGATGCATCATCATCTCTTGCAAGAGACTCTCTCAGAAAAGAGGCATCTAAAGTTGAAACTGAATGAAGGCCAGCAAGGGCAAGCAGCTCAGCTTCTCGATTCTGCCTTTCCATCGTTGTCATCATCATCTCCTGTGCATGTTGTGTGGCCCATATCGAAAGAATACCCGATCGTGGCTGTTCCTGAACATTAGTAAGCCCATCATTTGCATTATTTATTCCATTTTCCTCTTCTTGTTCTTGAACTATCGTACTGCTTTCACCACCATAGTCACTCTGCTCATGGTTCAACATACTATGATATGGAGGGTCATTCATTTGAAATAAGGATCCAACATCTTCTTCCAAGTGAATGGCATCAACCTGTCCATCATTGGCATCATCACGCAAAGTGTCATAAGTAGAGGTAGAACATGGCAGTGAGGAGCTGCCACTGATACCTGGATCATGACTACATGAAGCTATGGCCATACAAGTGTCAAGATGATCTCGTACGAGCTCTTCGAGCCCTTGTCGGAATCCTGCGTTCGCACTATGTGTCTCTATTAGTTGTATCATTTCTTGTTTATTTTGTATTTGTTGTAGATGGACTAGATTAGCTAATCTCTCATCATCCATCTCTTCAGATGAAGGAATCGGTATTTCCATTGTGCTTTCACATGAACTTTCTTCACGGTTATTCGTTTGGCTTGCCATCTTCCTGAAGTCCATTCAAAAGCACGGTGGTAACATGAGAAAAGGAAAAAAAAAATAAGGGTTTGCTAAGGAAGATAGATTGGGTTTTGTTTTGACAAAGGGTCCACGATTTTAGAATTGAATTTTCTTTCACAAATAAATTAGATTAGATTAGGGTTTTATTCTGGGTGATTTCCGGTCAATGTTTCTTTCAGTTTACATCAGAAGCAGCCGGTGATTGACAGGAACAGAAAAAATAAACACAGAATCTCTCTCCATTAGAAAGCGATTTTCGAAGCCTAGCTATGATGGAGAATCAAGGGGGGAAATACATCATAATAAACAGAGACGGGCTAAAATATACGATTTTCCTCATACTTACACAGGCATAGCTCGACAGGAAGGAAGAGGAGGAGGAGGAGGAGGAGGAGGAGGAGGAGGAGAAACTCCACTTTGTCTGTGTGCCTCTGCGCTTTGAAGGTAAGTGCGTTTCCTCTCTCTGAGCTTTGAAGGTAAGCGCGTTTCCTGTCTCTCTTGGGCGTTTCCCCTCTCTCTCTCTCTCTCTCTCTCTCTCTCTCTCTCTCTCTCTCTCTTGGGCGTTTCTTTAGAAAATAAGTTATAGCTTCTGTATGTATGTATGTATAAGTATGAGCATATGTATGTATGTATGTATGTATGTATGTATGGATGGATGGATATGTATGTATGTATGTATGTATGTATGTATGTATGTATGTATGTATGTATGCATGCTTGTTATGTATGTATGTATGTATGTATGTATGTATGTATGTATGTATGTATGGATGGATGGATGGATGCATGTTATGTATGTATGTATGTATGTATGTATGTATGTATGTATGTATGTATGCTTGTTATGTATGTATGTATGTATGTATGTATGCATGTATGTATGTTATATATGTTTGTATGTATGCATGCTATGTATAAGTACCAATATGTATGTATGTATGTATGTTATATATGTCTGTATGTATGCATGCTATGTATAAGTATCAATATGTATGTATGTATGTATGTATGTATGTATGTATGTATCGATAATGTGGCATGGCATGAGCGGAACCCCTCCCTGCCCCCCCAATCTAGAATTGTGATTCCATTCTAACACAACAACCCGAGTGAGAAAGACAAGAGATGTACATCTCCCTACTGACACTTATTATGGCATATGCATCAATTCTAAAGCTGAAGGACTTTACACCGAATCTATGGACCATGGATTTTACACTAAATCTGGAAGTGTTCATACAATACCATTGTTGTCATTAGAGTTTATAGGAACACGAAAGGAAGTCCAACCAGTATGGGAGATATTGAGTAGTACCACTATATATCACATTTGGAAGGTTAGGTGCTCTCTTATTTTCCATCAGCTTAAAACAACACTGGCTGAATTGCTTTCAAATATTTGGTTAGACATAATTCATACTTTGAAGGGACAATGGGATGGTATTGTTGGAGATTCCAATGCTAAAATTGCTCAACGACATGACTTTATCACTATATGGAAAGCTACTCCATTCATGACAGCCAGTTGTGGTACTCCTTATTGGCATTTTCAACCTCTGAAATGGTTGTTCTCCCCCCCCCCCCAAATCACATAGAATTTAAATCTTGTAAAAATGGTTACACTAATGACAGGATATCTTCTTTAAAAAGTCAACGACATGACTTTAAAAAGTCAACGACATGACTTTATCACTATATGGAAAGCTACTCCATTCATGACAGCCAGTTGTGGTACTCCTTATTGGCATTTTCAACCTCTGAAATGGTTGTTCTCCCCCCCCCCCCCCCAAATCACATAGAATTTAAATCTTGTAAAAATGGTTACACTAATGACAGGATATCTTCTTTAAAAAGTCAACGACATGACTTTAAAAAGTCAACGACATGACTTTATCACTATATGGAAAGCTACTCCATTCATGACAGCCAGTTGTGGTACTCCTTATTGGCATTTTCAACCTCTGAAATGGTTGTTCTCCCCCCCCCCCCCCCCCAAATCACATAGAATTTAAATCTTGTAAAAATGGTTACACTAATGACAGGATAAAAATGACTTTAAAAAGTCAACGACATGACTTTATCACTATATGGAAAGCTACTCCATTCATGACAGCCAGTTGTGGTACTCCTTATTGGCATTTTCAACCTCTGAAATGGTTGTTCTCCCCCCCCCCCCCCCCAAATCACATAGAATTTAAATCTTGTAAAAATGGTTACACTAATGACAGGATATCTTCTTTAAAAAGTCAACGGCATGACTTTAAAAAGTCAACGACATGACTTTAAAAAGTCAACGACATGACTTTATCACTATATGGAAAGCTACTCCATTCATGACAGCCAGTTGTGGTACTCCTTATTGGCATTTTCAACCTCTGAAATGGTTGTTCTCCCCCCCCCCCCCCCCAAATCACATAGAATTTAAATCTTGTAAAAATGGTTACACTAATGACAGGATATCTTCTTTAAAAAGTCAACGCCATGACTTTATCACTATATGGAAAGCTACTCCATTCATGACAGCCAGTTGTGGTACTCCTTATTGGCATTTTCAACCTCTGAAATGGTTGTTCTCCCCCCCCCCCCAAATCACATAGAATTTAAATCTTGTAAAAATGGTTACACTAATGACAGGATATCTTCTTTAAAAAAAATAAAAATTCTAAAGTTGAAGGACTTGCATGAATCAGAAGCATGTATGAACCTTGTTTTGTATTTGTGGTGTTTGGCTGGGATGTGCATCCACCGATTTCGTATGTGTTCTCATTCACAATCTGGATGGAAATTAAAGCATTGAATATGCTCTCGCATGACCTATGATTCGATCAATGACAAGAATATGATTGGAAAAACACAAGACAACCTCATGTCAGATCCATCCATGGCTTTTGACGATGAAGAATCATATGAATTGCACTTGGCGAAAACTTGTATTTCCTCCTCCACATAGTAGTGTGATATATGGGGATGAAAACCCCCCTATCATACATGCATTCTTCACATTTCAAAGGAAAAGTAACGCATCAAATTTCAAGTGTGGCCTTTGGAAGAATCTCTAAGTATGCGCATTCCTTCACAGTATGACTTTAAGAAAAAAAGCATCAAATAAGCCCTTAACGCAAAGACTTCCTCTTTATTTTTAAAAGAGGAAAATCTCTCATCCTTGAGCTTATCTCTACAATGGGTAGCACCAACAACATTTTCTTTTAAAGTTTTCTCTTTGTCCCAACTTTTTAGTAATCGAACTTTTCATGAGCATTGTGTGAATTCTAGAGAAGGTTTGCAAAAATTCCATGGGGCAAAAGGTGCCATTTTGAGAAACTAAGGTGATGTGGTTAAGAGCTTAGAATTTTCCTTCTATCTCTTATATTGATGTGATTCACTTCAATACATATTGTATTGTTACTCTCTTGTGTTCGATTTTTTAATTTTCATAGCAAACCTTCATCTGAATTAGTTGAAACTTGAAATGATTCATTCACCTCATGGTAGAAATTATGGTAGCACTTCTTAACCAATAACTTTTGACATGTATCACCAATACTCAAATGCTAGAAACTCCCAAGATATTAGGTTTGGCAAAATGTTCCAAGCTAGATTTTCCCAATTATTTCTAGATCGTGTCAACTGTTCAATTAGCGATGCATACATTGTGCCTACCTTTCCATGTGAATCCCCTACCTAAATAAATATTGACAAGAACTATAAATATCATGTGACTTTTTGAAAAAGAGATTTATTCAAATTGGAGGGTGGGAGATTACTACTAGAAACCGTTTTCTTTATCGGCTTGCTTTAAGATTCTATATATTTACTTTTTAGGTCATAAATGATAGGCACTAATAAACAATTAGTGGTAAAACTAGGAAAACCACCAAACAAAAGTGGAAAAAGTTTAAAGAAGAACAACTAGGAAATTGTTAGGAGTAAGGTACACTTGTGACGAAGGTAAGGGAGAAAATTCTAGTCCCTCCAAAAAATCAGTGCAATTAGTAGGAATTGCATGTGCATGTTTTGGGACAACTAATGGAAAGCTCACAACGAGTAATCCATTACTCCACAAGCATGTATTTTAAAGTTCAACTTAAAATGCGGCATGTTTGTTGGTCATTAGTTCGCTATGGATAATCAAGTGATTTCAAGGTGAAACTTGACTAACAATATTGCTCATAATCTAAATGTTGAAAGTGGGATGCAAATGATGGTTCTTGTATGGGCTTGAATAAGGATGATCTTATTATTACAAATTGAATAGGATGGCAAAACTTGGGTTGGTCTCAATGTTTTTATGCACTTTTGCTATAATGGAATTTTGATCAATGATTTGAAAGTTTCATGTATCAAGTAAAAAAAACTTGGATACATTGAGTGCTTGAAAACCCATTCCTCATTGAGACTTGAATAACATGTGACAATATAGGAAATTAACTTCTATAAATCAATGATATCATTTACTCATCAATGCTCGATCATATTGTTAAAGCATAAGGGCAACTCTGTCTAGGGTCTCCACAAATGCGAAGGTTGGCGGAGATCCACAACATGTATGGGTTGGCTTCGTATAAACAACTTCAAATGCAATACATTTGTTTGGCATATGTTCTTGGGTTTGTTTCCATTGTTGTGGAGTTACACGCGCGTGTGTGAAATGTGAGCAGGATGACCACCAAAGACTTAAACTAGGGAAGGTGGGTTTGGCTTGACTAGGTGATTGTCATTGTCAATTGTAGTCATTTCCTGCGAAAGGGCTCTTCATGGAATTTAAATTCCACAAAGACTTCAATACACAATTGTAGATCGCACCAATGAAAACTTTGGGTCTTTGTGGACCACAAATCTCTTCGTCACAAGCGTTGTTTGGATGACAGGATGCCCGAGTTCCGGTTTAGTGTGTTAGGTTAAACTCTTGACCCTCGTAAAATTCTCATTTTGACGTAGGAACTGCTCAAATGCTCAAATTTTTTAGTCAAAAATTTTGTTTCTAATGTCTCCGATCATAATGTTCTTGATGAGATGATGGATTGTTGAAATTTTGAACCAAAATTTCACCTTTTACAAAATTACCAATTCTTCACGTAGATTTCTACCTCGATATCAAAATCTTGAACTGAAAATTTAGCAATGATCTTTGTTCAATTGCGATTTGCACAATTACAATGAAGATCTTTCAAATTACACATGATTTAAAATAATAAAATTTATGAATTCTTAAGGTAAACTCTAAAATAATATCCTATGATACAATTTAGGATAAAATCCTCAAACTCGTTAAATGGGTGGTTCGAGTAGGAAACATGCGAATCATACGAAATGAAAGGAAAGGTGATGGTAGAGTGCTCAGAGGAAATTCTTGAGTTTTGGTGTAGGTATCCCACAATCAATGACCACATCACCTATTGTCATTATAGGTCTTAATTCACTATCCCACAAAACAATATGTTCACTAACATAGTCTAAGCGTCTCTCTCAAAATGTTGATCCTTGGCAATAAGCTCTCAATTCTACTCTTATAGGTTTTAAGAGCCCATCCAACAAAATCGTAAGTTTCTTTTTGTAGCAGTCAAGACTTGATTGATGTAAAATTTATATGTCCTTTTTCATTTTTATCACATACCTCAAACCATACACCTAATTGTAAATCATTGTTCTCCTTTTGTCACCCTTAACAAGATTCCAAGAGTTAGCTCTCATTAATTGAGCTATATCATTTTGCTGGTTTGATCCACATCTAGGTCTAACTCACCTTGGCTACTTCTTTGAACATAACCATCACTTATTATAGACTCAGTTTCTAGACGCTTTCCTCCTTTGTCATGCCATGGCACAACATCAATTGTTGTGGCGCCCTCACAAAATGTGAATTTCAAATGGCTTAGCTTCTCTAACACTAAAACAAAAGAGACCTATTACCATAGGTTTTTCTGCAGGTTTGGGTTTCTAGAAAATCCAAACTACTAGGCTCTAAGTAACCATATGGAATGGTTATCTTCCACTTTTTAGGCTGTTGGCAAATTTGGACTATCCAGAATGTGCTCCTCTTTGGTTTGTTTATGGTGTCAGTAATCATATGGGTAATTGAGAGGCCTCCTTGAATGGCAAATTTTTAACACCTATAGCCTATGTGTCTGTTAATACCAAGGATGATTTGGCTCCTTATCTTGCAATTGTCTCTTTGGTTTCTTTACATAGAAATTCTTAAAATTACTATGTAAAGAAACCAAAGAAAAACGACCTCCTTTGTGGTGCTAGAGATCATGTTATCTATCTTGGCTCATTCTGATACAACCAATATCCCAACAATGCATTTGAAAACAAAACACTGCTTTGCGAGTGTTGAATTCAGACGTAAATCCTTTATAGGTTATTACAATGCTTCAAAAATGATATATAATATTGAGGGATGATGGTGATACTCTTGTCAGTTTTTAGCAAGTGTGCTTGATGCA
This sequence comes from Azolla caroliniana, assembly GCF_043228905.1. NCBI lineage: Eukaryota > Viridiplantae > Streptophyta > Polypodiopsida > Salviniales > Salviniaceae > Azolla > Azolla caroliniana. The sequence goes on from NW_028230447.1 coordinate 17,492,412, forward strand.
TCAAAACAATAGTTTCTCGTAGATGTGTATTTTCTCATATTTGTTCAAAGTTATGTTCCAAACTGATTCGTTATAAGAATCATTCATGCCTCCTAGGTCATGCATATCTAATGCCCATAGCATGTGTGAAGAATCCCTGCCATTGCAAAATTTTCATATTCAGGCACTTACTGGCACACAATGAATCAGCAAAATCAGATTTTCAATGTTCTTTTGAGCTCCTTTGCTTCCTCCCACATCTCAGCCTCTGCATAGATGTTGAACATGACAATGAATGCAGCAGCATTTTTTTCATCCAGCCCCGCCATCAGTTCAAAGGAAATTCTGCCCAAATCAATGTTACTCCAATTCTGACAAGCCCCTAACATCGTACTCAACGTCACAAGGTTTGGTTGAAATGGCATTGTCTCTAACATTGCAATGGCTTCAGTAAGTTGCCCAGAACGAGCAAATAGGTCGATCACACAGTTGTAATGCTCTAGTGTTGGAGAGAGACCATATTTTTTCATAGCTTTAAAGCACCTCTCTCCGATGCTGACAAGACCTCCATGACTGCAGACAGAAAGAACATTAAGGAACATCACGGAATCTGGACCTATGCTTTGATTTGTGACCTCATCAAAGAGATGAAACACTTCCTCACACGCTCCACATCGTGCATGACCTGTCATTAATGCATTCCATGACATTGCAGTTGAGCACAGCATTTCATCAAACACCTTATGAGCATCTGCCATGATCCCACATTTTCCATACATGTCAATGATTGTATTTGTAAGTACTCTCACATCTTCATCTATGCATGTTGGAGAGCCATTTATGTCATATGGAAACCCCTCTTTGGTAATCTGAATATATAGTTCCTGGCCTTTGCTCAAAGCTGAAATGTTGCTGCAAGCTTTAAATGCACATGCATAAGTGATTGCATTAGGTAATATGCCATCGAAAAGCATATTTTCTAAGCATTCTAAAGCTTCAATGATGAGCCCATATTCAGCATAACCTGAGATGAGGGCTGTCCATGTAACAACATTTCTATGTGGCAATAAATCAAATATCTTCTGCGCCTCAACAAGTAGCCCACATGTAGCATACATATCCACTAATGAACTCCCGATGAAAGAATGGCCATCCAAACCTCTCATAACAATCTCAACATGTAGTTTCTGGGCCCTTTCATTGAATTTAGCATTGCTACATATCTGCAAGCTACAAACATAGGTGGTAGCATCCAATGAAACGTCCTCGTGTTCCATGTCCTCCATGCATTTCAACACTTCTTCGTTGAGCCCATGGTCAAACAAGCCTGTGATAATAGTGTTCCATGATACCGTGGTATGTGCTGGCAGTAGATTAAATACACACCGTGCCTCGACTAATGAACCGCATTTAACATACATATCTACCAGACTGTTGCCCACAGGAAGGGCTAGGTCAAGTCCTCTTTTAGTAATAAGGGAATGCATTTCTTGTCCTCTGGTGGAGTCCTTGATGCTGCTGCAAGCCTTCAAGCTAGCAACAAATGTGGTTGGATCTGGAAGAGTTTTATCAAGCTGCATGTGCAGAAAGCATTTGGCTGATTCCATGCCAAGTCCATTTTCAGCATATCCAGTGATGAGAGTGTTCCACGAAACCAAATTTCGAGATTGCATAGAGTCAAAGATGGTCTTTGCTTCTGCAAGCGACCCATTTTTGGCATATAGATCCATCAATGAGTTGTCAAGAAAAATATTTCCGTCCAGCCCCTTTTTCAGAATAGTGCCATATATGTCTTGAACGGAACACAGAGCTTCTGAATTCCCAAAGGCTTTCAAAATAATAACATATGTGCCAGCATCCAAAACCAAACCCTCAAGCTGCATTTGGTTTAAGCAACCAAGAACATCCTTATCGAGTCCATACTCAACATAACCTGCTATAATTGCAGTCCAGGACACAATACATCGTGCTGACAGCTTATCAAACACGTAATTGGCATCAAAGATCGATCCGCATTTCACATATGCATCAATTAAGCTATTGTTAATAGACTGAACCATATGAAAACCTGCTTTTACAATATCATCGTGTATTTCTCGGGCCTTATCTAAAGATCCAGTGATGCTACAAGCTCTCAATGAGCAAATGAAAGTCACAGAGTTAGGAAACAGCCCTTCAAGCTGCATCCTTTCCAGACATTTGAGGGCCTCTTCACCGTACCCATATTCAACATAACCAGAAATAAGCGAATTCCACGATACATTGCCTCTGGCTGATAGTAGTCCGATGACTGCAGTAGCATCTTCAAAAATGCCACATTTAGCATATGCATCAACTAGAATAGCCACAAGACAAGGATCTGAATCAAGCCCCCTTTCAATGATCTCATTATGGATTTCTTGGCCTCTTCTGATAGCTTTTAGGCTTATGCATGCCTTCAAGGTGCAAATATAGGTCACAACATTCGGCAAAGAACCTTGAGATTGCATGTGTGAGAAACATTCCAATGCCTCTGTGCCTGGTCCATATTCCGTGTAACCTGTAATAAGAGCATTCCAGGAGACCACACCTCGACATGGCATCAGATCAAACGCTTTCTTTGCCTCGACAAGAGACCCACATTTGGCATACATGTCCACAACAGTGCTTCCGACAAAAGCATCACTTTCAAGCCCTTGTTTCACAATCCGCAAGTGTATAGACCTCCCATCATCCATGAACTTCAGCTGGGCACATGCTTTTGTGGCTGCAACAAAGGTGAAATTGCTAGGGCACACATTGCTGTCTTCCTGCATGTTGTAGAAGCAAGAGAGGGCGTTTTCGAGCTCTCCGATTTCGACATGGCCTCGAATGAGAGAGGTCCAGGCGATCTCGTTGCGGAGAGGCAGGCTGTGGAAGAGATGCAGAGCATCTGCCATGCTTCCACAGTCCACATAAGCTGGGACGGCGTAATTCCCAAGCACGGGGCTGTTGGAGAGGCCCAGGGAAGTGAAGCGAGCGTGCAGGTGTTTGAGGAGGGGGAGGTTCTTGGCATGCCTGCAGTGGAGCAGAGAGGAGGCAATCTGGCGCTCCAAAGGGGTGCCATGGTCCATCGATCTGCATGATGATGGCTATGGCGATGGCGATGGCGATGGATCCTTCCTGCAGAGTTTTTCTTTTATTTTACCTCTGAATCAAAATCTCAGAGAAACCCAAAAAAACCCTAATTCTTGTTGCATGTAAACCCTAATCCATACCCAATACATAGTGGAAATAGTGATTATGGTCGATTAACCCTAATTCTTGTTACATATTAACCCTAATTACAAAAAATATAAAAACCCTCATTGACTCAATAGTAAATACATTGTGAAAATAGGGATTAGGGTTTATTCATTTGTTACAAACTTACATGTAAGCCCTAATGACAGGAAAAAAAACCCCTAATTGACCCAATGCATAGTGAAAATAGTGATTAGGAACCCTGCCGTGTTTCTAGATACGAAAACAATCAATTCGATGAAATTAAGAGCATTTGCATGTTTGTGTTGGACCTGAACGATCCGTTTCTTTGGAACAACTATGTATTTGAAGCAATTACCACCTTCATAACTTGTTCTTCGAGAGTATTTACAGATATATTTGTATCCTAGGTTAAGCCCTAAAATTCCCCTTTTCGTACCTAGTGTAAAACAAGTAAGAATGCTTTTTTTAGAGGCAGTTCAGATCATGTTCCATTCGAAACACGACAAAGTTGTAAAAGTTTACAATGGGTACATGGGGCATGGCTTTTGTTTAAAATCGCTCTAGAAAATATAGTTGCAATTTATCAAATTTGGCAAAGTGGCCTAGTTCGAACTACTTGAACCAATTCACTATTTGGCGTTTTAAGGACAACGAAAACTCAACAATCTTTAATGTTTTCTACTCATTTGCACTCCACCATTAGTAAAAAAACGGTTGGTGTTCCAAATACTTGGAAGTAGATGATATAATTGTTCTAGTCCTATACACCATGGACTTCATGTACATGTAAAGGTATGACATATTGTATATTTGGGATTGTTTATAAGGTAAGGTTGGCGGTGGTGGTAAACCATGTGGTTTGATGGCTGATATGATTGGCATGTCGAGTTTCCTTGAGTGTGTATAGTAAGCATTGGAATTTGTAAAGCCAACTATGCCTGATTTGATGTATGTCAAAGAGCTCCATATGAAAATCTTCTACTTTCACAAGCCACAAAAGCTCATACATTGAGAAACTGATGTAATGCGTGCAACCCATGTATGGAAAACAATATGTATGGTTACATTATGGATCCTAATAATGGAAGTATCGTTGTTAAAGATGATATGATTCCAGAATTCCTCTTCCCTTAGATATATTGCCGGAATTATGGGAGAGCTTATTGGTGGTAGTGTGTGGGCAATATGACAATGTGTCGGGCTCTTCGGAGGTGGTTGTTAAGAAAAGGAAAAAATTAATGCAGTTATGGAAGAACTTGCCTCTGTTCACGATCTCCTCTCAAGGATCGATATGGAAATATCATCACCCTTGGTCCTTGCCTTGATCATCCTTTTTGTATATAACACGATCTGATTGTACATTTTGTAGCCTTCCAACACTTTTTCTTAATATTAATGAAGGCAATCTTTTTTGAAAAAAAAACATCTCTATGCTTGAGGCATCTATTTCTACTAGCATAACTTGAGAGGATGTGGAGGATTGACTCAAAATTGTCTCATTAGCATTTACATTTTTTTCTCTATCCCATTCTACACACAATAAGTGCAACATTATAACCCTCACTCCATAAATCAATAATTTATTCACACAAGATTTCACGCACCTCAATCGGTATGAGGAACATTTCGAAATATAGATGTCTCAAATGGCACTCAAGGGAAACACACCCAATTGCAGGTGCCATCACAACTATATGGACTAATCTAGGGGTATACTTGCGTGTACAATTCGAAAACCTATAGGGTGATTCAGAGTCTCAAGAGTTGGCACGAGAACATTGGCTCTCACCCCTTGGGCCAACAAATCACCCATATTGCTTTCCGTGATATCAATGTCTAACTGCTTTCAAAAGCTTGCTAGTTATGTCTTGAGGCTTGTGGAAAAATAACAGGTTTTGTCAAGTAGACGTTTCCTATTATGGGGACAACAATTGCCCCACCTTTTTTTATTATCTAAGGTGTCACACAATGATAACCAAATTTATATGAAAACGACCTGTAAATAGTCGAGTATCTATGGATACTTAAGAGTGTACATTGACTGGAAAAAAAACAAATTTCACCCACCTCGTGTTACTCTAGTTGGACCATGATCTTGTCAGACTTTTTACTACTCTTTCTAGACTTCTCCTTTGTAGAATAATCTAAGCACCTAGTGAATAATCTACAATAGCTTTTATCCCTATTACTATCCTCATAAATAAGGCCGTTAGATAATAATCTACAATAGCCCTTATCATAGATTGACAAACCCCATTCTTTTTTACTTGGATTGGTTTTCCAATCCAACATATCATTGGGTATAAATCCCCCTTTGGGTTATTAGTGGAAATCGATTGACTAAAGCATATTATTGACTATTTTTTCCAAGAAGCATTTCTTTAAAGCATATTGTTGACCAATTTCTTCCAAGAATAGACCACCATAGCATTAGTCTCATATCCCTTGAGTATCACTTTGGTTACATAGTTTCTCAGAAGCATATCAACAATTGTTGTTTTTTGAGAGTCAAAATTTTGAACTATCAACATTAAATAACATCAATGCCACTTCCCATCCTTGATATCACTTTGGTTGCATTGATTTTCAAACATGATTTATTCCAACCTACTTGAAGTTGAAGATTAAAACATACACTCCACCTGTTAGTGCATCAATACTAATGTATTTAAATCTTTGCACCACTTGTTTGGTTCTCCCTTACATGCAAAAATGGGGTACTTCATTGAATGGCACTTACTGCCATCATTTTTATTTTGTCCTCATCAACAACATGCCCACTATGATTTTCAATGGTTTGCAATACATCACATTTCGAAAAGAGATATGGATATCAAAGAGTTATACTAAATAGCTTGGATTATTCATGCATTAACAATTTTGTTGGTTGTATTTGTATATCTCATTATCTTGTATCTTATTCTAGGGACTAACCTCAAAATACAAATTGAAGACAAATATTTCCAAAATGAACTAAATAAATGGTGACTCCAAGATGCATGAGAATCATGTTGGGATCCAAGACCTTGTTTTGGTGGGTTAACATCTTAAACTATCTATGCCAAGTGTACCAACAACAAGGTAGATGTGGTGCTCCTAGATTATGAGAAAGCATATGATAGGGTATGCTGGAAATTTCTAGAAAGTGTGATGGGGAAACTAGGCTTTCAAGAGTCATGGATCAAAGACACATTAGGACTTTATAGGAACGCCAACAATTGCGTTTCACTAGTAGGTGAAAGGGCCCCTTCTTCCGAATATCGTTATCTGTACGACAGGGATGCCCACTGGTTGCATCCTTATTTCTATTATACGCTGAAGCACTCTCTAGCTTTCTCAACTCGCAGCATCTAAACCTATGTGGTCTTCCCGTGCTGCACTCTCACCAAAGCCTCACGGATATAGAATTTGCAGATGACACCGGAGTCTACTTGTAAGCAGACTTGGAAAATCTACAAAACCTAGAAAGTGGATTAGCCGTATTTTGTAAGGGATCAAACGCCATGATCAATTGGCACAAATCCTGTGCAATATGGCTTTCTCATGAAGCACATCCTACATGGCAACCACATCCCGCTTTCAAGTGGATAAATCAGGGAGCGAGCACTAAATATTTGGGTTTCCAAATTGGATTCAACATTCCTCCGGAGACTATGATTGCACTAGTTATTCACTCCATTCGACAAAAGTTAATACATTGCAGCTTGAAAAACTCTCACTAGTAGGTTGCATCATGGTGGCAAACCAAGTATTACTCGCAACAACATGGTACAACCATTCATGTTGGACAATATCCAAGGAAAGTATATACTAGATTCAACGATTGGTATGCAACTACATTTGGTATGGTAAGGAAGTTCATGTAGCCCGAGCCAAGGTGGCATGGCCTATACTCACATCACCTAAGTATCACCTAAGTCGAGAGGAGGATTGGGTCTGATTGATCCCCTCTCACAATCCAAAGCCCTACTTGCCAAATTTGTGGTGCGTGGACTCCAACCAAGGGATGACTGCGGGAAAAATGCTACTGAGGCTACGTTTCACTTTAGGCCATGAAAAGGGGCCAATTGGGCCCCTCAAACGGGATGGATTCTAAACATGGATCTAAAACCTCGTTTCTCACGCCAATTAAGGGATAGATTCAGTGCATCCATGTGGAAGGCATGGTGTGACATTCGACAAGGGCTCAAGTGCCTGCTTGGCTTAGTCAACACATATATGTGGAACCCATGTGTCAAAGATGAAGCTGATCAACTAATTGGCTCAAGTAAGGGATTGTCTTGGTGATACATTGCAAAAGGTCCAAGAAAGAGTATAGAATGTCGGAGATGGTTTATGGCATTGTCAATACAAGATCAAGACAACATACTCCATGGAATCAAGAGCGAGTGGACTATGAGATCTGAAATAATTAACGCTCTACTGCTTAGGGAAGTTCCTAAGCAAAGGATGAAAATGGAGAAGTGGATGGGCTATGATGAAGAGGGCTCTTTGATCCCAAGAGTTAGAGAACCACCGGCCAGGATTGAAAGTCATGAATTGCGAGGCAATGAGGCACTAACATTGAATACGACAATTCGAGTACTCACATATACTGGTCATAAATGGATTATAGATCCCAATCCGATCAAAGTACAACCAAAATGGCATGAGAAGACATGACTACGTAAGGTTAGTTGGGACCCTTTGCAATGGATGTGGCGTGATCCTTATGCGGGTCAAGGAGGCAAAGCCATCCCTTTCTTCCAATTCACGACTAGATTGGGTCGCCACATTCTAGCTGCTCAAAATGCTCAAGAGTCGACTATTGCAAAGGTCACATATCATGTTCATCACACAATTATCACCAAGTTTTGGCAAAAAATTTGGAAACAACATCATGCGAGGCAAATTACCACGTTGTCGCGTTGTTATGAACGTGCGTATAGAACGAGGCGGGATCACGGGGGTCTTGGACCAGGGAATAACCGATCAGGAGTAGGAGCAAGAAAGACAACGGTCGTGCTTCCACACACACACACACACACACACAGATACATTGAAACCACAACCGAATGAAACAACGGAAATGAGGCGAATGCGTATATGTATATATATATTCTGATAAAAAGGGGTTACAACCGTCAGGCCGGTGAGCGACAAATCCCCTACGCCTACGCACACGCACACAGAAGAGCGAGATGCAGACTCTACCGGAAGCACTCGGGAGTTCCGCGGAGCAAAGTCAGCCTCCTGAAACCTGCACCGAGCAAATATAGAGAAAGACGGAGGAGAAGAGCTCGGTCCGAGTCCAGCAGCACTTCGTCCTCGACAAAAGCAATCCCCATTACGATTCGTCTCCCTCTCTTTTATAGCCCATGGAGGGAGGCCGTTACAATTTGTTACATCATCTTTATTCTCTGTCCTTTCGGACAAAGATATGCCTCGATTTCCTACCTATCAAATCCGTGCGACCTAGGATATTCACATCAACCGACTTGTACCTAAATATGCACATTACAACAAAACTTGTGTCCGCGTGTAAGGGCCGGTTCGCGCACATCATTCTCCGATTCTGCCTAGGGACGGTTTTCTCCATGACATCCACCCCCACATAACCCGCATCCACCGGTATGCGCCAAGATAGACTCTTGCCGGAGAAGACCGGCCCGCGCTTACCCTTCGTCCTCTGGATCGCCATTGGCTCCAAACCGGTCGTCCTCACTATCCAAGTCGTCTGGGTCCGGTTCATCCTCGTGCCGCTTTTTGAATGCTTTGATCCTTTTCCTGGCCACCGGTACTGCCATCCTCATCCCATCAAGCTTCGCGAGATGGTAGGTCCCGTTGTCATTGACGCTTATCACCACGAAAGGCCCGAACCACCTCCTTGCGAACTTCCGCATCGCCTTGTGTTGATTATCAAAGCTATTGTCGTACATCAACACCTAATCGCCTTTTTGATCTTCTTCGGTCTCAGCCGGTGTGTTCAATCGAACCGGCCTTTGTTCCTTTCATGCGCCGTACGTAGCTTCGCCATCGCCTTCTCCACGTCCTTAGGTCGTCACTCGAGCTGCTGAATCCGCGCCGCCAGCAACTCTTCCCGGCTCATCTCGTCCTTCCAATCAACTGCGACCCACGACGTGATCGTCCGTTCAATCGGCATAATCGGTTTTTGCCTGTACATCAACTCCGTTGGCATGAACCCTGTCACCGAACTGTGTGTAGTCTGGTCCACCCACAACGCGTAGGGTAGAAGCCGCGGCCAATTCCCGACCTGCCCTTCACACGCTTGTACCAAAGCCTTCACGATCGGTCCATGTCCGTGTTCATCCTTCCCGTTCGCCTCTGGATTGTATGTCGTAGTGAGGGAGAGCCTGACCCCTAACCTGTCAAACAACTCCTCAGCTTACTGCGCGTCCAACTCTCCCCAATCTGCCACGATTTTCCCTACGCACCTGTACCAGCATACCACTTCTTCGATCAGAAATTGGCACACGACCGTAGTCATTTTGTTCGGCAACACTCGGCCTTCCACCTGGTTCGTCAGGTCCTCTTGAGCCAACACCAGATATCGCATCTGCCCTACCCCCATCAACATCGTCACCAGATCCACCATCCACTTGAAGTGGACGGTCGGAGGGTAGGTCGGCTGGAGCTCGTCCCGATGTCGGACTATGGAGTGCATCTTACAGCTTTCGCAAGCCGTCACGAACCAATGCACGTCCCGGTATAGTCCCGACCACTTGTACTTCCCCTTTAGCTTCTCGAATGTGGCCCACGTCCCGCGGTGGCCGGCATAGGCGTGGTATGCCGTCAGCAGTTCCATCTGTTCCTCTTTCTTCGCCACAACCCGAAGCAGGATGTCGTTTCTCTTCTTTGAGTGCTTCCATATGCACCCATCCCGTAGGAAGAATCGGTACGCTTTCTTCCGAATCCGGTTGGTCTCTTCCTTCGTCCACGCCACATCCGGTGTCATTGTCTTCAGGAACCCGCCGATCTGGAGCCACTCCCCGTCGTACTTGATCTCGTCGAACTCGTTAAGCGCCGGAGTGCTCCCCTTTCTTGTTGTTACGTAAGCTGTCTCGAAGAAGTCCACGCCGACTTCTTCGTCCTCTGAAACCATGCCGTCCTCATCATCGAATCTCGCCCTCGAAAGCATGTCGGCCATGGCGTTGTCCTTTCCGGAAATGTGTCGTATTTCCGGATTAAGGGACTTGATGTACGCTATCCACCTGAGCATTGCCAGGTCCGGCGTTGCGCATTTGGAAACCATACCGAGAATTGGTAGGCAGTCCGTCTCAATTATCACTTTCGTCCCGATCAGGTAGTCTTTGTCAGCCTTGACCGCCAAAACGATACCCCAAAGTTCGCGTTTAACCTAGGCGTACCCTCCCTGTCGTTCACTAAGGACCTTTGCGCCAAACCGGATGGGGAACCTCGTGCCATTCTCATCCTCCTGGTTGATCACCCATCCGATTCCGGTTGGACTCGTGTCTACGGTCACGTAAATCTGAGTGTCTTTAACGTAGATCGCTTTCCGGAGTGCCGGCACCACAACAAGTGCCTCTTTCATTTTACGGACTGACTCCGTATGTTCCTCTCTCCACTCGAATTTACGCCCTTTCTTCAACAATCCATATAGCTGTTGCAAAACAGTGCTCGGCCACAACCGAGGAATAGGATCAACACTTGAAAACAGGAAATACAGAATGCACGAGACAATAGAAAGAGAGAGTACACAGAATATTTTACGTGGAAAACCCTAAATGGGAAAAACCACGGGAGTTCTCAGACTCCAACCATCACTATGAACAGGGATGTACAATGGTGAAGCTACAAGGCAACAACCTTGTGCTCACTGTCTTCGCCACAGGCGGCGGCAATACACAGAGGCAACGACCTCTTCGTCTCTCTCCCTCTCTCTCTCGGCTGCTCTCACTTCGCATAAAAATGAGCAACAACAAAACTGTTTGCCCTAAGTCATATTTATACACATATGACTTTCGGGCTATTCACAGATATAGCCTCAAGGGCTCTTGGCAAAACATATTCAAAAATATGTCCCCGCATCCGGATCTCCCTCCGGGTACATTCGTCATCCGGCTCCGTAACCGGGGTCTTCGTCATCCGGCTCCGTAGCCGGGGTATTCATCATCCGGCTCCGTAGCCGGGGTCTTCATCATCCGGCTCCGTAGCCGGGGTCTTCGTCATCCGGCTCCGTAGCCGGGGTATTCATCATCCGGCTCCGTAGCCGGGGTCTTCATCATCCGGCTCCGTAACCGGGGTCTTCGTCATCCGGCTCCGTAGCCGGGGTATTCATCATCCGGCTCCGTAGCCGGGGTCTTCATCATCCGGCTCCGTAACCGCAACCGGGCTTGCCGTCATTCATCTCCGGACATCCCATCCGGAGGGACCGAAATCCCAACAATAGCGGCTCCGCTGTGGGATCCAAATATGGTAGAGCGCACATGCTCCCAAGAATCTTAGGACTTCCGTGACCGAATTGCAATCGCGCTTCATCACGGAGATGGCCCCTACCTTGGCCAACAACAGTTTCCGACCGAATGGCCCACATAGGTGTTCGATGACCATGATCTCCGATTGCTCGAAGGCCGATTTTTCCTCAGAGAAGGTGACCCTCGTGCCTTCTAGTCTTTGCAGCAACTTCTCGCAGTCATCGACGTGGTCCGCCACGAATTTCCGGCATCCGTCCGGTCCGATTGTCTCGTCCTTATCCTCCACCGAGCACCCTTTGAACAGGATGTCGTCAAAGAATGGCATGGTGATGTCCGGGATACAATCCCTTAGCACTTTGTTCATTGCGTTCACCATGTGGGCCACCGAGTTCGTCCCTCCTTGCGGAAGGGTACACATCCGTACTAGGCTTAGAGGAGTCTGCATCGTCGTAATGTCCTTGCTCTCCACGGCTAGCTGGAACTGATCGTATCCCGAGTACAGATCACCGACCGAGTAAATTGACTTTCCGGTGAAGGCCTCTACGAACTCGTCTATGGTCGGTTCGATTCCTGCGTTCCGAATGGTCACCTTGTTGACCGGTTGCAAGTCCTGAATGAAGCGCATCGTGTTGTTCTTCTTGGGCACGGTAAACCACCGATTAGAATACGGGGCACTCGACGGTTCGAGGATGCCCATATCCACCTTCTGTTTCAGCAGCTCCATCAGCTTCGAGATGTGAGTTCTAGGTACTAGAATCAGTTTGAGATTCCACGGTACATGTGGTACCGTGAAGATCACCATCGGTTCCACAATCGTCGGGTCGACGCACCCGATCTCCTCCGGCGAGAATGCGAAGGCCTTTCCGTGCCTCCCGAGCATTCTCCGAAATTGGTCCTCCTCTGCCGGCAATAGAAACCCACCCCCACCGACCTTGAGCTCCCGTAGCGTTATGTCGGTGAATCAGTGCCCTATGTCGGCCGGTTGCCGTAGACTTGGGTCCGACGCGACCCCTTTTTTCCGCTCTTCGTTGCCCTCCGGCAAGGGTGCCGCGACTGGCCTCACCTTCCGGTCCACAGTCTTGTACCTGGTATCCACTCGGGCCGTTCGATCGGACCCAACCCTTTCCCTGAAGTCAGCGATGACTTCGTACATCTCTACTGAGCTAACCGGAACTGCTTGGTCTTCTCTAAGGCATCCTTCAACAACCTCGCGTACTTCTCCCAAGGTGTCATCGAAGGACACAACCTCCACGGCACCACCAATCTCCTCGCCAGGGCCGAGGACTCCGTACGCCCCGAGTCTTTCTTCTGCCCTCTTCTTTGCCCGACCACTAATGCCGGCTATAGTACAACCTCCGTTATCGGAGAACCAAAATTTCCTATCTATGGTACATGTGTGGGGTTCTTCCGGGGTGTCCGGACTATCGCGGCCCCACGCCTTGATAGCCGTCTCTAATAATCCCCTCGGCTCTTGCCGCCGAGGGTCTCACGGTTACGCTCATGGTTCGGCCTCACCGTAAAAAATTGAACGGAGCGTTGTCCGTCCTGGCTCTTCACGCACGCGTACGTCGATCCGTTGTCGATGTGGAGTAGTGGACAACCTCAGTATGTCGCACCGCGGCTTCCTCCATCAAGCGCTTCATCCCGCCGGGCCCGATGTTCAACTCCAGGGCTTTCTATGTGTCACCGGCATGCACCCGCCCATTCCAGAGGTACACCACGTTGGTCCGGAGTGCCTCTGCGAAATCCGTGCATTCTTTCCGGATGTGACCGACCGCGTCACACCACATGCATCGCTGCCCTGTCAGCGGCCTCCGGTCACGAGGTTGATCGCCATTGTCCCTTCGTGCTTGTGCGATTTGAAGGTCGCGCACCATTTGCGTCAACTCTTCCAGAGCCTCTCCTCCGGAAGAGCCTTGGACCATTCTACTCGAGGCTAGGCCCGTCTCGAGCCAATTCCAGGTCTCTTCCTTCCTAGCCGGCACTAATACCGGCTCCTCGAGCTTCCTCGCCATCATCCGTCTCCAATAGGAGAGCCACCTTCTCCCAATCCAGCACGTGCACAGACTTGACGAACAACAAGACCCTGCTCGTGTCGAGCACGGTCCGATCCAGCGCCGACAACCTAGTGAATCGTTGTTCGAATTCCTGGAGGAGCACCGACGTGTTTCTCCCCTTTCCAGGGCTCTCAACCGAAGCCATGAAGTCCCGCTTCGACAACCGAATCGAATCGTCATACCCGTACTTCTCGAGGAGCCGCCCCTCGAGCTCCACCCAAGCATGGCATCCGGCCAACACCTCGAGCACCTCCGCATGGATGCTCGGCGTCACCACTCAAGGGAATCCGGACAGTCGTCCGTCCTCCGGGATGTCCCTCATGATCATTTCAGCCCGATAGGCCTCCAAATAGCTCATGGCATTCTTTCCACCGAATTAGCCTATGGTGCTGACAATCGATTCTACGGCCCTATCAAGGGCACTCGTTCCTTCACGAGCACTCACTAGCCGGTCGACAACTACTACCATAGCTTTAGCAAGATCGGATCCCCTCATCTTTTCTATTCCTCTGCCGCATGTTCACGTCGGGTTCACCAAATTATGTCGCGTTGTTACGCGTGTGCGTATAGAACGAGGCGGGACCACGGGGGTCTTGGACCGGGGAATAACCAATCATGAGTAGGAGCAAGAAAGACAACGGTTGTGCTTCCACACACACACACACACAAATACACAGAAACCGCAACCGAATGAAATAACGGAAACGAGACAAATGTGTATATGTATATATATATATTCTGATAAAAAGGGGTGACAATCGTCAGGCCAGTGAGCGACAAATCCCCTACGCCTACACGCACACAAAAGAGCGAGATGGAGACTCTACCGGAAGCACTCGGGTGTTCCGCGGAGCAAAGTCAGCCTCCTGAAACCTGCACCAAGCAAATATAGAGAAAGACGGAGGAGAAGAGCTCGGTCCCAGTCTGACAACACTTTTTCCTCGACAAAAGCGATCCCGATTACGATTCCTCTCCCTCTTTTATAGCCCATGGAGGGAGGCCGTTACAACATGTTACATCATCTTTATTCTCTGTCCTTTCGGACAGAGATATGCCTCGATTTCCTACCTATCAAATCCGTGCGACTTAGGATATTCACATCAGCCGACTTGTACCTAAATATGTACATTACAACAACACTTGTGCCCGCGTGTAAGGGTCTGTTCGCGCACATCATTCTCTGATTCCGCCTAGGGACGGTTTTCTCCACGACAACGTTCCAATGGCTATTAATACATAAGGCACTACCGGTTGGAGTGTGGCATCGTGGGAAGCTTAGCTCTCCTAATTGTGTAGCGTGCCCAAATGCAACAGAATCAAACTGACATACTCTATGGGAATGCTCAGAGACCCATGGATTATGCCAAGTGCAAGGCACAATCATGGTAGTGGGGAAATGTATGTTGGTTATCATGGCAGGCCCCAATGGGTTCTTGATAGCACAGATCTTTGTCTTCTCTTCTACAAATGGGTTGTTTTATGAGGGTCATGGAACAACCCCTCACGGATCTTTGTCTTCTCTTTTGAAGAACGCTCTTGCTCTTGCTCTCGAACTCAGGCACTTTGTCTCTTTGTTTGTTGTTTTTCTTCTTTGTTTTCTCAGTTCTCAGTTTTCTTTGTTGTATACACTCTATGTATTCACCACTGTCTCTTGGTTGTCCTCTCTCAAAGTTGTTCTTGTACTTAGAGTTATCTTTGTTCTCTCTCTCTCTCGTCTTTCTATATGTGTGTCTCTCCTTTCTTTTATGTGTTGCTCTCTCCCAGTTGCATGTTCTTCTTTTGGTGCAACGTCTCTTTTTGTCCCTGCACACAGACACACACACACATGTGTGTGTGTGTGTTATTTATAAATAATTATAACTATTACTTTTTGGTCTTGAGCCAATTCTTAATCGGCTCTCAGCCGATTCGGCACTCAGTCGATTGTTGATGCTTAGCCGGCTCTCAACTCTCTGTCGACCCTAACTGGATCTAGGCGCTTAGCTAGCTCCATGTTAGCTTTGTCACTCAGTAGGCACTCAGTTGCCTATCGGCTCTTCGACCCTTAGCCGACTCTCAATCGGTTGCAAACACTTGGCCAGTGCTTGGTTGTCTATCAACTCTCAGTCGTATGTCGGCTCTCGGCAGGCTATTAGTTATGGGCTCCACTTGAGTGGATGGACCCAACACTTAAGATTGCATATTTGAACAAGACGATGTGCTTTAAGTAATCTTGCCGATTTATTGCAAATGTAACTTAGGGGTTGAATGTCTATGTCACATAAAGAAGTTGCCTTACATATTAGCACACGTTGCCATACAAATTAAATAAAATATGTATGTATTCTCTCTTTTTTCCCATTTTTTTTCCCAAAAAAAAACTCCTATTAGGTATAAAATTTTACAAATGAGAGTGTTATATACAAATCCCTGTAGGGACACGATAGTTCCATCTTATGTGGATGCCCACTAACTCAAGAAAGGGAGAGGACGACCATTGTTGGATGAAGGCTAGTTGTTGTCTTTCAACTCCATCAAAGCAACCCTTGAGATTTGGGCTAACCAATTCCAACACAACTTGAGATTTGGCAATAATAGGAGCTAAGTGGATTATACAACACTTCTCCTGTCCATCCATATCAAGTTCCTTCGTTCTGTGTTTTTCTTCTATTTTCTACTTTTTGTTGTCCATTTACACCTAGTTGGGTGAAGATTATAACCAAGGTTGTTGCCTTGAGGCATATACATTCCTCAAGTAAAAACCTAGAGAGGCTGTACTAACTATTGTTTTATCCACCTAGTCGGGTGAAGATTGTAACCAAGGTTGTTACCTTGAGGCATATACATTCCTCTAATGAAAAACTAGAGAGGTTGTACTCAGTTGTACTCAGAACGTAATGAAGTTATTTTCGGAACCTAAGGTTCCCGTGTTTTTTCTTGATTTGGGTTTTCTACGTTAATATCTAGTGTACTCTGTTTTTGTTGTTTCTGTTACGTCTGATGCATATTGTGTTGGTAATCCAAGCTAATCCCGATTCCGTCTAGTATTCCTAAACATTAAGTATATGTTAGGAATATTGGACTGAATCAAGATGAGCTTGGATTACCAACACAATTAACAATAGATGAAACCACAAGACAAAAATGAGAGTACACCAAAATTTTAGTGTGGAAAATCCAAAATAGGGAAAAACCACGAGAACTGTAGGTTCCAAACAACTTTACTATGATCTAAGTACAACCGAATACAACCTCTCTAGATTTTCCCTAGAGGAATGTATCTACCTCAAGGCTAGAGCCTTGGTTACAAGCTTCACCCGATTGGGTGGATAGAATAACAAAGATTGGAGCATCAGATATTCCATTTGATTCGGCGTGGAGGGTGGGAAGAGATGAGTCTAGATCTAAAGCTCTTATCATCCACTTCATGGATATTGACAAGAAAAAAGCTTTCCTCTCTAAAAGAAAGGCACTCAAGGGTGAAAAAATATACTTAGATGACGATCTCACTCTAGCCCAAGTGGTACACCGCAAAGAAAACATGCCACAAGTGCTTGATGCAAGAAAGGAAGGAAAATGGGTCGTATATAGAGATGGCCAGGTCATTATTACAAAGAAGAGAACCGCATGGTGATATATGTCCTATGAGACCCTACGCATGACCATATGGAATTGCAACGTCTCTCTACGGACAAATGTCGGATATTTGGAAGATACATTGAAAAACATAGATATTGCTATGTATACAAAGACTCACCAATGCATGGCTAGCAAACTCCTCGAGGTACAAGGATATAGATGGGAGTCAATATGTCGCCCCCAACCTCGAACACGAGGAAGCACTAGAGGTTCATGAGGAGTGGTTGTGCTATACAAAGAGGAGCTCCATGGTAGAGTGCATGTTGTCCATAAGGATGTAGATGCACACTACATGTGGATACAAATAAAAAGAGGGGATCTTAGGGAGTTATATATTGCAATTTGCTACTTTCCACCTGCTTACTCAAGGTTTGCACCTCTAGGTGAATCACCATATCTACCTCTATATGATGATATATTTAACACCAACAAGGCTGTTTATGGAGAAGTTATGGCAGAAGAGGTTGGTCTAAAGCGACAAGCTCAAGATATGAGTGCTATAACTGAATATGGAAAACACTTTCTAGCCTTGGGAAGTGCGCATGGATTTGTGATATATAATGGCTTGTCACAATGGCCTGGATCAAATGCTTTGACATGTTGGAACCCAAAATGGGGTGCAAACACAGTTGACTATCTAATGGGATCTCCATCTCTTATACTTGAAATAAAAGTGTTCACTATATCGGGTAGACCTATTGGCTTGGCAGTAGATCATGCATAACTACGCTTCGAGGTAAAGGATGGATGCACAAAGGATGTATATGCTAAGGCAAGTGGGCTAGCTAAGTATCTATTTACTCACGAGACAATTGATGTGTATAGTTGTGGTGTATACAATGGCATGCTAGATTTAGATCCTTTTGCACCCCTTGAAGAACTTAGCAAAGGATTATCCAAATCATTGCATAAAGCAGCCACAAATGCCTTCCCTCACACAACGGCCAATCCCCCAAAACTTGGTAGAGTAAGACAAAATAGTTGGTATGATGAGGAATGTCGTGATACAAGGAGATGCTTGCAACGTGATGTAACTCAAGGCATTTATACACAACCAAGCAAGAGCAACCTTCCAACACCTCGTAAGGAAGAAGAAGAGATTGTATTTGGCTAAATTTGAAGATCATTTGTATCGCTTGTTCGTAGGACGAGAGTAAAAGAGCATGGAAAATGTTTAATGAGAGGCAACCCACCACACAACTGACCTCACTTCAGGTGTGGCATGAATATGCAAAGGTTCTATATGATATCCCGGGGCAACCTCCTCTTCCCCACCCGAATGCCTCACGCTCACATGAATCAACCTTCTTTACACCACAAATTGTAAGAAATGCCATTGATCGACTACAATTTGGGAAGGCCCAAGATCATGATTGATTGGTGGGTGAGCACTTTATCTATGCCCGTGACACCTATAAGATAGCCCACTATAAGACACACTTCTTACATACATCCGAGGATACATTTGTCATTAGGCCACCTTATATGGACATACATCTATCCTATGCGCTGCGTAGTGTGATAGGGTAATTGTGAACATCATCACATCAACTACAGATTGAGGTAGGCAGATATACACGACTACCTCTAGAAGAGAGAATTTGCCAATTGTGTCATCAAGGAGTGGAATCTGAAGAACACTATGTTTGTCATTGTAGTGTCTTTTATGAAATCAGAGGGAGATACCATTGCCTCTTTAAACAAGGCTTTGGCCCACTACGCAAGGTAATGGAATATGAGGACCAACGATGCCTAGGACTTTTCTTGCTAGAGCTCAAGAGACATCGGGAGAAGTTGTTGAAGAATACAACCACACAAGCTCATCCACAAAGAACAATCACAACTTTCTTAAGCCCCATCACTCCTAATGCTAGAAGTCACCCCCGGGATACACAAATGGGCTCCAGATCAAGACATAACAAAGGGGTTACAATTGATCGAGCAATAGCAATTTGCCGTGCACGTAGGCCCCGCCCCCATGGATCACGATCTCGACACCCTTGTCATTGACAAATAAAAGCCATTATCTCCCACCATCGTAGGTGCTTCCCTCGCATCGGAGACATCTCCATTCTGGATCGACCTATGCTAGAGATCTTTCGAAGACAAAAGCTACAATATACCTAACTTGAGAATTTGACATGTGCCAAAAATCAGATTCCCTCGTTTCTTCTCTTTTCATCTTACTTACTTTTATATTTACTATGTAGTATTTATTTTATTTTGATTTGTTCTCAAAGACGAGACAACACTGAAGATGTAATCTCTTATTTGGTAATATAGGCCATTTTGGCCTCTTAAAAGACGTTAATATGTCTTTCTTTCTTTCTTTCTTTCTCTTGCTCTCTTGCTCTTGTACTCGAGTACTGTATCTCTTCGTTTGCTGTTTTTCTCTCTTGCACTCTTCTCACTTCTCTATTTTCTCAGTGTATGCCTTTGTCTCTCAGTTGTCTCTTTGTGTGTTGTTTCTATACTCAAGGGTTATCTCTGTTTTTCTCTTGCTCTCAGTGTCTCAATCTCTTAGTCAGTCGTTCTGTTTGTGTTGTGTGTCTCCACGCCTTTTATATGTGTTGCTCTCCGTTTTGTGCAACATCTCTTTTTTCCCTGCACACACACACACGCACACATATATGCACATACATCCCCACATATATATGTATATGTATATATTTGTAAATAGGTATATGTTAATGTAGTTATAACTAATTATAACTTTTTCCCTTTTTAGCCCCAATCCGATTCGGCATTCAGCCAAATCGACAACCAGCCGATTTGGTGCTCAATCCGAATTGGTACGCAACCGATTCGGCTGCTGAATCGGTGCTCAGCCCGAATCGGCAGCCAGCCAATTCGGCGCTCAGCCGGTAGTTGGCTGTCAATCGACTCTCGACTCTCTGTCAGCTCTTTGGCCCTAGCCGACTCTCAATCGGCTCTTTGGCCTCAGCCAACTCTCAGCTCTCGGCTCTCGGCTATCAGCCGTCTGCTGGTTGTGGGCCCTCCACTTCAGTGGATAGGCCCAACAATATATTCTACTATGACCTTACAATGAACTCATTGGCATCATGTCCTTCGTAAACTTTCAATTGGTACCCAGAATCAGTCAACACTTACTAAGGTATTATTCCACTAACATCGTGGGTAGTTTTTGCCATAGCAATGAATGCATGCAAACAATATTTGGAGAAGCTCTCATGTCCCTCAACATCACTTGCAAGCATTCCAAGAAAAAATGGACTAAACATGTACCTTGAATCTCACATATGAGGGGCAATACTCTTAAATGGAGTCTTCTTCGTAAATCAAGAATTGTCAATAACGATTTATGTTCTAAGCATGATTGAGACACTACAAATAAAACCTACACACTTCGTAACAAAATTTCAATGACCAAAATGTTTTCAAATACCATGAATAATGCTTACATTACCAAAATGCATTCAAATAGCAAGATGTGCACATTCCCAAGACACATTCAAATAGCAAGATATTTACATTACCAAAATGCATTCAAATAGAGAGATATTTCTACAAGTGACAATATTTGAATTATACCTTAGTTTGACATTTTTATTTGAACAAGATCCTAAGTTTCCACAAGCATCAAATAGGTGAAGTAGTACTACAGACTTCCATATGCACAGCCTCTGTTCCCTTTCTGTTTCATTGCAACCACCAAATTAAAAGGTTGTCATGTGAAACCACTCAGGAACCATTACAAAGGAACATCAAAATAACAGTAGCCTTCACATATCTACAACCATAAGTAAATGAGAAATAGACAACAAAACCACGCTTACCCATATCATCATATGCTGAGATCTCAATATTTTTCAGGCCTTTTTGGGAATAGGGTCCTTCCCAAAACCCATGAGCAGGTGTGTGAGTAGCATGTTCCCTCTACGGATCTTTTCCACAGCCTGGCCAGCCAATGGAAGCTTCCCAGTTTCCCTATTCCATAGTGGCTTCTTGTCCCACCTGAGAGAATCACGACCAACGATATTGTTAGAAGGTTCCTCTCCCTCCCTCTCTCTCTCTCTATATATATTGCATGTGATGAATCAAGAGAAGAATGTACAATGCATATATGTCCAAGAATTGAAAGAACATGAACATGAATGACGATTAAAGAACATTGTCATCCGTAAGATGAAAGGGGAAAGTATTGAAACACCCGCATCCCTTGGAAAGGTCATTGAATATATATGGGGCACACCAAGTTGGAAAACATGGTGTTGTTTGTTCAGGAGAAAGACCTAGTATGTAAATGGTGGATGATACAAATAAGAATCATATTCGAAAATAGTTCGGTGTGCCTCAAAGGTACATATACTTTGTGAGTGAAATTGTACTATCTCATAACAAAGTACCCGTCATAAAGCATATGAAGAAAAATTGAGAAATAAGGTTAAGGATGTGCATAACATTAGAAAGATAGGCAAATAAGGACATGTCCTATGGGACTAATTTGTGTCTTCTACAACTATGCTTTTGGAATTGCAATGGACACTCACGGAATGTGCGATTTGGCATAGAGTAGTTCACCAATGACTTGGATATCATACTTCCTGTTGAGACACGGGAGTATGATACTCAAAAGGATTCAAGGTCTAAACAACTACAATGTGCACTCTTTGATGTAGGAGAAAATTCCAAGACAATGAAGAGGACAAGGAGGGATGGCATATTTGATTAAGAGGGAAATAGAAAAATATGTGTTGACCATAAAACAGGAACATGAATGCTACAAATGGCTCAAAATAGAAACACCAAATGATATACCCACTTTTGTGGTTGGATCCTACATTTGTCATCAAGATTCCAACTTTTATGCATGTTTGATTAAAGACCTTATGAAGGCATTAAGATTCCAACTTTTATGCAAAACCTTATGAGGGCATTGAAAGAATTTTGCATCCGTACTATGTCAGTAGCTTTGAAATAAAGATTATGCTGTGAAGAGCCAACAAAAAAGATAAACCCTGCATTATGTACAATGAGCCACTTAAAATTGTGGAAAACTTTAAATACCTTGGCCTTGAAGTAACTTCAAATCATAGATGGAATGAATGTGCTACCCACTGCTTAGGGCAGGAAAGAGAGCATATTATGCATTTGAGAACACATGTAATCATGGAGAGATCAAGTGTTGGGTCTAATAGTTGTCAACGGTTCAGTTTGGTTTGCAAGTGTAAAACTCAAACCGTCTAAAATTGAACCATTTAAAGTTTTGAAACTTAAACCGAACCGAATCGAACCATGAAACCATTTAAACCAAAACCGTTACAAAAAATCCAAACCGTTAACGGTTAAAATTGTGGTTTTGCAGTTCGGTTTCGGTTTGCAAGTAAGGTCAAAATTCAAAATTTCAATTTTCGATATTTTTTTTTTTCAATATTTCAAAAGTTTAAAGATTTTTCCTAATATGTTAGAATTAGGCTTAAAAATGAAAATGTTCAAAAACATATTTAAGAAAATAATCAAGTGGCAACCCTAAACCACCAAACCATTTTAACCACACAGAACTGTTAAAAAAAACTTGAACTTGAACCTGAACCTGAACTAAACCGAACCGAACCGTTTAAATTGTTAAGCCGAGATTTCACGGTTCAGTTCGTTTCAAATTGAACTATTGCCGATTACTAGTTGGGTCCTCAAGAAATGCCTTTTCGACACTTTGGTGACACTGGTGCTTCTCTATGGGGTGGAAGTATTGGGAAGTAGCATCCCTAAATCCACTTGGAAAGAGTTTGAAAATGTCCAAAAGCATTTTATTACAAAGTTTCTGCAAGTTAAGAAACAAACGCCATATACCCTCCTACTTGAGATGGGATCACTTCCCATTGAGGGTTGTCAAATACACGCTTAAGGTTCAAAAAAGTTCCTCACATAGAGTGCCTAGAATCGCAAGAGAAGCAAGCAAAAAGATCCAAAAGTCACATAAAAGCAAAATTCTATGTTCCAGTTGGATGCAAGATATGGAAAAATGTTTGAAGATGGGATGTAACACACTTGCCTCATGATGGATCACTATATTCCTTTGTAAATGAGGCATTTCTACAATGTCAATGTATCATGACATGGAAATGTGGAGGCTCACGTTTCACAAATTATACTACATCTATTGCACCTTACAAAACCATTTTTTTCACTGAATGGGGAAATCGCACACATCAATACATGTTAGAGTCCATCTTGTTGTCTACCATCCAAACCATTGCTTCCATGCAACTTAGCTCACATGCATTGCGATCTGAGATGGGGCATTGGGGAACAAGTGATAAGAGTAGTCGACTATGAACACTTCACCCAAAACAAGTTTCACAATCTGAGTAACACACTTCAATACAATGCTCTACCTTTTATCACATTCAACTATTGTTTCCATACCTCTTCAACCAAACTCAATCCTTGCATGAAAATGATGATGCACGAGTTTTGGATGAAAACGAACCATGTATTGAAGAAAAGGGTAAATATAAGGAATGAGGATGAACCTTCGATTGAAACCTGCACCCATGGCAAACAACCAAGGTACATAAAAGAGAATCACAAGGACATGTGGGGGCGATTTCTTAAAGAAATCCTATTGGGCTACCAAATGTATCTTCTATTGGTCAATTTCAAGGGAAATCTAACGCAAGGAATCAAATGTTCACTCTAACCCAAGGTATAACTCGTTAAAACTCAATTTTGACAAGAATGTTAAAGACACTATGTCATTGGTGAAGCAACCTTGGAAACTAAATCATGCACGAGGTACTAGATAATCAGTATTAGAAATGCTTTTGCGGTGTTCGGTGGTTATTTTGGGGATATTGCCATACATACTTGGGCAATGGAATGTGTTTTAAGCACCAAGAGACCTCCAAGTGAGTTATGAAGGTAAATACATGGAATGTAAGTCGAGTTTAAGGTCCTTCAAAGTTACATGATATTCGGAGAAATATTTTCAGCATCTAATGGGATTTATAATGTGTCATGGGGCAGAAGGAACATGCTAAGTGAGGAGTCTTCTTTTGAGAATAAAGGATATTGTGTTTGTTATGATGGAGTCAATGATGGACATCATTCTGGCATAGTCCTTATTGTGATTGATAGGCTACACCTTGTGGTGATTCAATGTGATGTTCATGGATGATTCACAGTGGTCAAGATCAGCTATGAGATAGTGGGCATGCATGCAACAAATGATGTTGTCATTCATAGTGAGCTTTGGCGATGTTTTAATCACGTTCTTTGTTCTTGGATAACTAGGGTTTTTTGCTAGGTGATTTGAATGTGTTCTAATGGGGTTCAATCTACTTCAAGAGAGGTTTTAGATAAAGAGAGGTTCGACCATCAAACCATTAAAATTAGTCTTTGCAATTGGTTCATAAGGTTATGCAATAATAGAACCAATCTTTTATTGGTGACTACCAATAATTGGTTTCACCTTCCTCAGGTAGTTTTATGGATGAGGTTGAGGACTAAATGTAGATAGCAATACATAGACAATTCCCCGAGTTGAGGTATAAACATTGTGGAAAAACACTTCAAAGACCATTACCACCATTCCAAACTTAGGTCCATCTATCAATTATGGTATAGATGCCTGACCGCTCTAAACACATGTGTTCAATAATCATTGCTTGTATGCATAGCTATATTTTTCCAATCTTTCACATGGCAGAAACTTGGTTCCCATATATTTGCACCATGCAAGAGAGTGGGTGTGACCAATGTATTCAACCATAGTTTGGTATATCCAAGCACATTGTCTCTGAAGTGTCCCAAAGCTACATAGCAGATAGAGAGTTCGGGTGATAGTTCCTTTTTGAAGGAGAAATGAGGTCCTATGAAATGAGGTCATATGACTTTTGTGTATTCTAGCCACATACATTATCTATGTAAAGGTGATTGCTTAGGTTGTTAATTTGTTGTAAACTAAGTAAGTATCATCAGAAAGACAGAAACATACATCTTGTGGAAGCAGAAGCAAGTTTCAAAAGATGATTCCCCACACTTCAAGGAATACTAGATTTTAGACCAATATTGAAGAGGGTAGAGTATGTAAGAAACTGATTGATTGTTAATCTATACAACTACCACAAGCTATGAGTCTGTTTGTCGGGTCTAGTTTGTCCTCCAAATTGATGAGATATCTAATTACGTATGATGGCATTATCTTCTCAATCTGTAAGTAGGAAAATACCTCATTTCTTTGTTTGCCTCTTACATGACACAATATTCAGTTGTAATCTCATGATGGATCCCATATGGTCTCTTAAAGATGTTAGTGCATCTTCATATTAATATAGAGAATGCACATACAAGTAGACTTTACATGTTCAACCCATCAAATACAAGTAGACTCTATGAGTAAAATGCATGAAAAACAGTAATTAAGAATAAATTAATATAATTATCCAGCTACAAAATACCAGACCAGCATGTAAATGAGAATCATTTTCATTGAAAGGTTATAATCACTCACCGATCTTCATGACGTATAACTTTTCCATCTTTAACCTGTTCATGTTTGCCACAATAAATTCTCTCTCTCTCAAAGATGTAATCTCTCTCTTTCTCTCTCTAATTTATGGGGTCACCACAAAATCAATGACGGTTCTCATGACACCCCTTGTCTCTATCTAGATGCATCCATCGTTATGGGGCTATATAGTCCCGAGTGTTAAAGGCCAATGCAAATGACAGAAATGATGCCTTGCCAGCTTACAAATCTGTAATTCGTCCACTGAGAACCTCCTAGAAGTTTCCAATAACGAAAGCTTCCATACCAGTAGCTTTTTTAATCGATGGATGTATCTCTCAACCTCATATTGAGCATAAAATACAAAGGCATTCCGTATCTGTCAATTATGCCATAACCCTCAATACCTTAGATACTGAAAGAATATCTCAAAATGTGGAAAGGCATTCTTGACTAAACACGACCGAACACCCATTGAGTCTGAGATTTTGACACTCCACTCATAGAAGCTACGCTATAGACATAAATTTCCAGATAGCCTTTGCCACTGAACAACTGATAAATCGAGACTATGTTCCTTTGAAACTGTGAAAACAAACACATCCCAGAAGCAATACTTCATCTTTGCAAAGCAAATCCTAGAGGTACTCCAGCCACCATGACCCTCCAAATAAATACCTTAGCTTTGAAAGGAAGATGAGATTGCCATCCCATTTACACCACATGGTGGTGGTCCCTCAAACATAGCCTTAAGGAAAGAGAATCTTCAAGCCACCATATGTTCATATAAATTTAAAAGTGCCACTCCATGTCTTTTCGAGTACAAATATGATTCCGTACCACCCCAGTAAGGCATGATCTTTCTTTCCTCTTCCATGATGTGAAACCCCATAGAGGTTGCTAACTTCTCAATAGTCTTTGTAGACCAAGGCAGCAACGGTAAATGATATAATATCATAAAAATCATGATTGACTGCACAACTTTTAGTCTAACATGAAACGGCCAAGGTTGTGATTTCCAATACATAAATTTGTCTACAATTTGTAGTGGATATCCAACCTAGGATTTCGAATTAGGAACATCCCAATCAATAGGATAACCTAAATGTCGACAACTCATACCATGTTGTACTACCACCCCTATCCAACCAAGATCATCTAAATTTCTTTTTATACATGAGATGGGAACTGATTTATGCATGTTAACTTCAATATTGAAGCAGTAGCGAACGATTCCCACACTTGCATAGCCTTCGTAATGTTCTCTCACAAGGCTCCCAAAAACATAAAGTGATCATATACTAATCCTTGTACAATGTGCGATTTCCCCGATGGTGAGGAAAGTCTTACCAACTCTTTATCTTTAGCCATATTCTCTCTCTCTTGTCTCTCTCCTCTCAATTTGTAATAGATCTATTATGTATTATGACAAGAAGGCAACTGGATGCAAATAGCTTCACAAGCTAAAACACAAACAGAAATGGTACTATTGATATGTAACATGAAAGGCTAATAGCCAAAGGATATGCTCAACATAGTAATGATTACAAGAAATTTTTTGCTGAACTAATATATCATAAAGGCAACAAAGTAGATAATTTATTTCAATTTCCATTATATTTTTCTTAAGAGTATGGTACTCAATCTTCATCACTAAAATAAAAACGATTGTAAAGTCTGACCTGCAGGTTTATAAGTGATATCATATCGATTTGTCTGCCTAAAATCTTGTAATGTTGGATATTATCGATATTTATCTAGCACATTAAAAAAACCCAAAGAAATTACTATGAGGTTGAAATAGTATAATGGCATGTATTTGCCAAAACATGGTCTAAAGTTGTGGGCTTAGTTGTCATCTTACAACTTACCTCTCCATTCCCAGGTGATGTCTCCACCTCATGTATTGTATACTCTCCCATCCTGCCTTCACTAAAAACCTGAATCCAGAGTTGTATAGCAAAAGAAACATTTTGGCAAACTCTTCATTTCATAAATAATGTTTCCTTTCCTCATAAGAACCATTAAGAAATAACAACACATCTTAAGGTTTAGCTCTTACCAAAACTTACACGTACTTTTATATGATCAAAATATTACGGATTTAGAAAAGATCTGTCCCTATTTGTGTGTGCATTTTTATAAGCCGACTTCTCAAGGCAAGTCAAATATTGCATATGGATACATTACGTCCCATGAATTCTTTGGGCTATTTGATTGTGTGTAAGGAACAACCAGATTTACTATAGTCAACCTAATTCAAATTTATATCCTACTTCCAATTTTCTTCGAGGTTACTTTGACATTCTACTTCTGTTTTCCAATAAGTTAAAGACACAACTACCTTATTGAAGGGCGAAAACTAACATTGGGTTACGAAATTGAGCACTGAGAATATGAAAAAATTGTAAAGTATCTATATGTACATGTACATGTGCATATACAAATACACATATATCATGTGTATGTATACATACATTACATATGTAGGCACGCATATATAGACATGTAGTTATGTATATATACATATACATACATACATACATACATACATACATACATACATACATACATACATATATGGATACATATAAACCTCTATTGTATACAAATCTCTATGGAGTTGCAGAAGTTGTGATATATACCCACTGAAGTGGATGAACCCCATGGAATCATCATCCTATTTCTATCCATTAGGCTGACCATTATAATCCCTCCTCACGCACATCTTAAGTGTGTGAGGAGGGATTAGATGGGTCAGCCTAATGGATAGAAATAGGATTAGAGGGAGTGATAACTTAGGTGCCATACTTAAGACACCACCTAGAAGGTTGAGCTCATATGTGTATGATTTATTCACCCATAGAATTAGAGACTTTGTGCTTCAATGTATGAATACCCCTTCTTAGGATGGAGACACATATCAAGAACACATGTATACTCTGGTTCCATACATCAAAACTGGCCTCTTTATGGATGATAAAAATTCTAAAGTCCAATTCTAATCTAAGGCAAGAAGTGGTCCCAAGATTTAATGTTCTAAAATACCAAATTCCATCATAGGGAAAAACTCTTCCTTCTATAATTTAACTCTATTCATATTGATTGCTCAAAGAGACTGATATTTCCAAATTATGACCAAACAATGATCTAAAGCAGTGAAAAAGGGTTCACATAAAAAGAAGTTTTTATTTTAAATAAAGTAAAGAGCTTGAATTCTCCAGCCTGTAGTTAAAATCTTCAAAATGTAAATAGCACCAAAATTTTAAAATCGAAACCCAAATTATATGTGCGACTTAACCTTGGGAATGGAATAGAAAGCTGACTTGATTTGCTTGATTCTGAATATATGGGCAAGAGAGAAGGGGGGGCATTAGCCATATTTAATATAGCCTTAAGAAAGAAATTCAAGTAAAATAGTCGAGCAATACCCATGAGCACACATCAAAGGATCTTCAAAGGTTGCATCTGGGGCATAGATTTCATAATCTGTTGCTGAGGACCTACAATTGTACCTGTTACAATGCAAATAGATTAGCAGTGAAGATTGTACAAGATCATTGAGGAATGCCTGGAGGCAGATAATGAGATCTCTCTCTATTCTCTAAGCTATTCAGCTATGCACACAAGGTCGTGGAGTTCAAACCATTAACTTGACACATCTTTGTTAAATCTTATATCAATTCTCCTAAACGACATGTCACATCGGTGTATTGAACTAAGGATCTCACTTTCTCCAAGCAGTTGACACGGTAATTTCAAATATGACCTCTTGTCTCTCTCTCTCTCCCTCTAACCCTAAAGTTTTTCGAAAGATGAATAGGATTTTTATATCAGTGGGTTCATACATGTTGAGGAGGTGGGGCAGAATGGTTGCGGAGAGGCGTCCCCCAGCTTGTTGATTTTCGGATAGACCATTATACTCCTCTGATGTCGCAGCAAGCTTCTCTTTAATGTCATCTGTGCCTGTATGTATGTATGTATGATTCGATTCGATTCGATTCGATAGGATTATATTTATTTTTGAAGATGAAACAAAATTGATTAGACACAACAGAGTAATGAGGAGAGGGGGATGAGAAGACCTACGGGCAGTGTCTTCGGGATGCGCCATACTGTCGATGGAGATGGCGATGGCGATGGTGATAGCGATGGAGATGGCGATGGAGGTGGAGATGGCGATGCAGAATCGATTTCTGAACATGGGCACAATGTGGCGGCGTGGCATGCCTCTCCACTGCACATACACATACATATAAATAAATACATATACATACATACACATATATACATACACATATATACACACATTACATACATACATACACACACACATACATACATACATACATACATACATACATACATACATACATACATACACACACACACATACATACATACATACATACATACATACACATACATACACACACACACACACACACACATACATACATACACCGACGTGTCTAACTACTACCAAATATTTAAGAGGGCAAGTGAAGGAATCGCGGGCGCGGACGGTGCAGGTCGCACCGTTGATGGCGCGTGCGATCTCCACCGTCCAATCTGGATAATAATAAAAAGCGCACGCTCACGTTTTCACTTTATGGGAGCCCAACTTACAAGAAGGAGGAGCCTGACTCTGTGAGAAGAGAAATTTGAAATTTTATTTTTGTTTTGAGCGAGGGCGGGGAAACGGAGAAACCCTAACAGTCGGTTTAGGGTTTAGTACGCATCTAGACAGTCGAAATCCCTCTGAGAACAAAGAAAATAAGGAGACTTCGAAGAAGGAGGAGGAGGAGGAGGAGGAGGAGGAGGAGGAGGAGACTTCAACTATTCTCGAACCATCCAAACCAAAACTTCCTCTTGATTCGACCTCCATCTCCAACACTTACTGTGACAAAGAAAAGGTAACTACTTCTTCCTCTTCCTTTCTTCTTCTTCTAAGCAATTATAATGATGGGAAGATGTCACCATCGTCATCATCCATTATATTGTTTAATCAATAATGATGAAAAGGTACATTATTCCTCCTCTTCTTCTTCTACAACCATTTTGTAATCATAATGATGGAAAGTTACAACTTTTCTTAACCTAATATCATCCTTAGAAATAACTTTGTTTCCATTAATGTATTCATTCTTTCATTGTTATATTCTTGAATGAAGTTTTTTCGCCATTATTTAAAATTGTCTCGTGTTCAATCTTATGTTGGTTTGCTACCACCTACCATCCACCTACATCCTTTGATTTCTCAGTTGAGGTCACCTTACTTTAGTGTACATAGCCAAGTTCAAGATAGAACCTTTACCTCTCCATGCCTTCATTCCATTATGAGCATGAGGCAAAAGGTTCTTTACTGAAACATTTATGTTGTCTCAGTTATTAGGTTTGTGGTAACTAATCCAATCCTTGTATCCCTGCCTTGCCTTATTGGAACATTGCTCTACCTTCCTACTGTCTTTCTATAAATGATTCTCGATGTTTCTACTTGTCAAAGATTTATGCTTGTACTAGATATAAGCCTGAAATAAATACAAAGAAGACTAACTTTAAAGACCAAAACAATCAGATAGCAAGTAATTTTTAAGTCAGATCCAGACCTCAATCTCAAGTACTATCATTAATCTAGAAAACAGTAAGTGTAATGACTCATTGAATGGATTTTCATAAAGATACAAATTATCTTACAAAATTTGCAGGGTGACCCTTTTTTCAAAATTCAAGTGAGCTATATAACTGTAAATCATTCGTTTTGCATATGACACTAAAAATAATAACACAATGAATTTATGTACTAAAGTTAATCTATCTTGTAGTGTAGATGGGTCGATATTCTCTATTGAAGTCTTTTTATGGAAGTTCACCAAGACTGATGTTAATATTTTTTGTAAGTTTTTTCCTTTCTAGGAAGCATCTCAGGATCACCTCAATAGGTGAGTTCCAAATGGAAACCTATGATTGTGAGAATTTGGGGTTTATGTGTAAAGGAATAGAGGTGCATTTGTAAGCCAGGACGAGAGTTTTCTTGTTGTATATAAATCACAGGCATAAAAGACAACGATCAGAACGATTATGGATGTTTGTTTGCATTCTCTTTAGAGAAAGATACATATATATTACTGTAAAAGGTATACATCAAACCACTAGATGCAAAGTGTGTCAAGGCCTTGTCTCTATGACCTGTGTATAGAGTTGTGTATAAAACAGTTGTCTATATAAGAGAAGTTTGAGATGTGCCTGTGAAGCATCCTATAGATTGGAATTCACCCTATTAAATATATAAGGTTTAGGGCTTACCAAAAAATTTATTTCACTAATAGAGCTCATAATGTTCATCAAAGTATTACGAAGAGAACATTAAAAACGAGGGTGCAAGAGATGACTACCAGGAGTATATTGCCATTGGGAGATGTAATACTAGATGCTTCTAATGCTAAGGAAGCTCTTGAATTTCCTACCATAGCTATCAAAATATGCTTCTAGTGCTGAGAGTGAGGACATCGGGATTGTCTTTGTTGGTCCTAGGACAATCACGAAAACATGGGATAACACAACAAAAAATAAGTTCACTAGGTATGTCGTTATGGTGGGGGCATGAAATCAAAAGTTAACTTTATGTATTTTTATACTTGCTAATGTGGCCTAATAAACAGGTTTCAGGTGGCTTGCCGAAGAATAGATCTAGCGGTCTTTTTGACTGAGGTAGAACTATGTTCGTTGTGCATTGCAAGGGAGATGGCATCCACGTCGACAATGACCCTCTTCCACTTATGGATGGAGTACTCACTACCCCTTGAGATCAACAAGCGATTTCATATTGTTGATCCATTATGGGTACAACTAGTAGAGCAACGTCATAAGGTAGAAAACATACTCACTAGGGTCCCTGAACGGGAATATGTCTTCATTCCAATATTGCACTCAGGGCATTGGGTGCTTTGGGTGAAGATGCGGCAGACTACTACTTGTTTCGAAGCCAAGAAGGTGAGGAGCCCAATTGTTTTTTGTGATCCACTAAATAATCATCCAACTGCCGACATGAAGACATTGGGTGTTTTGGTTGTACGACATATCTCTAGCTCCACGCACGACCATTGCATTATCAGTGATGAACGGTTCCATGTATTGTGGGTATTATGTGATGCAAACGATTCAGATGTTGGTTGAGGAGTTTATTCAAGGATTAGAGTCTAGTTATTTTGTAAGTATCCCTCAAGATTGAATATGAACATTTGTTTTTGTAAGGGGTTAGGGTTGATGGCATCTTGTGGTGCAGGGTAAGGAGCAATGGTTTTGATTCGAAGATGTGGAGCTCCTTCGAAAAATCATGGCAAAATGGGCACAAAGGACTCTAGGCTTAGGGTTATTTTAATCATTCGGAGTTGTATTTTGTAAAATCAAATATATGATCTCGATGTACTACCTAATGTGGTTGCTAGCCTTTTTTGTATATTTTGGAACAAAGGTTGCCACCAATATTGTATTTTGGAATCAAGGCGGCTTGCCTTTTTTGTATATTTTGGAACCAAGGTTGCCACCAATGTTGTATTTTGGAATCAAGGCGGCTTTCTTTTTTTGTATATTTTGGAACCAAGGTTGCCAGCAATGTTGTATTTTGGAATCAAGGCAACGCGCCTTCTTTGTATATTATTGGCCATATCAATATAGTTAATTTTGTAATCTCAAATCAACATTTGAATGTCATTTTGGTTGTATATGACTCAATGTGAATTTATTTCATTCTCGATTCATACCTATATAAATTGCGTATGCAATGCTTTAGTAAAAGCCAGCTTCTTGGTTGGGGTTCTTCAAAGAGTTGAAATAATCCTCTAT
Source organism: Azolla caroliniana (assembly GCF_043228905.1). Lineage (NCBI taxonomy): Eukaryota > Viridiplantae > Streptophyta > Polypodiopsida > Salviniales > Salviniaceae > Azolla > Azolla caroliniana. Next base: position 17,526,041 of record NW_028230447.1, read on the forward strand.
TAGTGTTGCATACGCCCTAGTAAGTCAATAATGAAGAAGATAGGCTTTGTGAACACTACACTAAGGTACACAAAGTAATCTAAAATAATGTTATACGGGGAGTTCAAGATTATGTTCGAAATCCTCACAAATTTTCAACATTCCAAATTTTCCAGTGAGGAGCCCGGCTCATATAAAAAGAGGGAGCCCTACTGATTAATGAGGATCTTGGCTCATATCAAAGGAGGGAGCCTTACTGATTAATGAGGAGCCTAGCTCATATTAAAGGAGGGAGCCTTACTAATTAATGAGGAGCCCGACTCATATCAAAGGAGGGAGCCCGACTGATTAATGAGGAGCCCGACTCATATCAAAGGAGGGAGCCCGTCTAATTAATGAGGAGCCCGAATCATATCAAAGGAGGGAGCCCGACTGATTAATATGCAGGTGCCCAACTACGTGAAATGATGGCATTGCAATGATCATACTAACGATCACACTAAATTGATTCACTACTAGTCACTCACTCATTCACTAAGAGCTGAAATCATTCACTTCATTCACAGACTATTAATCACTCGCTCTGATTTCATTCACCGTAGAGATTAATCAAACCACAGATTCAATCATTCATGAATAGCTGGCATTCTCGATCATTCACTAAGAGTTGAAATCATTCACGAAGTGCTGAAATCATTGCAGAAATTGAAATCATCCACTTCATTCATATGCATTATCGATTATGTTCAAATTCATTTGAACTTCAATCATTGGCATTCATTTGAGTTCATTCACTTTATTCATTGGCATAATTACTCACTTCTTTATCAACGAATGTGCCAACTGATGCAATGCATTACTGAACCCGCATTCAATGTGATGTGTGAGGAGTTAAAGGTGGAATATGCAGACAAGTCCGATGTTTGGCAATATATAGAAGGAGGATGGCGTGGTTTGACATGTGTGTGGAGGAAACTCTGGCCCAAGTTTGGTAGAATGTTCAACCACGAACATGTTGACACTACCAATATTGTGGAAAGACATTGGCAATTTATCAAATATACTACCTTGAGAGGGAGAATAAACCAATCAATTACCAACCTTGTGCATGTCTTAATCGGGGACAGTGAAACTGGCACTTGCACCAGAGGAACGGTCGTAGAGTGGTACAATCAACAACAAGAAATATGTGAGAGTGGTCAATTTGCACCTCGTGCAAATTGTAGGGATCAAAGGCACCGACTTAAAGAGGCCAAGAGAATATTGGAAAGGTATGTCAATGATACCTCCACAATGCATATTGTGGACGAGTCCCGATATTGGTTTAGAATCTTGGGCATGATGACTCCCACTCTATGGTATAATGCCTCACTCCAATGCTCATATTGTGATTGCCAAGACCTTGCGAGTAAATGTAAGCATTTACTTGGTATCCGAATGATTATTGTGCGGCATATGCCACATTTATGTGGCTCATTGCCTTTTATAGATCACGGGACCCAAATGCGAATGGACAATAATACATAAATAGAAGTGGAGACAGAGGTAGAACGAGTCGGGGAGACAAACCCCACAACATCATAGTTGAATCATTGAAGTCCATAATACAAATGGTCGAGGAAGCACTTCAATGTCTCAAGCAAGGGTTAGGAACCTTTGACTGTGCAACTATTTTAGAATGTATACAAAAATTTGGAAGATATGACTAAGAAGGTGTATCGTGTTGGCGCACCAAGATCAACCAATGAAGAAGATGGTAGATCAATAAGTGATAACCAACAAACTGGTGCCAAAAGAAGCGCAACAATAGATATCTCACAAGAACTTATTGGCAGCTCCCCAAACACTTCCAAATCCCACACCGGAAAACTACAAAGAGGTGCAAGTCGGGCTAGGAGGTGATTGCCAATATGTGACCATGAAAAGGTTCGGTGTTTGCGTTGCGATGGCTTGACCTTGACTTCAAGAGACTCGATTGTTACATGTAAAAATTGTGGTTGCATTATGCCATCATCTGGACATGAGCTATAATTGTTATATGTAATGTTTGTATTCATATTTTATTTTAGGGTTCCAAGTCTTGGATTATTCCCATTATCAATATTTGACATTATAATATTTTATGTAAGACTTTTTATTTGAATCTTTAAGTTGATTTGTTATTTGAAGCTTGGAGATATAAGTTTGTGTGATTTTTTGAGTTTTAAATTTTAATGTTTAAAGAGCAATTGGAAGTTTAGGTTTTTTGGAGTAATTTAATGTATCATTTTCATGGCAAATATATGTTGTAAACTTACAATTTTTTGGAGTTTTCTATGTTTGTTTCTCAGTCGGGCTCCTAGTGATGGAGGTTGTCAGGCAGCGGGGCTCCTTGTGACAGAGTCGGGCTCCTGGTGAATGAGGTTGTTTGACAGCGGGGCTCCTTGTGATAGAGTCGGGCTCTCGGTGACAGAGGCTGTTAGACAACGGGGCTCCTTGTGACAGAGTCAGGCTCCTAGTGACAAAGGCTGTCAGAGAGTCGGCTTCCTTTTGTCAGAGTCAGGCTCCTCGTGATAGTCGTTGTCAGCTTTTTATCCAAATTGGACGATGGAGATCTCACGCGCCATCAACGGTGCGACCTGCACCGTCCGCGCCCACGATTCCCTCACTTTCCCTCTTAAATATTTGGTAGTAGTTAGTCACGAGCATACATGCCTACATACATACATACGTATGTACGTACATACATGCATATGCTTGTGTCTAACTACATACAAATATTAAAGAGGGCAAGTGAGGGAATCGTGGGCACAGACGGTGCAGGTCGCGCAACTGATGGCGCTTGCGATCTCCACTATCCAATGTGGATAAAAACGCTGATAGCCTCTGTCACCAAGAGCCCAACTGACTCAGGAAGGAGCCCGACTTAGAAACAAACATAAAAAACTCCAAAAAATTGTAAGTGTACAACAAATATTTGCCAGGAAAATGATGCATAAAAATTACTCAAAAAAACCTCAACTTCCAATTGCACAAAACTTAAAACTTAAAACTCAAAATTCACACAAACTTATATCTCCAAGCTTCAAATAACAAATCAATTTAAAGTTTCCAATAACAAGTCTTACATAAAAGATTAAAACATCAAATGTTGACAATGGGACTAATCCAAGCCAAAAACCCTAAAATGAAATATGAATACACGCGTTACATATTAAGATTATGGCTCATGTCAGGATGATGGCATAATGCAACCACAATTTCTACAACATGTAACAATCGAGTCCCTTGAAATCAAGTTCAAGCCATCACAAACTAAACATCAAACCATCTCATGGTCACATATTGGCAATTGCCTCCTAGCTCAACTTGCACCTCTTGGTAGTTTTCTGGTGTGGGATTTGGAAGTGTTTGGGGAGCTACCAATAAGTTCTTGGGAGATGTCTATTGTTGCACTTCTTTTGGCACCGATTTGTTGGTTGCGACTTATTGATCTGTCATCTTCTTCGGTGGTTGATTTTGGTGCACCAACGCGATACACCTTCTCAGTAATATCTGTCATGAACATCAACTCGAATGTGAACCTTAGGCCCTTGTATATATATATTTCTCCTAGACAAACTTTAGACTTCAAACCTTTGTATAAAGGGTGGTATGTAAGACTCTATATGTAAGACTTGGCATGCAAGAATTAGTATGCTTGATATTATAGTATGTAAGACTTGGCATGAGCATGCCTATCATGCATCACTACATGTATAATAAAGGGTTGATCTCCCTTGTTAACATCAAGGAGATCAACACCAGTCATGGAATAGATATTTTTACTCATTATCATCAACTTCTTGATCTCCCTATCTCGTCAACTTCCCCATCTCTTTATCTCCAATTGTTCATCCCTGATAGATTGATCTCCTTCCTTCTTTCCTTCCTTCTTTCCATCTTTTCTTCTTCTTCAATATACTATCATGTCAGAATCATCTAGTAATCTTGAGCAAATTTTGGCGGTCGTGCAACAACTCCAACATCATAATGCAAACTTGCGAAACTCTGTTCAAGAACTTTAGACAGCCACAACGGTTATACCTCACCCGATTGTTGACCCTTATGCTATAGAACCCAATGTTAGCTTGCCAGAAAAATTCGATGGAACAAGGTCACGGCTAAGAGGTTTCATCAACCAAATCTGCCTTATTATTCGTCTGCAGCCTTGACGCTATTCTGATGATTTTTGACAAGTTGGGCTCATCGGCACGTTACTGACAGGACAAGCACAAGTTTGGTTTGCCCCTCTGGTGGAGACCTCTTCGCCTCTCTTGAATGACTTCCAAGCATTTCTTACCGAATTTGAGGCAACTTTTGGGGAGACTAACAAATGACGAGCCGCACTCAACTAGCGTATATGCGTTACAACAAGCAAATCGTGCAGCATCAATCTATGCATCCAAATTTCATCAGCTCGCATGCAATGTCGAGTGGGACGGACAAGCCCTCCTCGATCAATTCCGCCGAGGATTATGAGGTTTACTTAACTTTCTTGAGCCCACATCTTTGAATGAGGCTATTTCCCAAACTGTGCACTACGATAACCATGTCTTTGAGTTCTGGCAAGAGGAATGTCCTCACCGGATCCATCCACCTTGGCCAGCCACTACGCGAAGTCACCTACCATGGTTGACGACCCCGCCTCCCATGTCATCCTCCACTTCATCTTCAACTCCTACCACAAATTCTAGCTCGCCAATGGAGATCGATCGAATTCGCTACTGACCATTGACTAATGCGCAACGACAACATCGACGGGCCAACAATTTGTGTCTCTATTGTGGCGACCCTGACCATTTGATCCGCTCTTGCCCAAAAAAGGGACCCTGTCAAACACCACATCATGTGGATGGGGTTGACATTTTCTACCAACAGGAAAACTCCAATGTCCAATTGCAGTAGGGGTTGTGCATCTGGACCACAAGAGTCGACAATTATGTCAAGGGCCCAATCAACCGACTTCCTCGACAACAAGCTTCATGCTTCCGATCACTCTTCAGTTTGGCTCTACCACTCTAAAGACAAAAGCTTTATTGGATTCAAGGGCTACGTCGTGCTTTATTGACATCATGTTTGCACGGAAACACAACATTCCAAGCAACAAAATAATTGTCCCAATTCCAGTTGAAGTGATCGACAATCGAATGCTCTCTTCTGGTGCCATCACATATACAACAATTCCCTTGGGTCTCCACATAGGAGCCCACCAGGAAGAAATCACTTTTAACCTCATCGCATCACCTCGCCATCCTATCATCTTGGGGTTATCATGGCTCAAGACTCACAATCCAGTCGTGGATTGGCGATCTTGCTCCATCAACTTCACCTCAAATTTGCACTCACAAGGGTTTATGTCCACCCTTCTTCGAGCCAATGTTCCGCCATTTGTTTGGCCGCCTACTCCGGTGAGGACGGTTGCTCCCACTTATGTTTCAGGGACAACTCCCATTTCTACTCCGGTGAGAACCACATCAATGGTTGCACCGATTCCAGTTTCTGCTCCAGTGAGGACCACATCAATGGTCGCTCCCACTCATGTTTCTGATCCGGTGAGGACTAGGTTATCGGTCACTCCCATTTCCTCTTCAGCGAGAACCATGTTAACGGTTGCGCCAATAGAAACAACATTGATAGTTAGTTTTGTGTCGGCCTCGGAAACCATTCCAACTCTTGCTTAGGTAAGCGATACAGTGTTGATTGCATCCATTTCTAATTCTAAGGACATGGCGTTCATGTCCACTCCAGATACTACTCTATGTACTAGCTCTTTTCCATCAAAATACAATGATTTCTCTTATGTATTTGAGAAGAAAAATGTTGATCGCCTACTTGAACATTGCCCATACAATTGTCCAATTGACTTGAAAGATGGTGCTTGTCCTCTATTTGGCCCTATCTATGGTTTATCTGAACTTGAACTCAAGACCCTCAAAATATACATTGAAGAGAATCTCGCAAAGGGATTCATTCGCCACTCAAAATCTCCAGTTGGCTCTCCTATTCTATTTGTCAAAAATAAAGATGGAACGTTACGCCTATGTATCGACTATCGTTGGCTAAATTGAGTCACGGTTCGAAACCACTATCCACTACCTCTAATCCCCGAACTCCTCGACCGAATTTGGGCTGGGCGTATATTCTCCAAAATCGATCTCAGAGGCGCCTACAACTTGGTGCGTATCAAGTCTGGAGATGAGTGGAAAACGGCATTTCAAACCAAGTATGGGCATTTTGAATACATGATAATGCCATTTGGTCTCACAAATGCTACTGCTATTTTCCAACATATGATGAATGACATCTTCCGAGAATATCTAGACCAATTTGTGGTCATCTATCTCAACAACATACTTATCTTCTCACAGGACTACATAGAGCACACCAAGCACATTCGACTTATCTTGTCCAAACTTCGCGAACATGGACTTTATGTGAAACCCGAGAAGTGTGAGTTTGATCGAACCTCAGTTGAATTCCTCGGGTATGTCATTTCATCTGATGGTCTCACTATGGACGAGAAGAGAGTCGAAACAGTTCAAGAGTGGGAAGTTCCCACCAGGGTCAAGGATGTGCAATCATTTTTAGGTTTTTCCAACTTCTATCGTCGATTCATTCAAGGATTCTCTACATTGGCGCAACCACTTATAGCAGTCACTCGGAAGGATTCCCCTTTTTGCTAAACTCCTACAACCCAACTAGCATTCGAGACACTAAAGAAAGCTTTTACCTCGGCTCCGGTACTTCTACACCCAGATCTGACCAAACCATTTATGATCGAAACTTATGCCTCTGACTTCGTCATCGGTGCCATTCTCTCTCAATAAGATAACAATGGGATTCTTCATCTTGTTGACTTTTATTCTCGGAAGTTCATAGTTCCCGAGATCAACTACCCAATTTATGACAAAGAACTCTCTACCATTATTGCAACCTTTGAAGAATGGCGTCCTTACTTAGCAGGCGCCGAACACCGTGTCCAGGTGGTGATTGATCACAAGAACCTCATCTACTTCATCACTACTCGCATTTTGAACCGAAGGCAAGTGCGATGGGTGACCTTCCTGGCTGACTACGACTTTGAAATTGTTTTTCGTCCCAGTGCCCAACATGGTAAAGCTGATGCCCTATCTCGGCGTTCGGAATTCGAAATCCGACTAGGAGATGAGACCTACAATCCACAATCACATTGCCTCCTACAACCACATCAGATTCAACTCTTTGCAGCTTATATGGGTGCGGATGAATCATTACTCAACGCAATAGCCATAGATACTACCACCGAGAAATTTGCAAAAGAAATTAAGGAGAATCGAGTCAATAAATCAACCATAAAGGAGGTATGGAATAGTCAAGACCAATTTATGTTTCAAGATGGTTTTCTTTTCCGAAACAACTTAATGTATGTCCCAGATGGTCCTTGTCGTATCCGTATCATGAAGGAATGCCATGATGACGCCCTAGTTGGACATTTTGGCGTTGCAAAAACTTTGGAGTTAATCTCTAGAAGTTATTGGTGGCGGCAACCTTGGAAACTTGTTAAACAATTTGTGAAAACATGTGATACATGTGCTCGCGCCAAAGCAGTACATCATCGTCCCTATGGCCTACTCAACCTTTGCCAATTGCAAGTAGGCCATGGGCCTCCATCTTGACGGATTTTATCACCAACCTTCCCGACATTGAAGGATTCAATTCAGTATTGGTGGTGGTGGATAGATTTTATCACCAATCGGGCTTCTTGCTTTGGCTCGTCCTACCTCATCTTGAGGGACCGGATTCCCAACAATTGTAACTTTAGATCAAAACTATAATCTAGGTTCAGGGGGAGATAAGCCCAATTCTTTGTATACATAGGAAGAGTAGTGCTTTTACGGGGGAGTTTGTTGGCATAAAAGGATGTCTCATTCCACTTTATATCCAAAGTGTGGACACGTTCTCAAGTTAGGGCTTGAATATATAAGCCCAAACCTAACATTGTATAGAGTGTCTTAGAGAGAGAGAGAGAGAGTTTTCCTTTTTAAAGAAGAGAATAAACAGAGCCTCTATTAGAGCTTAATTGAATCTATCTTACCTTCTATCTTATTGCATATTCTATTTGTGTTGTTTGTGTTGAGAATCGGATCGTCAATCCACAATAGATATGCTAAAAGTACACAACTCGGAACAGAAAACAACAATATGAACAGAAAGTACAGTGCACACAGATTTACGTGGAAACCCTAAAACGGGAGAAAAAACACGGGAGAACACGACTTCACTATATAGTGGATGTACGTGAGAGAAGATTACAACACTCTCGACTGTGGAGTATATCAACCTCATAGGGCTCTTGGCATCTGCTGTTACGAACACAGTTATGGCACCACTCTCTCTCTCTTCTCTCTCTCTCTCTGATAACGGAGGCTAATCCCTTATTATGCTCCACTCACACTCTATGTTTTGCCCTAGATGTATTTATACTCATACATCATATGGGCTATTTACAAGTGTAGCCCCTACTACACATTGTTACTATTATTATTATTATAGTAATAATAATAATCGACAGTTAATCAGGCGACTCTCTACTGTCGACTCTCGATACTCGACCCGAACAATCAGCTCCTCCTTGTCTTCGACTATCGGCTCTTCTCGGCCCGAACAGTCGGCTCCTCCTTTTCTTCAACAGTCATCTCTTCTAGGCATGAATTGTCAGCTCCTCTCACTGAAGGGATATATTCCCAACAAACTCCCCCTTCACTATTGTGGGAGAGAATCGATCAGTCTTGTCTTTTGTCGACAGACTCCAAGTCTACGCATCAGCAGGTTCTTTGTCAGCTTGTCGGATCCATTTTCTTTGGTATGGATCTTTATGAGAGTAAACTCTCCTTCTTCGTCTTTTTCCCGCAACCAGTGATACCTCCTCTGTATATGCTTAGTCCAGGAGTGGTGTGCAACATTCTTGGCTAGATGTATCGTACTATAGCTATCGCAATGAAGCAAGAATTCCATTTGCTTCATTCCCAACTCGCTAAGTAAATTTCTCATCCAAATTAGCTCTTTTCTGGCCTCTATCGCTGCCATATACTCTGCCTCTGTGGTCGACAAAGCTACAAACTTTTGTAGCCTTGGCTGCCATGACACTGCTCCCCCTGCATAGGTCATCACATACCTTGACATGGATCGGCTTGAGTCTACATCCCCCAACATGTCTGAGTCGGTAAACCCTTAGAGTATAGGTTCTCCAATACCATATCTAAGGGATACCCCCGAGGTGCCTTTCAAATACCAAAGTATCCACTTAACAGCTACCTAGTGCTCTCGTCCTAGATTACTCATATATCGGCTTATTGCTCCCACATCAAATGCTATGTATGGTCTCGTGTAGACCATAACGTACATTAAACTTCCGACGACTAAGGCATATGGTACCTTCCTCATCTCAGCCTTCTCTTTCTCGTTCCTTGGGCATTGCTTTGCATTCAGCTTGCAATTTGTCAGTAACATCGAGTCGACTGGCTTTGTTCCAACATGTTGAACCTCTCTACGATCTTTGTCACATATTTCTATTGTGACAACCACAACGCTTTCTTAGTTCTGTCCCGAACTATGTGCATCCCCAAGATCTATTTAGGCGGTCCAAGATCTTTCATGGCAAATGATTTGCCTAGAGCTTTCTTCAAGCTTCCGATCTTCCTGATATCTTGACTGACTATCAACATGTCATCTACATATAATAAGAGAATCAAGAAGTCACATTCATCATACCTTTTGACAAAACACACAGTGATCTACCTGTGTTTTCTGGAAACCATGTTTCACCATGAAGGATTTGAACTTCTAGTACCACTGCCAGTGAGTTGGGGAGCTGGTTAACCGGATCTAGCAATAACCGGAAGCCTAGTAATAACTTAGATTACTAGGTAGTTATTGTCTCGTACTTAGTGTCAAATGCTCGTGTGAGCATTGAAGTACGTTGTACTTCTATCAGTCCCATGAGGACTTGTATAAATAGTGTTGTTAAGCACGATGTATGTACAAAGTGTTGATATAATTTTTGAATTTAGATTCTTGTTCTGCTCTCTCTGTCTCTCCTGAGTATTCTGTGTATTATTCTCTCTCTCTCTCTCTCTCTCTGCTACTACACAACCAAACTGTTGTCTTACGCTTCCGCACATACGTTTTCACATGGTATCAGAGCACGAGGGTTGAAGACCTCTGAAGCTGACATTTGCTTTCGCAAGACAAACCCTACAGGTTGTGAGAACAGAACAATAGATAGAGAAAAAAGAAATGGACAGAGGTATGGCGAGTTCACTTCCTACAGAGAAGCTCGACCGGAGCAACTACACATCCTGGTCATACAAAATGCACCAGTACCTATTGGGGCATGGGTATTGGAGTTTCGTGGAAGGAACAAATGAGGTAGCACCAGCGCCTACACACAAGCACTTCCTTGTATGGGAGCAAGGAGTGAGCCGAGTATTATACTGCCTCGCATCCTGTGTGCACGACCAGATGCTCGGCTACATCAGGGATGCAAAGACGTTGAAGGAGGCCTGGGAAAATCTGCGTAAGATTTTCGCCGCAAGTACCACAACCCGTAAGTTGCAGCTCCGGCAAGAGCTGAACAACATCCGACAAAGAGACATGTCGGTTACGAACTACACCACCAAAATAAAGGAGATTTGCGACGCGCTTGGGTCCATCAACGTGACGGTGGATGAAGACGAAATGGTACAAGAGCTGAACAACATCCAACAAAGAGATATGTCGGTTACGGACTACACCACCAAAATAAAGGAGATTTGCGACGCGCTTGGGTCCATCAACATGACGGTGGACGAAGACGAAATGGTACAAATCTGCCTTGGTGGTCTAGCGCAAAGGTACGGGCCAATCCGGACAGCGATTTGCACCCGGGAGAAACCACCAACCTTCTTCGACTTGCAATTGATGTTGATGGTCGAAGAAAACCACGCGAGTGGGTCCAAGACCACTCAATCGGACAACCAGATGTCGTACACGGAGGCGAATGGGCCCCGTCGGCATGGGGGACGAGGTGGGTCGGCACGCACTGGAGGCGATCGACAAGAGCAGGAAAGAAGGCACAGAGAACGTGCCGACATCAGTTCCAGGACTTCCACAAGCAGGGGGAGTCAAGGCTTTGTCGGAGGCCGGCAAGACAAATCCGCTACGGAATGTTGGTACTGTGGCAAAAAGGGCCACAGAGAAAGCGAGTGTTGGAAGAAGCGCGCCGATTCGTATAGATCTGGATCCGGCAAAACCGGTTGGGAGAACCGGCAATACTCGCACTACGCAGAAGGATCGGGAGGATCCAAAACCGGAAAAGCTGGTAAGGGGTCAGCCTTGGTGATGAAGCACGAGGCAAATTCGATGAAGAAGACCACTTCCAAATCGAAGGAATTATGGTGTGTTGTTTCCGGTGCGTCAAATCACATGATGAGCCACAAAGAGTGGTTCTCCTTCCTGGAGAAACTGGTGTCGTGAAGATTTTCGGCAATGGTATGAAAATCAAATAAAACTACAAAAAGATGGAGGTCTTCAAGAGCTTTCAAATGTGCTTTACCACATAAAAAACAGACATCTAAGTGACAAGTTATGTGGGAGTGAAGTATTAGAAGGAAAAAGAGAAAAATAAGACTGTGAGATATCCCACATAGACAGAAAATAAGGATCTCACCATATATAAGGTAGAGCAAAAGCTATTATCTTTGTGTATATGTGTGGAGCATAGAGAGATCAAGGTGACTTGAACTAAGCCATTGGGTGTGGCGTGGCTACTTGTAAAGGTTTTGCCCAACCAAAATCGGACTAGCAACGTAACCGGCATCTGGCAACGAAACCGGGACCGGGTGACTGAACGATAACCAACATTCGGCATCCGGCATCCGACAACCGGCGACCGAACGGTAACCGGCATCCGGCAACCGGCGATAGAACTGGAATCCGGCGACTAACGGTAACAGGCGACGACCGGCATCCGGATAGATATATAAATAAATAAATAAATAAATATATGTATACACAAGGAGTGCAAGTGTGGATTTGAACCTTGCACCTCCAAGATGAGAGTTAATAAACTTATCACTAAGCCAACACATTTTCTTGAAATAATATCTTTATCATAGTAACTTTACATGTAAATTCGCATACATGAGAGCTAAAATGAGTGACATGGTTATCATGCACCACATGTAATACATGAGCGCCAAATGGCAAACATGCATTTTATGCATGTCTTGAACCCTCAAATGCATGAGGGTATCTATAAAAGAGGGGATAAAAAAGATAAAAGGGGGATTCTTTGATAAAAGAAAGCTTTGTACTTTAAATCAAAACTAATATTAAGAAGAAAATTCGTTATCCTTTTGATGATATACCTTGTTCTTGAAATCTAAAGTGAAGAGTTCTTAATCTCTCTCTCAATCTAAAATCAAGCGTTCTATCTTATCTCAATCTCTCTCTCTTTCAATCTATCTTAATTCCTTTCTCGCTAAAGCTTGTGCAAACTTCGAGTCCTTCTGGTCCAGAACCCCTGCGGTTCCGCCTCACGATTCGCGCCTAGTGACAGATCTTCACGACACCGGAACAACCGTGGGTCGTCGAAACCGAAGACGACACTACTCACCCAATCGTGCATGTCGGAGAAGTCCCTTTGAGCCACGTCGAACATAGGGGGAAGCTGATGAACGTATTACACGTTCCGACTATCACGAAGAACCTGGTGTCAGTTGGTCAGATCGTTGACCAGGGGATGCAGGTGCGGTTTACGCACCTCGGGTGCTACATTGAGGATGAGGGCTAGATTATTGCGCAAGGGCGCAGAGATGGGAGGATGTTCATCCTTGACACCAATGACGTCGGCACCGCTTTATTCGCCAAAGGACAGAAGGTCGAATCAGACATCGACTTGTGGCACAAATGGATCGGCCACATCAATTACTGAAGGCTTCAAGACCTGTAGACGAAACAAGTTGTTTTCGGTTTGCCGAAGTTCAGTGGCCGGAAGGCCCAAATATGTGAAGCCTGCCAGCTAGGGAAGCAACACCGGCTTCCATTCCCCACCGAATGAAACCGTAGCCGTAACAAGCTCGACCTTATTCATTCGGATGTATGGGGACCAGCACAAAACGTGAGTCTTGGTGGGAGTTAATACTTCGTCTCCTTCATCGACGACTATAGCCGGCACACATGGATCTACCTCATTCAGCGGAAGAGCGAAGTCTTCGACTATTTTCGAAACCTCCAAAGCATGGTGGAATGGGAATCGGAGAGGAAGATCAAGTGCCTACGGTCAGATGATGGAAAAGAATATTTTTCCGGCCAATTCAACAGTTATCTACAGCAAACAGGAATTCGAAGAGAGTTCAACTGCAGATACACACCAAAACAAAACGGTGTGGCCGAAAGGAAGAACCGGTCGATTGTCGACGCGGCAAGGGCAATGCTGGAAGAGAAGAGCATGCCCCATTTCTACTGGGCGGAGGCGGTCCGGACGACCGTCTACATTCAGAACCGGATCGGTGACAAGGTGTCCGCACATGAGTTGTATTTCAGGCGCAAGCCGAATTTGAGACACCTTCGGATATTCGGCAACATAGCATATGTGCATGTGCCGGATGAGAAGCCGAGGAAGTTGGATGCAAAGTTGGAGAAATGCATCTTGGTCGGTTACTCGTATGAGCAAAAGGGGTATAAGTGTTATAACCCCTGGACGAAGCAGGTCCAAGTTAGCCGCGATGTTCAGTTCGATGAAACGGCATCATGGTACTCCTTACCAACTCTGACTTCCGACCCCAACCCGATGTTGGAGGATGAGGCTAGTGAGCCTAAACCGGCCCAGGTAGAAGATGATGAATCCGGGACTCAAGAAGAGAGTCCGGAATCGTTTCAGTTGAGTGGGCTGAATGAGAGACTGGGTCAATCCGACCAATCAGATGAGGAACCGGCGAGTAGTGAAGACTCTGTTGTGCTCTCCCCGAGCAAGGAACCGAGGAGACGGTTCATGCGCAAAGAAAAGGGGAAGAAGAAGATGCCGGAATACATAGCATATGTGCATGTGCCGGATGAGAAGCCGAGGAAGTTGGATGCAAAGTTGGAGAAATGCATCTTGGTCGGTTACTCGTATGAGCAAAAGGGGTATAAGTGTTATAACCCCTGGACGAAGCAGGTCCGACTTAGCCGCGATGTTGAGTTCGATGAAACGGCATCATGGTACTCCTTACCAACTCTGACTTCCGACCCCAACCCGATGTTGGAGGATGAGGCTAGTGAGCCTGAACCGGCCCAGGTAGAAGATGATGAATCCGGGACTCAAGAAGAGAGTCCGGAATCGTTTCAGTTGAGTGGGCTGAACGAGAGACTGGGTCAATCCGACCAGTCAAATGAGGAACCGGCGAGTAGTGATGACTCTGTTGTGCTCTCCCCGCGCAAGGAACCGAGGAGACGGTTCATGCGCAAAGAAAAGGGGAAGAAGAAGATGCTGGAATACGAAACCGGCAACGTTGAGTCGGATCGGAGCGAATCCGACTCCGGAAAGGACCTAGCCAAGAAGGGCCCCAAACCGGGTAATACCAAGTTACGCCGGTCTTCCCGCCAAAAGAACCCTGTGACGCAGTACGGGTACAATGAGTACATGGCGCATCACTATGCGTACATGACCAAGGTGGTAGAAGTGCGTGAGCCGAAGAGCTACGCAGAAGTGGCAAAGGACGCCAATTGGCGTGCTGCTATGGAGGAAGAAATGCGGGCACTTGATGCCAACGACACATGGGACCTAGTTGACCCTCCTCGACATTGTAAACCAATCGGATGTAAGTGGGTGTACAAGATAAAGTACAATGCCGACGGTTCGGTTAACCAGTAGTGGCGAAGGGATACGTGCAAACCCACGGAATCTACTACGACCACACCTTTGCCCCAGTAGCGATGATGATGACGGTTCGTGTGGTACTAGCAGTTGTTGCGGCAAGGGGGTGGCATCTTCACCAGATGGACATGAAGAATGCGTTTCTTCAAGGCGATCTTGAAGAAGAGGTCTTTATGACCCAACCCCCCGGTTTCCAGATGGAGATGAACAAGTCGGCGGTATGCCGGCTGAAGAAGTCACTTTATGGCCTAAACCAAGCCCCTCGAGCTTGGAATGCGAAGATCACGCACCGGTTGCGTAAGATGGGGTTTGCGGCCCCAAGTCTGACTCTTCGTTGTTCATCCGGCAAGGTCCGGACGGTCCTGTTTGCATCTTGTTGTATGTTGATGATCTAGTCATCACCGGACCCGGACTCGATGAAATCAGCCGTGTCAAGTCCCAGCTGTCAAACGCATTTGAGATGAAAGACCTGGGGGACCTTCACTATTTCCTCGAGATCGGGGTGATCCGAACCCCCGACGGCATATTGCTCTCACAAAGACACTATGTGTTGAATATGTTGTACAAGTTCGGCATGACGGAATGCCGACCAATCTCCACACCCCTGGACCGGAACCAGAAGCACCGTCCCGACTCCGGACCAGCCTGCGATGAGAAGCGGTTCTGACAAATCGTCGAAAGCCTTATATATTTGACAATCACCCGACCCGACATCAATTATCCGGCTGGCATGATCAGCCAATATATGCAGAAGCCGACTGTGGAGCACCTTTTGTGCGCGCATCGAATACTGCGATATGTGAGCGGCACGAAGGATTGAGGACTGTTATACCGGCGAGGTATAACCGAAGAGCTAGTCGGTTACACGGATGCCGACTGGGCCGGCGATGCATCAGATCGCCGATCCACCTCCGGATATATGTTTTCCCTTGGTAGCGCGGCTGTTGTGTGGAGCAGCAAAAAGCAGCCAACAGTGGCCCTTTCAAGCACTGAGGCTAAATATCGGGACGCTACCGTTGCCACCTATGAAGCCATTTGGCTTCGGCGACTGCTGCAAGACTTGTTGATCGAGGTGCCGACCCCGATCCTGATCTACTACGACAACATAAGCAGCATGCAGCTCGCCAAGAACCCCGTATTCCATGCTCGCACAAAGCACATAGAAGTGCACTACCACTTCGTGCATGAGCGTGTCCTGAGCAATGAAGTCGAACTTCGGTATGTTCATACGGATCGGCAAGTCGCCGACATCTTCACCAAACCACTCGGATCGGACAAGTTGCAACACTTCACCGAAATGCTTGGTGTTCGGCATCTCAACGTGCCACACTTGAGGGGGAGAACAGGCAAAGACACTAGAAAGGGCAAAGGCAAAGAGACTATCGATTGCACTAGAGAGAGACAAAAAGAAGAAAGGAGCCGAGTCGACAAAGGAAGTTGACACATCCAAATAAGTCGGAGCAAGCGGCAGCGGCGGCAGAGTCAAGAAGGACAGAGCCGGCCAGAAGAAGAAGGCCAAGACCCGGACATGGTCCGATATGGCGAAGGGCCTGGAACTGGAAGACGAATCGGGAGCGACCAATTCGACAAGAGTTGGAACAGATCGGAGACAGTCGATTTAGTTCGACAGACGGATTCGGAAGAACCGGATCCATTCAAGGCCAAGAGGACGACAAGGCAGCGAAAGTCGACGCCAACACGAAGGAATCGGCGAACTGGCACGTGCCGAAGTCACGGCAGCGAGGGAGCTGAACTGGGCCTATTGAGCAGACGAGCCGACCGAGAAGGTCGAGGTGCGCAGAACAAGAGGGGTCGCGGCAAACAGAACCGGACTGAACGAGGAGCGCGAGCGAGGCGGAGCAACACCAGAAGGAGCCGGGTAGAAGGACCGGTTGCCACAAACGTTGACACTACGATCGGACCTCAAGTTGAGCTTGAGGGGGAGTGTTGAGCAACAAGCTCAACTAGAGCCGGATCGGCTGAATAAGCCTGAGCCAATGAACGAGACGGATCAGTGAGCCGGTGAGCACCCGGTGAGCAAAAGAGCCGATGAGCTAGGGAGCCGGTTAGCCGAATCCAACAGTAACCGGAAGCCTAGTAATAGCTTAGATTACTAGGTAGTTATTGTCTCGTAGTTAGTGTCAGACGCTCATGTGAGCATTGAACTACGTTATACTTATGTCAGTCCCATGAGGACTTGTATAAATAGTGTTGTTAAGCACGTTGTATGTATAGAGTGTTGATATAATTTTTGAATTTAGATTCTTGTTCTGATCTCTCTCTCTCTCTCCCAAGTATTTTGTGTATTATTCTCTCTCTCTCTCTGCTGCTACACAACCAAGTTGTTGTCTTACGCTTCCGCACATACTTTTTCACACATATGTTGTCGATGCTCTCCTCTCTCTGAGTAGGTATCTCCTTCCACTCATTGTTGGCCCTCATTCGGATGTCTCTGCCAACTCTTCTCTTGGCTCGGGTTCATCTATGTCGATTGGCCGCTCAAGGTTGGACGACTCCAACTCGTATTCCTCGATCTTCCTTAACAGCTTTGCCAACTCAAACACATAGTCGGTCGGTCTCTCCGAGTCGACTAACTCTTATTCGGTTGTGCCCACTAGCTCTCTTTGAACAGTCGACTACGTCGGTTCACTTGGCCTCAAGTCGATGGTAGTGGAGGTTGACAGGGTAGTCGATTCTGACTTCTGTTGCTTCCAGTTCTCTATCGTCGTGTCTTCCAAGAAGACTACGTCCCAACTCCCCACTACCTTCTTGTCAACTAGGTCCCATAGCCTATAGCTGAACTCATCTTCCGAGTATCCAATGAATATGCATGGTTTCGACTTACAGTCGAGCTTCGCGCTCTGATCCTTAACCACATGCATATATACCAAGCATCCGAACACCCTTAGGTGTCGATAGGAGACATCCGTTTCTGTCCACACCCTTTGTGGGACATCACCTTTCAATGGTACTGAGGGGGACCTGTTAATCAGGTAAACCATTGTGTACATCGCCTCAACCCAATACGATTTCGACAGTTTAGCATGAGAGAGCATGCTCCTTACTCTCTCCATGATTTTTCGATTCATCCTCTTTGCAAGCTCGTTCAACTCAGGGGTCTTTGGTACAACGTACTTGATTCGAATACCTTGGGCCTTGCAGTATTCCTCAAACTGCCCTTTATATTCGCCACCATTGTCGGCTCGGATAGCCTTGAGCTTCCGACCTAACTCTCGTTCGACTCTTTCCTGGAACTCCTTGAAAAATGACAGTACTTGATCTTTAGACGTTAGTACGAAGGCCCACAACTTTCGAGAGTAGTCATCAAACAAAGTATTGTCCACCTTGATGCGACAGAGCATCCACATAACACACATCCGTGTGTACTAGTTCTAGTGGCACTTCTCTTCTTCTTGGTGTTCTTGAGTGGAATGTTGCTCTGTTCTGCTTTCCAACTAAGCAGTCGACGCACTTCTTCATGTGCACTCCCTTTACTAATGGCATAAACACACATCCGTGTGTACTAGTTCTAGTGGCACTTCTCTTCTTCTTGGTGGTCTTGAGTGGAATGTTGCTCTGTTCTACTTTCCAACTAAGCAGTCGACGCACTTCTTCAAGTGCACTCCCTTTACTTCTAGCAGAAGTTTTTGGTCGGCTAATTGATGGAGACCCTTCTCACTCATGTGGCCTGGCCTCTTATGCCATATCTGTCTTGCCGAGTTGGTTGCCACATTCATTTCCGACTTGCACAGTCGGGCTTGCATCATATACAATGTGCCTTCTTTCTGTGCTCGGGCCACTATAATATTTCCTCGGCAAAACTTCCACTTGCCATTCCGAAAACTACCATTGTAGCCTTCGTTGTCCAATCTTCCAGTCGATATCAGATTCAATCTGATATTGGGTACATGTCAAACTTCCTTCAGGGTCAGTCGACACCCTGTTGGTGTCGTCAAGCAGACACTTCTGACTCCAACTCTCTTGCACTCTCTATTGTCACCCATCTTTACATAACCATAATCCTTGGCTATGTAAGTCAAGAAATACTCTCTAAACAAAGTTATATGGAAAGATGCACCAGAGTCGATCACCCTAGTGCATTCTTCTCTAGCTAGGTTTGTACTTGTTTATTCACAGATGAACAGAAGTTCTTCATTGCTTGTAGCAATGGCCGAAGTGCCCTTTTCATCAGGAATATTATTACTAACACTCTTGTCCTTCTTAAGATGTCGACGGTTCGTCTGGAAATGTCTAGGCTTTCCACAATAAAAGCATGTTAGCTTACCTCTAGACTTCAATCTGGCTTGGGACTTTTCACTTCTTTTTGGACTCCTTCGTCGGTTCCTTCCTCTGTCCGAATGTTGTGTCACATTCGCATCTGCCTGGGATAGGACACCCTTGTCCTTCCTCCTCGTCTCCTCATTCAAGATACTTGTCTTTATCGCTTGTAGAGATAGGTTCTCTTCTTGGCACAAGGTGCTAAGAGTCACCGCTAGATTCTCTCGGCTATCCTACAAGGTACACAACAATAGGATGGCCTGCATTGCATCCTCAAGGGGGAACTTGGTTGTGGCAAGTTTATTTACATACCCCATGAATTTGTTGATGTGTTCGATGATGCTCTCACCGTCTCTATATTTCAGCCATACGATCTTTCTCATTAGTGAGGTTTTATTGAGGGCGTTCTTCCTCCCATATAGACCTGACAGCTTTTGCCACATCTCATGGGCATTCGTGTCGTTCACCACATGCTTAAGGACACTTACATCGACGCATTGTAGGATGGTGACCACCACCTTTCTGTTAAGAAGTTTCCATTCCGACTCTAATACCCTCGTGGGTATTTCTGCTCTGTTGATCGGCTCGCACAAATATTTGACTATGAGAAGGTCTTGGGAAGCCACTAACACCTCCTTCCATGCTTGCACCTCAAGCTCTGATACCAATTTTTTGAGAATCGGATCGTCAATCCACAATAGATATGCTAAAAGTGCACAACTCAAAACAGAAAACACCAAGATGAACAGAAAGTACAGTGCACACATATTTACGTGGAAACCCTAAAACGGGAGAACACGACTTCACTATATAGTGGATGTAAAAGGGAGAAGATTACAACACTCTCGATTACTGAGTGTATCAACCTCACATGGCTATTGGCGATTGTTGTTACGAACACAATTATGGTGCCACTCTCTCTCTCTTCTCTCTCTCTCTCTTCTCTCTCTCTCTCTGAAACGATTAAAAAGATAAGGGAATGTGAGCTACATCGACTAGAAGCTATGGTTGGGGTACCTTCTACATTGGGACCACATCCACATCGAAACCCTTTGACCTCCTGCTTCTTTTCGAGAGACTTGGATAGAAATGAAACTAGGCCTAGTATAAAGCCATTTCATTGTAGAACATGTTTGTTATTTTACTAGAACTATTTAGCTTAAGCTCTATTTTTATTTTATTTTATTTTACTTTCAATGAATGGGTAAATATCCCATTTTGTTGTAAACCAATTGTCTCATGGGCCAATTTTGGCCTTAGAAGAAGTTAATATATCCTTCTTTCTTTCTTTCTTTCTTTCTGATAGTAGAGGCTAATCCCATATTCTGTTCAACTCACACTCTATGTTTTGCCCTAGATGTATTTATACTCATACATCATATGTGCTATTTACAAGTGTAACCCCTACTACACATCGTTATTATTATTATCATTATAGTAATAATAATAATCAACAGTTAATCAACCGACTCTCTACTGTCGACTCCTCGACTCTCGGTACTCAACCTGAACAATCGGCCCCTCCATCTCTTCGACAGTCGTCTCTTCTAGGCCCGAACAGTCAGGTCCTCCCACTGGAGGGACATATTCCCAACAGTTTGTTGTACACATCCGTTGTAGGTCCTAACACATTCTTCCGCATAACACATTCAACATTGAGAAGCTCTCTCCCAAATAAAAAAGTGGGTGCTTTTTTAATTTTTGCATGTACTACGTTTGTTTTTTAGTTTGCATGCTCCACTTTTCCTTCTTATGCCTAATGCTAGGAAAATGGTAACCATAATGTCCACCATCACATTCATTTATCCACTTAATATCTGATTGTTCAAATAGGACTCGAACCTCTAGCCTGCAACTCATAGCGCATGCTTTTGCCAATTGAGCAAAGCTTTTTTGTTATAGTTAATATGTCTTTCTTACCACACCCTTGATGTATCATTCAGCCTTTTCTTTTTCAAAACAAAATATCCTTCCATTATTTTTAAAAAAGCATATCAACTACAACGTACAAAATAGATGGAAAGGAAACGACTATCCTTCCCCAGCTTGTCTTGTGTAAGATAATTGCTAGCCATGGATCCTTCATTTAACTGAGCTGAGGAAACAAATCTATATACATCCAAATTAGAGGAAACCAACCAACTCCTGAGTCTCTGATTGTACCTCTCTCATAATAGTAATAGTCCGGAGCCTGTGGGCTTCCGTGGTTTTTCCCTCTTAGCGTTTTCCACGTAAACATCCTGTGTACTCTCTATTGTTCGTGTGTGTTCGAGTATTTCTCTCTATTCCCATTTCTGTGTTTGATTCCCAACGAAGTGATTCAAGACTTGGTTGTGGCCGAGCTATATTCCACGTTATTCTCTTCAAATACACGACTAATCAATTGGGATAGGTGAAAATATGATACACTGTGTACTTAGTTAAAGGGAAAATAGAATTATATTAGAACAATTCAATTAATATTCTTCCTTTTCGTACATACAATTTGAATTTTTCACCCTTCGGGTTACCTTAATAAATATTTTGGCAATCTGTTATCCTTTTGTTTTTATCTTTGAGTGCATATTCGTTGGCTAGGATGTGTAAAGGATAGAAAACTATTTATTGCTTCGACAAAAAATCCCCATATTGTTGGAGATGGACACTTCTAACTCTCCCTTTTCCACACTCATGAAGATAATTTAACACACCATCATGATTAGAAGTAGAAAGATAGAGAGTACGGAAAAATATTATACCTTTGGTTTAGAGTCGAGTCTTGTATTAGTTCAACACTAGTGAGAAAATTGGCAATTTTCTAATTAAATTTGGAGACAAGTTATTTCCTAATTGGAATGTATGGTCTAACTTGGCTTAAGGATACAATTTGTTTTTGCATCATGTATGGTAAAGGGACTAAGCTAGCTAAATACCATGATGTCAAATTAGGTTGTGTTGAGCGAGCAAGCTCAACCAGATCCGGATCGGCTAAATAAGCCAGAGCCGGATCGATATCCGAAACAGAGAGCCGGATCGGATTGAAACCGGTAGGTTGTTAGAGGCCTACGGATCTAGCCTAGTACGTAGGCATAGTTTTGGGAGTTAGTGACATTCGCTCGTATGAGCATTGAAGTACTTGTCAGTCCTTTATGGACTTGTATAAAGTGCTCTCTGAGCACATTTGATGTACAGAGAGTGTTTTTAATTGAGTTTATGTTCTGCTCTCTCTCTCTCTCTCTCTCTCTCTCTCTCTCTCTCTCTCTCTCTCTCTCCCGTGTATGCTAAGTACTCTCAAGCTTCCATTGAACCTGTGTTTATTCTCTATCGCTACCTGGCTAAACCGTTTTTATCAAGCTTCCACGAGCACCTTCAGTGTGTGCATCGACTATTGCGATATGTGAGTGGCGTGAAGGATCGGGGACTATTATACCGACACGGTATAACCAGAAAGCTAGTTGGATATACCGATGTCGATTGGGTTGGTGATGCATCGGATTGTTGATCCACCTCTGGTTACATGTTTTCTCTTGGTAGCGTGGTTGTTGCATGGAGCAGCAAAAAGCAGCCAACAGTGGCTCTATCGAGCACCGAGGTTGAATATCATAGAGCTATCGTTGCCACCTGTGAAGCCAGATGGCTTCGGCGATTGCTACACGACCTCCAGATCGAGGTGCCGACCCCGATCCTGATTTATTGTGACAACGTAAGCAGCATACAACTCGCTAAGAACCTTGTATTCCATGCTCGGACAAAGCACATAGAAGTGCATTATCACTTTGACCGTGAGCGGATCCTGAGTGGTGAAGTTGAACTTAGGTATGTTCACATGGATCGGCAAGTCGCCGACATCTTCACCAAGTCGCTCGGATCGGACAAGTTGCAACACTTTTCAGAGATGCTTGATCTACAACATCTCGATGTGTCGCACTTGAGGGGGAGAACGGATGGCACCGGACAAGGAGTCGGAGAGGAAGAAAGAACCAAGGAAGGAGATGAGCAGAAAAATGAAGTTGAGTCGACCGAAGGAGTCGGCACATCCAAACAAGTCGGAGCAAGCGGCAACGACGGTAGACTCAAGAAGGACAGAGCCGACCGGAAGAAGGCCAAGACCCGGACGTGGTCCAATGTGGTGAAAACGGAAGACGAGTTGGAGACTACCAACTCGGACAAGAGCCGGAAGGAATCAGAGGCAACCGATTCAGACAAGAGCTGGAATGAATCGGAGGAAGCCGATTCGACTCAACAATTTGATTCGGAGGAGTCGGGTCAACTAAAGGCCAAGTGGATGAGAAGGTAGTGGAAGTCGACACCGATATAGAGGAACTGATGGGTCGACAAGCGTCGGAGTCATAGCAGCGAAGGAGCTAAGATGGGCCTGTTGAGTAGACAAGCCGACCAAGGAGGTCGAGGTGCGCAGAACCAGACGGGTCGCGGGAAACGGAACCTGACCGGACGAGGAGCGCGAGCAAAGGAGCGAGGACACTAGAAGGAGCCGGAGAAAAGGGCCAGCTACTATAGACACTGACACCACAATCCCACCTCAAGTTGAGCTTTAGGGGGAGTGTTCAGCGAGCAAGCTCAACCAGATCCAAATCAGCTGAACAAGCCAGAGCCGGATCAGTGTCCGGATGGTATCTGGAACCAGGAGCCGGATCGGATTGAAACCGGTAGGCCGTTAGAGGCCTACAAGTCTAGCCTAGTACGTAGGCATAGTTTTGGGAGTCAGTGTCAGTCGCTCGTATGAGCATTGAAGTACCTGTCAGTACTTCTATCAATCCTTTTATGGACTTGTATAAAATGCTCTCTGAGCACATTCTATGTACAGAGAGTGTTATTATTTTTTAATTGAGTTTATGTTCTACTCTCTCTTTCTGTCTCTCCCGTGTATGCTAAGTACTCTCAAGCTTCCATTGAACCTGTGTTTATTCTTTGTCGCCACCCGGCTAAACCGTTTTTATCAAGCTTCTGCACGCTAACTTTAAAAGGTTGGTCACATGACTGAACATCTACCTCCCGATATTATTTCTGATTATGATATTTTCATGAACTTGCTAGAAGTACTTTGGTGTCGCAATATCTTCAATGGAAATAGAGAAGGTTGCGAGGTATGTAGGACACAGATAAGTGTGGCTCATGTGAGAAGGTAACTTTGAGCATTGTCCATTTGTGGACAATTTTGTGGATTATGAAGTTTATGTTACCCAAGCAAATAAAGAAGTTATTGCAAATGATTCTAGTGCAAGCGCACCAACAAGCAGAAGAATAAGAACAAACAAGTGTTATAAGAGGCAATCAAACAATATAAGAGTTCACTAAATAAAGGGATGTAGGAGTCTTAGAGGAGTGTCCTTGGGGATTTCGCAAATAAAGCACTTGAGGGGGAGAGTTAGAGTGAACAATTTCTAAGAGACCTTTTCACTATGTTCAACAAACAGAATGGTTGGGAAACCTAACGGTTAATGTTTTGTGCCATGTGCCACGCATTAGTATTATAGGTCATGTAGGGATCTAGTGGTAGTTTAGATAAAGTATTACACATGCTATTGTTGTTTCAATTATATTGAGTATGATCAATTGTGATATGCATTAACTTAGTAATTATTGAGCCAATTGTGTGCACATCCTTACACACATTAATCTATGTAGATGGAATTTAAATGACTAGAAATTCTACATCCTAGGGAAATTCTTAAACACAAGTAGAAAAAACTTGACCAAATCTAGCAAAAAACCAAACCACTTTCACACAAGTGCAACAGAAGCTAAATAATTTATGACTCCAATAGCTTAGGTAGATTGCTTTGTTTCTACATAAAAGTTTTTCATAGTCAGGAAAGTAGTAACGGAATTAGGTGTCCAAGTTACTTGATCTAAATATCCACTCAATATGTAATATTGGGTCTTGTTTAACTTGTGGTGAGAAATTATTCATCTCATCACTAACTACAACAAGACGGACTAGTAAAGTGCAAGGGAAGCATTATAATGATGTTTTCAACGCATTGTCATTTTTTGGTGAAGAATTGTGATCTCTAGGTTATAGCTACATAATCATTGCCTAGTTATTTAGTGCACATTGTAGACAATCTAAGTCATGGAATGGAGCCTTGCATGTGGAATAGCTTGTGTACCTTCTTGAGTAAACTAAAAGGAATTATGATATGATTCATCAAGAAAAAGGTTAATTTCCCTAGATTCAATCATATTCACGTGTCAATCAAGCACCAAGTATATTATAAATACCATAGAGCTTTACAAATTGTACAACACACATTCATCATGGGGTGAAGAACCAATGATGCTTCATTTATATGAGGGAACAACACAAACCAAAACGTGGAGGGGATCCCGAATATTCGATAAAGCAATTAAATGCCATTAAATTTACAAAAGTTGCCCTACATGTTTATGAAATGCCCTTGGTTATTTCAGTCTGCCAAGAATACCTGATGCCTTAGTTTTCTCAATCTTCCCAAGAATATGTGACTGCTTTTTTGAGTTATGCACAAGCTCAACTCTCTCTCTCTCTCTCTCTCTCTCTCTCTCTCTCTCCTGTAAATAATGGCTTTCATTATGAAAGAACAAAAACACCCCCATGACTAACTTACAACAAAGTATAGAACCCTTCTAGGAATCTAAATACTACTCTACTATGACGACAAACTCAATGACACCCTACACACCAATTCAAATTTCATTGTGACCTTACGAATATGATGATATGTGACCTTGGAAAGTTCTCTCTCTTCATGGTTGATATTTCGTGACTTCTCTAGCACTGTCAATTGCTACAAAAGAAATCCTTTTAACTCTACAACATTTTTTCTCACCCCAACTTGCGAATTAAAAGTGAAGGCATTCTGCACATTCCAATTGAACCATAGTCCCCAATACCTCTAGAACTCAAAAATAATTTGGAAATGAGCCATCGATTCATTGTTCTCCATATGTGCAAAAATCCATGTTAAGGAAGATAAGGTTACTCCAGTTTGAGACATCCACAATAATTTGATACACCTCCAAACCATCCTACTATGTTCCAATTCCACCAAACAAAAGAAACATGTTCCTCTAGAAAGGTTTCTTTTTTTTTAATGTATCCCCGCATTGGTAAATCTCCAACCATAACTCTCCAAATGAATACCTTCGCCCGTCACATCAATCGAGAGCACCACCCTGCCTTCATCACATGAAACTACCAGGTAATGAACTTACGAAAACCCCATCGTTGTAATCCTTTCTTCCATGCACTTACATTTATCAATCAACTTGAGATAAGCATCATTTATTGAGATCATAGTCAATCTCCGATTTCCAAAAAACGTCCAATTAAGCTCTTGAGATCCCCCATCTAAATCAAGAAAAGAGAGGTGGGACGAAGAGAGGGCACTCCAAGATGACCGGACAAACCAAAAGCGAACATTTTTTAGCAGAATTATAAGGAGACAAACCAAATTCGAAACATTGTCACGTAAAATTGCATGTAGTTGAAGTTGCGACTCTCGTCGTCCTAAAAAGCTTACCAAGCAACGTAAAGAATGAATGAATTGGGGATCACAAAAAACGTTGTCATTTTAAATTTGAATCGCATTTATGTTTTGTAAGAAAAGATGTACAAGAATAATGTACGTGAAGAGGAAAGAGGAGAAAAAACAGGCCAAAAGAATGAACATAATGACATGACAAAAAATAAAGGGTACGCATTTTATTTTGCTCCTTTCATTTCTAAAACAGGAAACGCATTTGTGTTTTTTCTTCTTCTTTTTTGTAATGGATAAGGAACGAATAATAAATAGTAGCGCAGCAGTAAAAAAAACGAAGGAAGAAGAACAAAGTCGGTCTTTATCCATTTATAATAATAATAATAATAACAATAATAATAATAATGATGATGATGATGATGATGATGAACGTTGTAATGATTGGTTTGGTTATACATTATGGGCAGTGTGGTTTCACACGACGTGGCTAGAGGATGGGCGGTTTCCACGTCGAGATGACCGGTTTCACACGACGTGGCGGAAAGCTGGGCGTTTTCACACGGCGCGGCGGGAACGGGCGGGGCGGTTTCACACGACGTGGCAGGGCGGGTGGCCAGGAGGGGCCTCCTTCCGACCCACGAGAACGTAAGGGGGTCCAGAACGTAAGGGCGCGTTCACACGGCGGGGCCGGCCGTCCGTCCGTCTGTCATCGAGGCGACGGGAGCTTAACCGGCGTGCACCGCTTGGACGCGGGGCTCCACATGGCGGGCAGAAGGAAGCGGCGACCGTTGGCGCCGGCGACGTTATAGGCGGCGCCGCTATGTCCGGGGGGGTCATTGAGGAGGCTACCGGGGTTCCCCGGGTAGGCGCCGTCGCCAAAGATGCCGGCGCAGGCGGACACCGCCTCCAGCGGGGCCCTAGCGTCACCCTGGTAGTAGCCGCCGTTTTGGAAGGGGTTGGTGGCGGCGCCGCCCAGCACGGTGGCCATATTTATGACCATTCCCTCCACCCCCACGTCCCCGTTGGGCGGCACCAGCGCCTCCTGGCCTTGCGGCCCATACTCCGCCTTCGCGAATGGCCAGGCGCAGTAGCCCGGACATTGCCTCCCCGGGTTCCCCACCCACCCGTACGCCACCCTCTGGCGTTGGCTGGACCCCCCACCTTCCACCGCCGCCGAGTCGTGGAAGCCGCAGGAGCTCATGCAGAACTCCTCCACCTTCACCTCCTCACTGGTGAGGACGAAATACAAGCCGCTCTCGTCCAGCGGGAGCTCCCCCTTCTTCAACCTCTCCATCACCACCGCCTCTATGTCCGCCTTCTTCAGCACCGGCTCCGAAGCCGAACTCGAAGCCGAAGCCGCCGAAGCCGAACTCGAACCTGAAGCCGAAGCCACCGACGCAGACTGCGGCGCTAGCACGACCCTGGAGGAGACGCTGGCGTTCGATCCGTCGGTGTAAGCGGAGGCCATGGACCACCACGACGCCACGGAAGGCGCGCTCCCATTAGCGGAAGGATCAGAGAATGAGGAGGCGAAGTCGGAGAGGATGGATTTCTGAGCAGGAGAGAAGGAGCCATACCAGATGAAGTAGAGGTTGATCGGGTGAGGGGAGGTGAGGAGGGGGCCATTGTGGTATGTGAGGATGGTCTGAGGAGTGGGGACCAGGAACAGGAGGCGGGGGACTCTGCGGGCGGAGAAGGAAGAGAAGAAGAAGAAGAGATGGAGAAGGAGGAAGGTGAGGGAGGCGATGGTGGGGCTTCTTCTGCAGGGAGTGGATGGCATGGTTAACTCGATCGACAGAACAGAACAGAACAGAACAGATCAGAGTCACAGACGCAGACACAGTGATGGAATGAAGCCGTTTCTTTATAAGGGGCGGGGGGCCGTTTCGTCACAGACCGCCTCGAAACGGGCAGGCACTGGCTTTTTTTTTAAACAGAATAAATGACGGTCCAGCTGGAATCAGCTGCTCCTGCTCAGCTGGCAAACCCCTGCCACGTCGGCTTCCACATCAGCAAGTTGGGTTGCTGACGTGGACCCCCCCCCCCCCCTTGAAACTCCATCGGTTTTTTTCCCTAGTTTCTGGCAGGACCTCACGAGCGGGCGGGCGGGGTGCATGCCCACACACATTCCCCCGCGCTCAATATCCTACCAGTCGTTTTTCTTCTTATCGACCCTCCAACCGTTCAAGCTTTTTCACTCATGTATCAGATATATATGGTTGCTATTGGATGATGAGGCTTTTTGTTGTGTGCGTAAAACATCGAGAATCAATCGTACGCGCGTTTTCGCTCATGTATCAGTTATGGTTCCTATTGGATGATGTGGCTTTTTGTTGTGTGCATAAAACATCAAGAATCAATCGTATGCGCGTTTTCGCTCATGTATCAAATAATATGGTTCCTATTGGACATGAGGCTTTTTGTTGTGTGTGTAAAACATCAAGAATCAATCGTATGCGCGTTTTGGCTCATGTATAAGATATGGCTCCTTTTGGACGATGAGGCTTTTTGTTGTGTGCATAAAACATCGAGAATCAATCGTATGCGCCTTTTGGCTCAACAGTATGTATAATATAGATTTTGTTTCTAGTCAATAGCTAACATCCGCCTACCGTGAGATGTTTATATGCATGTTAACCTAGTGGGATTACATGCAATACTTGACTCGATGCATGAAACCTCTCTCTTAGATCACACACATGAATCATCCACTTTACTAGATCACACGCATGAATCACCCACTCTACTAGGTCACACACATGAATCATCCACTTTAGGACACCAATTGTTCTAAAGGACATGGTTCATACATACACATGAGAGATGAAATGTAGCAAAACATAATGCCGCATGGAAATCATCGCCGTAATTAAAACAATTACGGATGTCGATTTAGACGGTTCAATACATGTAACTTTCAGAATTTTGGAGCAACATAGAAATTATATCAAATGATATATTTTCTTTTACTAGAATATATTTGTTCATGAAAACACTTGGCTAAGTAAGGTCAATTGGGACATGGGTCGATCCTTATGCGGGACAAGGAAGCCATCCCCTTCTTCCAATTCACAACCAAATTGGATTGCCACGTCCTAGCTGCTCAAATAGATAGGGAATAGGATGTTACAAAGATATGACACACATATCATGTCCCCCTTACAACTATTGCCAAGTTTTAACAACAATTATGGAAACAACTGTAATAAACTAGGCGAATTACCACGTTTCAATGCCTATTAATACATAGATCACTGCCGGTTGGAGTGTGGCATTGTGGGATCCTTTGCTCTCCTAATTGTGTAGCATGTCCCAATGAAATAGAATCAATCCGACACAATCTATGGGACTACCAAGAGACTCATTGAATATGGCAGGGGGGTTGGTCGACTATTGCAATTATGCTAGGTGTAAGGCACATTCAAGCGGGGGAATGTATGTTGGTTATCATGGCAAGCCCCAATTGACACATACAAACATCAGGAAGAGGGAATGACGATGGTGATAAATGCACAAGAGGTCTCGCTTTCCACCACCAACCATGTTTACTCAACTCCCATCAATGCCAAAGATCAAGTCGTGCTAGAATTGGTCAACCCAATAACAATATGGACTCTCCAAAAACAATATTATAAGTGGGTCTTCTCCAATCAACCCGTGCCCTAGGTGACATTATTCTAATAGATAGTTATAGCCATGCTAAAGAGCCAATACGATGGCATCATAGCGGATCCAATGTAGCCGAAAGACAACGATTAGACTTCATCCAACAATGGTTGTCCTCTCCCTCTCTTGAGTCAGTGGGCCTCGAGTCTCTTCTAGGAGTTGTATATAACATTCACAATTAAAATTTTTTAATACTAATTGAACGAGTTTTGTTTTTTGGGAAAAAAAGAAGAATATAATGGATAGACATTGCCAACAATTCCGCCTCTTATAAAAAACACTTCGCCCACATACATAAGGTAACATTTGTATTGATATATAATCATTCAAATTGACTCATAATAATTTCATCTTATATCTCTTCTAATAATGGAGATGTCAATTTATTACTTTATTGTTATTGGAGTGGAAAACAACAATGTGTCTAACAAATTGGGCAAAAGCACATGGACAATGTGTCCGGCCGATAGGATAAAACCATTGATAAATATAAATAGATTACTCTACATAAACTATGGAAAAGAAGTTAACCACATGGGCCATGTCTCTAACATGTAGGGCAGACAAAAAACAGGCAATATATTATGAAGTCTTAGATTGATAGAAAGTCCAAAGTTATGGTTTCCTCGAGGATTCGATGAAAATGACAAGATTGACATTAAAAGAAAAGCAATTGAATGTTTTATAACTTTGATCGTTTTGTTCCAAAATCCCTCTGAACAATTGCACGGACACAAAGAGTATATACATATGAACACATGTGTGTGCGCACATGCACTCCATTCAACTTTTAAACAAAAAACTTCAAGCGCTAGATGTACTAGTAATGCTTTTTAGTCAACAATTCCATCCAACAAGTTTCTCCATTTTCGTACCTTACAAATTATATTCTTTTTCCGCGCGTGCATGTTGCATGCACAGTACACCGGGCAACTATAGCATTCTATAATCCTCACATGATTCTCTCATTTGTGCATTGCAACTCCACCCTTTACACAAAATTCAATATGTTGTTCAAAAGGTAGCAAGTTGCAACTACTCTCTAGCTATTTCTCACGTGTGCTTCATGTTCTTCAAATTCTTTACACATCTTAAAACTTTGTAATAATCACATTCTAACATGTTACCCGCGTATGCATATTCCATGTTGTATCACTCATTTTCAAAGTAGAAATCACCACTTCATTCTAGCATCTACATACAACAAGCATTGCCTTTTTCCTCTAGGCTTTACTCATCTATTGACTCATATAGTCAAACAAGACTTAATCTGTATGCCGTACAATGATTGATGCCATACAATATCATCTTCTACTAGGGCACATGTAATTCTACGTTCAAATATGAAACACAAAGTACATATGTTTCAACGTGTGGATAGTGAGAATCGATTATCTTTTTTGACATTATAGATTTGATTACATTTCAATTACTGACCAAAAAAGATATTGTACTTTCTTATTCACGTTCTTTAGCAAATACATCATACTCTTTTTTCTTCTTCCACTTTCTTGCATGATATGCTCGAGAGTCGAGAACATATAACAGCTAGCAAGCAACCAAATAAAGCCCTTATGGGCTCAAAGAAAGTAAGTGGAAAATATTCTTATGCATCCCATAGAGAAAAATTGCAAATCTTGTATTTCCTTTTTATCTCAAATCTTATACTTTACAAGTGTAAAATCTTTATAAATATCATTAAGATAGTTGTCAAGCATCACATATGACTAATACTCTATTAGTTAAGTAAGAGGGGCACTAAGCATATATGTCAAAAGTCGATAAGCATGGTGAGGTTCTTGTGAGCATTTCTCTCTTGTTACCTAGTTCCCCAAAAACGTACATGTGGACAAAGAGTTTCCCTTCATGGCAAGCTAACCAACCCTTTGTATCTATACATCCAATTTGAAAGGGTGGGAACATTTGAATGTGATTTGTATCCCATTTGAATGTGATTTGGAAGTTAGCCCTAATGTGAGTAGGAACACATACATAGTTTCAAGCATCGTGATCCTTTGTCAAACAGTGTAGGTAAGTCTATAATGTTTTTTCCTCGGGTACTTAAATAATGTTCGCATATGAGTCAGTATGTTTTTCATCATAATTTGATTGAAGGAATGAGAAAATAAATCTATGGGTGAAGACAAATAAAGTTGGAATGTGTGTGACTATAGGTTTAGGTACATGTCACTAAAACTATCAATGGTTTGTACAAAGTTTGACAAGCCTATAACAACTATATTTATTGACCAAGTGAATTGGATGGAATGTTCCATCTATTATCAACTGCACAAAAATTTGTGAAAATATTCGAAATGTGTCAACCATGGCCCATTTGTTTGCTCTTTCTCCATGACATCAATTACATTGAGGTTAACCTTTTGCTTCCCCTTCTTGACCATGGTAACATTGGTGAAATGCATTCTGTTACATTTGTAAATAATAAAAACTCAAGCACATACATCTTAAAGAACTCATTTGCCAATCCATCCCAACTAGAACTTTTATTGTCTAAGAAATGTGATTATATTGATCTACCTCACCCTTTGTAAAATATGTGTTAAAACTCTTTGTAATCTCTTGCTATACAAGATTTCTCACTCCTAGCATAAAGGCATTAGAAGCAATATCTAAAATCCAAGTAATATTTTGCATAGTTATTCAATTCCGATCTGAATTAATAGTTGTGTACAATATTCCTTGCATTTTGTTGCAACAATGTTCCACATGCATAATTCCATTCCTCTCTATTCTTGCCACATTATATCGAGAGTATGATTAATGGAGGGCATGGAAAAAGTAATGTGTTTTCACAAATTTTACCACCCATTTCTTGCTTCATTTCATACACATGTGCATGCTAATAATTTCGCATTTGAAAATAAGGAAACTAGGAGGGTAACACAATTTGAAATTTCGGTAATACATTGTCCCTTGGCGAATAAGCTAGCAATGCATTACTTCTATCAAGACACTTCTTGCACATTGCTAACACCTCCTATGCATCTCTACCATCAATTTAGATATGGTTTGAGAATTCAACTAGTAGTTGCATCATAGATCTATGAAAAAACTCACGATGAAGAAAAGATGAATTGAACCTTGATGTGGGCTTCACTCAAGTCTGAGTAAATTGATTCATAAGTTGTATATTAAACTCCAAAACATGTGGAAAATGATAAGAGCTAACTTGACCATTAGAAGTTGTGATATCCATTATCCTTGGAAAGAACTCATCATTATGTGTTACGTGCATTCGACGTGATGTTGACGTAAATTGTGATTATTGAAAAGTATTGTAAACAATCGGGTATGATTCTTGTGTAGCGGAAGAGATGTGTGTTATGTGTATGTGTGAGAGGAATTGCCCACATAACATAGTTGATATCCCTTTCTAGAAAATATAAACCTAAATTCCTCATATACTCCATATTAACTTTATTAAGCATTAATCCCATCATATCCTAACTTTTCCCTCTTCTTCAATGCCAATGTTTCAACCAAATTTTTGAAAAATATACAAAATTTGCTTAAGAATTATGATGAGAATGTAAAGTGTTGAATTAGATGGGAACTCGACTGAATGTTGTATTTGTTTTTGTTTATACCGAGGCAAATTTACTCAATCCACAATGAGAGATGTTAACCTCATAAGGTGTTTGGAATTACACAATAGTACTACAGTATGAAGATACAATCAAAAGTCCAGCCAAATTACAATACCACAAAGTGAGAGGCACTCAACATGATTTATTGTGCCAAGTCCACCATAACTTGCTAGGGGTGTTGTTATTTCACAAAGAATAGAATCACAATCATGGATTGTACCAAAGCTTTTGGATCCAAATTCAATGTTCTTGTGGACCAAATCCTCAAATGTTTGTTCACAAATGCCACAGCTTATAGAAAATTTGGAGTTTCTGCATGGAATTTATAGAGTGCTTTGGTAGAAGTTTCTTCCGAAGTTGCAATGGTCAACATATGTAAGTTTCAAAAAAATGTTGGATTTTTGAAACCTATAACAATTAAAAGAAAGACATAAGCTATGTAAATAGATTCTCAAAATCCATAATTTTTGTAATGAAAACATTTATAAACAACTGAAATTTAGAATTAACACATGAATTAGAAGAGGTACAACTAAAATTTGTAGTAATTAGGTTGCAAATTTTGGCAATTATGAAATGCACCAAGGGTTTGCATAGCATGAACAAATTGGTCATGAAAATGAAACGTAAGCATGTGCATAATACCACATGAGATCTCTTTCAACTGAGATGCATAAACTTGTATTGCTGATTCACATCATTACCATACACCAACCAAAACATGGTAGTAAATGTTGTGTAAATGAGAGTTCTTTGTAAACTACAGCTCAATCAAGAAAGATTTCCTCAAATGTCTATAACTAAGTGAAATTAATGGCATACAAACATAAATATGAATTCTCAGGCATTGTTCAAGGCGTCTGAGTTTTTTTACTCGTCGTCAGTCAATGCTACAGGGAAATGTGTCCAGTTTCAATTGTCATCAAGCAATGCTCAAAGGATATGTTGCATGTTTCGATCATTCTTGAGCAATTGTCAAGGGATATGAGTCACATGACAATAGAGGAATCAGTTTCAATTATCATCAAGCAATACTCAAAGGATATGTTGCATGTTTCAATCATTCTTGAGCAATTATCAAGGGATATGAGTCACATGACAATAGAGGAATCATAAAAGCATCAGCCTTCATGGAAAGCATGACACAAACAAAAGGAACCCAATCCCCCCATCTATGGAAATACGGAGACCATCAACTATAGTAAGTAATTGTGGTCCTTGAAATATGAAATGCCAATAATACCTGGGAACCAAAACAGTCGAGAAATTATTTGTATCAATACTTGATGAGCCAATCGCAAGGATGTGCTAACACCATGCTTCTCTGGGAAATAACATCCAGGACTTTTTCCCAAACTTTCAAAATTTAAGTCATGATATTTCATTGTTATTGTTTTACAAGCATTATGAGTATAACTTGTGAAACCACAAACAATCATTGAAGGGACCAATGTGAACATGAAGGGTGAGATTTCTATTCACATCAAATGTCAGCATATTACATTATTCTCAAAGTGATACCCCATCATATGGTGCAAATCATAGTAGAGGTAAGGTCCAGCATGCTGATGTATGAAAGTATCAATCACAGAAGGCAGGGCATACCAAATCACTGTAACTCCCTGGACATTGTGGAAAGAAATGCTCCCTGGATATGTTATTATCTCGATGGATCTAGATATCCTTCTAACATAGCAAAATTACTTGTGGTTTAGCAGCAGCAACATAGGGAATTACAACTACGGCTTCCGTATTGAGTGGGGTTGAGGATCTGGGCCAATATCTCGAGAGCCTGTGTTGACATAGGGTCCTCTCATAGCTGCTTGAGGTGGCAAAGCTTTTGTAGTATCAACCACAGGTTTCTTGTGTTTTCCACCTCTGTTGTAATTTTAACACCCGATGAAACCTGCATATTAGTCATAGATATATAGAAGTAAAGAGAATGTCCTAAATGAATGGAGA
The DNA here is from genome assembly GCF_043228905.1 of Azolla caroliniana. Classification (NCBI taxonomy): domain Eukaryota; kingdom Viridiplantae; phylum Streptophyta; class Polypodiopsida; order Salviniales; family Salviniaceae; genus Azolla; species Azolla caroliniana. The sequence goes on from NW_028230447.1 coordinate 17,561,890, forward strand.
AATACTTACACCCAGTAGAAGGGGAATGCAACCCCTGCAGCAGCAAAACCAAGGAGACCTACAGCTAAGACGGAATTTCTGAGGCGTGATGCCATGCCCTCTCCGCACCTCTGCACCCAATGACCACCATGTAAATATTTTAGCACCTACAAGTATGAAGAGAGCACAAAGAGCTGTGTAGCGCATTGTAAATGTTGGTGGTGGAACAAAATACATGGTGTAGGACACATTCCATTACCTCCGATGACTACAATGTGCAACTTCTATGTGACTTTATCTATAGGTGTTAACATTATATGCGTGCATACATATGAAGCAACATCAATTGCATGAGATTCATAACTATAACTGATGACACTAGGATTGCTGCCAAGTGTAAGAACTCCCCCAATGTAGCTTGTAAGTTGTAATGTATGAGGAAACGAATCTCACATCCTTCATATTCAACAAAAAGGATAAAATAAGGCAGTATCATTTGGGCATGGCTTGGCAATATTAGCAAATTAGATGTTGCAGAATGGTCATTGCTAGAGACTCAAAACATCTTACACAGTTTTACTGCACCATTGTAAATCTTAATAAAGCATGTTTACATCAAGAGTGAGAACATCGTATGTATATTCAATTGTAACATTTTTTCTTCTAGAATATAGTAAAGAAGGCAGTAATTTTACAAAATATTACATTAAATCCTTCCTTAACATCCATATCAAATTGCATTTAGACCAATGTTACAAATAAGTTTAAATCTAGGTAACATCCCCTACAAACTGAATTATATAAAGAAAATACCAAATACTAGTTCTTGTAAACTTTCATGCAATGGCTGTGATCTTTTCCATGATGGTCATGGAAATTTCTTATATATCTAGAAATTCCTGAATGGGTTACTCTTGGAATTTTTTGACTTCTTCAATCATTTCTTCATCTACTACACATCGGCTCATTCTTTGAGTGCAGTTTTTATTGTTTGAGCACTTTCGATGCACCTCGGCCCTTTAATGTGGAAAAGTCATGTGGTCATTCCTTGCTTCCTAGCTGACAATGGAATATTAGCCATGTGTCCATTCCCTAAAAGTTTTTCATTTTGGAGAGGATTGACCATGTCACTCCCTCAATTCTTTTGATGTGGGAGAACGAATGGCCAAATGGCTATGGCTTGTGTCATAATGAAACAACTAGACACTCCTCCATTGTTTGTTGTGAAAAGGAATGGTCATGTAACCAGTTCTTGTTTCCAGAGGCCATTCTATCCCAGTTAATCAATGAAAGGTTGCTCTCTGTTACGTCTATGTCGTAGAAAGAACCTATCTTAGGAACCTAGCTGGGATGGTATTCAATATTCAGGTGGACAAGTGTGAAAAAGTGGCTGAGCTGAAGTCTCACAAATGGCATATTGAGCTCTCATGATATCTAGCTCATAATGGTACGCTATAGTAGCTGCTGAAATTTGTGGTTTTCTAGATAAAACATTAATCAATATATTTTTCTTGCCTTCAACATAAACAATTTGAGAATGAAACATGCCCATACAGATGTTTTGAAGGTGAACTTATTTCAGTGAGAAAGTATCTGAAGGACTGACGATCAGTTTGACAATGAGCAAGTAGTGCTTCCAAGTGGAAAGAGAATGTATATCAGCCAAAAGTGCTTTTGCATAGGCAATAAAATATCTGTCTTGCATTAATACTGCACTTATATTGTTACCACATGCATCATATTGGGCGAAAATGGCTTATATAAATCAGACAATTAGCTTGATGTTTCATTTGCTCAGAAGCTGCATTTTCCTTAAGAACCCAGGTAAATGCTACTCCTTTCTTAGTTAAGCATGCTAATGTAATGCCACTTCAGCAAAATATCTTCTGGCTTAATAGGAGCACAATCCAAAATGCCTATGTACATTATGATATTCCTTGGAAATGCAAAGACTTAATGATATTCCTTGAGATCAATATTGCTGAAAATTACTGCATCTTGAACTCTAACCAAGATACTGCTGATTCTTGGAATAGGACAAACAGTTTCTTCATGGTTATTTTAGTTAATGTTATGTAGTTTATATAGATACTCCATGAACTATCCTTCTTTTGCACAAATCGCACCTTAGAACAAAAGCCTGATGAGCTTGGTTGAAGCAATCCCATTTCTCACAAATACTTTCCCTTACTTATTATCTACTCTGGTTAAGCTGTGTAACCCTATATGGTGCCATATCAAAGGAGTCCTATCAGATATGCAATGAATAATATACCCTTCAAGATGTTCTAGTGGCAATTCACTACACAACGACTCTGAAAAACGCTTCTCGTATAGATTAAGAAATTCGAACATATCTTTATCGAATTGGGATAAATTAGATTTGAACTTCTCATCATTTTCTTTAACAAAGATCAAGTACACAGAAATCTAATAAAAAGACCCCTCACTCCAAGTCAATGAAGCAATACTCACTCCCTCAATTCTCTGTGGCCGTTCCCTCAAAGATTTTGGTTCCAAATGAGGCCCATGTGGATATTCTCTCGATTCTGTTGTGAAAAGAGGAATGGCTATATGGCCACTCCTCCCGTGGTTCATGAGAATGGAACAGGTATAAGGCCATTTCTTACTTCATATCAAGCAATTAAGGCATAAACATTCCATTTCACATATGCATTCCCTGGATCGTTTTGATCAGAGGAAAGCAATTGTCATGTGCATATTCCTTCCTGCATAATATTAGTCAAAGCAGCAACTAATAACTATCTCCTACAATATGTTTGGTGGAAGATGATTGATTTGAGATTGTTTGTGATTTAATCCAATTTCATAGAAAAGAATATGGAAGATTCTTGAGACCATTGATACGCATTACCAAATATACCATCCATCCACAGGAACAAACATTTAGGACTCACAATCTCCACAATGTTGGGGTTTAAAGCAAACAAACGAAAACAAAAACAATCTAGTGCATTATTTCCATGCAGAGAACTGCATCCAAAGTAAACAATATAGAAGAATTTGAGGGTAATTTACCTGGCAGCAAAAAGAGAACAAATTTCTGGGCTCTCCGAGGTTGGAACTCTCAAAACCACAGCCTCTAGTAACAAATCTCTGAGCTTGAACCTCCGTTTGGATATACACTCAGTCAATCTCAGACCCACAGGTTCATTCAATTTTCCTTCTTAAAAAACTGGCCTTCTGGCTTTCCAGATTCTGACTCTGATCTTCATCAATGACATTCTGATCAACAAACAAACATTTAACAAACAATCTCTCTGTCTCTCTCTCTCATCTGATTGATTCACTTTGGAATTAGGGCTATATTTATATGTACTCTAATGGTAAAAAGCTTAACTGATAAGCTTTTATTCATCAACCATCAATTCACCATGGTTCAAATCTAGGCCACTCCACATACATGGTTAAGCTTTTACTCATCAATCAATTAATTCACCATGGTTCAAATCTAGGTCACTCCACATACATAGTTAAGGTTTTACTCATCAATCATCAATTCACCAGGGTTCAAATCAAGGCCACTCCACATACATACATAGTTAAGCTTTTACTCATCAATCATCAATTCATTGGGCATCCTTGACGAGGTGCTCATTACCTTTTAGAAGGGTCTCTGGCGTCTCCACATGCCTCAAAAAATCAAGCTCTTTTGGTGGCAAATCGGTCATAACGTGGTTCCTGTTGGCGAATGGCTAGGTAAAAGTGGCGGCCCTATAGGTTGCCCACTTTGCTCTTCACCTATTGAGTCTCTGAGACACTGTCTTTGGGATTGCCCTCAAGCTCAAAAGGTATGGGATAGAGTCACTCGCCTCCTTGTGGCATGGGAAGTGGAAGGAACAACATCGTGGAGTGTTGCGGCATGGATTGATCACTCAGCTGATAGGTGGACGGACGTCTTCAATGTGGATAGTTGGTGCTATTGTTGAGAGACAAGCTCAACATCGGCCGGATCGGCTAAAGAAGCCGAGGACCAGATCGGTTGGGACCGATCGGTTAGGCTGAGTGCATAAACCGGGAGGCCATTAGGAAAGATATTCCGTGAGGAATATATTTGGGAGTTAGTGTAGGAGCTCTTGATGAGCATTGAAGTACTGTCAGTATTTCGGTTAGTCCTTCTAGGACTTGTATAAAAGTGCTCACTGAGCACGTCTTATGTACAGATTGAGTATTATTGTTGAATATAGTTTTTTGTGTTTCTCTCTCTGTCTCTCCCGAGTATACTGCGTAAGCTCAAGCTCTCCATTGAACCTGAGTTTCCTTCCTTCTGTTCGGTCTTCATACTTGCTTCCGCACGTTACTTTCTACATGGTATCAGAGCGCGAGGGTTGAGAACCTCTCTGCAGCCGACACAGCTTGACGAAGAAGAACAAGAAGAACGATGGATAGAGGCATGGCGAGCTCGCTTCCAACAGAGAAGCTCGATAGAACCAACTACGCGTCTTGGTCCTACAAGATGCACTAGTACCTGCTCGGGCACGGCTACTGGAGTTATGTCGAAGGAGCTAATGACGCGGCACCCGAATCGACACACAGAGACTTTCCGTCGTGGGAGCAATCGGCGAGCAGGGTATTATACTGCTTCGCGTCGTGTGTGGGCGAACAACTATTGAGCTATGTTCGGGATGCAAAGACGCCGAAGGGTGCGTGGGAAAATCTGAAGAAGATCTTCGCCGCGAGCACCACAGCCAGGAAGCTTCAGCTCCGACAGGAGTTGAGCAACCTACGACAACACGACTTGTCGGTGGCGGACTATACCTCGAAGATCAAGGATATCTGCGACTCCCTCACCTCCATAGAGGTGAACATCGAGGAGAGCGAGATGGTCCAGATCTGTCTCGGAGGTTTGGCGTCGAAGTTCGGAGCGTTCCGAACGGTTGTGCGTACCCGGGAGAATACGCCGTCCTTTTTCGACTTACAATCGATGCTCCTGGTAGAGGAGAACCACGCGGGTGCGTCTACAAGCACGCACACCGACAACAGAATGTTGTACACGGAGGGAGATAGGCCCCGTGGACGTGGAGGACGAGGCGAGTCGGCACGCAATGGAGGCGGCCGACGAGATCAAGAAAGAAGGCACCGAAGTGATGCCGACAACAACTCCGAACCCTTCGGAAACAGGGGGAGTCGATGCGATGAGAACCGGCAAGGGAAGTCCATCGCGGAGTGCTGGTACTGTGGCAAGAAAGGCCACAAGGAAAGTGAGTGCTGGAAGAAGCGCGCCGATTCGGAGAGAACTGGTTCCGGGAACGGCTCCAGACATACCGACAAGGGAAATCGGCAGCGATCGCACTACGCCGAAGACTCTGGGAGAGCCGGAGAAGGAACTGCCTTCGTGACTAGACATGAAGCAAACTCAATGAAGCAGACCACCCCGAGATCGGACGAGGTGTGGTACGTAGACTCCGGCGCGTCAAACCACATGACGAGCCATAAGGAGTGGTTCTCGTACCTTGAAAAACCGATACAACCTGGAGTAGTCGCAACAGGAGACGACACTCCGCATCCGATCGCGAATGTCGGAGAAGTTCCCCTTAGCCATGTCGGGCAGAAAGGGAAACTCATGAACGTGCTGCACGTTCCAACAATCACGAAAAACTTGGTCTCGGTCGGACAGATCGTCGACCAAGGGATGGAGGTTCGGTTTACACACCTCGGGTGCTTCATTGAGGAAGAAGGCCGTGTGATTGCGCAAGGGCGCAGAGACGGGAGGATGTTCATCCTCGACTCCACTGACGGCGGCACCGCAATGTTCGCGAAGGGACAAAAGACCGAGTCGGACATCGACTTGTGGCACAAGCGGATAGGCCACGTCAACCTCCAACGGCTTCAAGATCTGCAATCGAAACAGGTAGTGTTCGGATTGCCCAAATTTAGTGGCCGAAAGGCACAAATTTGTGAAGCCTGCCAGCTCGGGAAGCAACACCGACTTCCCTTCCCCAACGAGCGAAACCGGAGCCGGAACAAACTCGACCTTATACACTCCGATGTGTGGGGGCCGACACAAAACGTTAGTCTTGGCGGGAGCCGATATTTCGTCTCCTTCATCGACGACCACACGCGGCACACGTGGATCTACCTCATTGAGAGGAAGAGCGAAGTCTTCGACTGTTTCCAGGACCTCAAAGGGTTCGTGGAAACTGAAACGGGACGAAAGATCAAGTGCCTGCGGTCGGATGGCGGGAAAGAGTACTTTTCCGGTCAATTCCACGGTTACCTACAACAAATGGGAATTCGCCGCGAATTCAGTTGTAGATACACGCCGGAGAAGAACGGCATGGCCGAGAGAAAGAATCGGTCGATTGTGGAAGCGGCACGGGCGATGCTGGAGGAGAAGAGCTTGCCCAAGTTCTACTAGGCCGAGGCGGTAAGGACCGCGGTATATATCCAAAACCGGATCGGAGACAAAGTGTCGGCGCACGAGCTATATTTCGGAACGAAGCCGAACTTGCGACACTTGAGGGTGTTCGGTAGCATTGCGTATGTGCATATACCGAAGGAGAAAAGGAGGAAGCTGGACGCAAAGGCCGAGAAATGCATCTTGGTCGGTTACTCAGACGAGCAGAAGGGTTATAAGTGCTACAACCCTCGCACCAAACAAGCGCGTGTCAGCCGCGACGTGGTGTTTGACGAGTCCGCGTCCTGGTACCTGCCCCCGACTACGAACCTAGACTCCAATCCGAGTTCTGACGATGAGGTCAACGAGGCCGAGATGCCTCCGAATGAGCCCGAAATCGAGACCCGCGAAGAGAGTCCGATTTCACTCCGGTTAAGTGGACCGATTGGACGACTGAGTCGGTACGACCAGTCCGATGAAGAGCCGGCGAGTAGTGGAGACTCGGTCGTGCATTCCCCGCGCAGGAAGCCGAGGAGACGGCTTACGCGCAAAGAGAAAGGGAAGAAGAAGGTGTCGGATTCCGGCACGGAAAGGAACGAGTCAGACCGACGCGAGTCCGACTTCGAGGGAACCGGTGACGGGTCTTTAAAGGTGAAGACCGTGTCGACCGAGAAGGCCTCGACATCGGCTAATGTGAGATTACGCCGATCTACCCGCCAGAAGAACCTAGTTGTGCGGTTCGGATACAACGAGTACATGGCGCATCATTATGCGTACATGACCCGTGTAGCGGAAGTGCGTGAGCCGGAGAGCTACGCAGAAGCGGCGAAGGACGCGAATTGGCGCGCCGCGATGGAGGAAGAGATGCACGCATTGGCGGAGAACGAGACCTGGGACCTAGTTGACGCACTGAAGGGTGTGAAGCCGATCGGGTGTAGATGGGTGTACAAGGTCAAGTACAACACCAATGGCTCGGTCAACCGGTACAAGGCTCGGCTAGTGGCAAAGGGATATGCGCAGAAACACGGCATCGACTATGATGAGACGTTTGCGCCGGTCGCGAAAATGACGACCGTCCGTGTTTTGCTTGCAGTAGCTGCGGCCAAGGGGTGGCACCTACATCAGATGGATGTAAAGAATGCGTTCCTGCAAGGTGACCTTGAGGAACAGGTGTACATGGTACAACCCCCCGGATTTCACTCTAGAACGAACTCCTCGGCAATATGCCGACTGAAGAAGTCCCTTTACGGATTGAAGCAAGCCCCGCATGCCTGGAACGCGAAGATCACGCAACAACTGCGTCGGTTGGGCTTCGTTACGTCAAAATCGGACTCTTCCCTGTTCATCCGGAAAGGTCGACTCGGACCGGTTAGTATTTTACTGTATGTTGATGACTTGGTCATCACCGGCGCCGACCTAGGTGAAATCGACCGCGTGAAGCTCCAGCTTGCGGCATCGTTCGACATGAAGGATCTGGGGGACCTTCATTACTTCCTCGGGATCGAAGTGATCCGTACCCCCGAAGGCATATTGATCAGCCAATGTCATTACGTGTTGAGTATGCTCTTCAAACTCGGGATGGCCGACTGTAAATTCATCTCGACTCCTCTGGACAGAACCGTCAAGCTTCGTCCCGATACGGGAAAGGTATGCGACCCGACGAGGTTCCGACAAATTGTCGGAAGCCTTATATACTTGACCATCACCCGACCCGACCTCAGTTATCCGGTCGGGGTGATCAGTCAGTTCATGGCGCGACCTACCG